>NC_092359.1:6972122-7288622 GCF_030848805.1 Temnothorax longispinosus
CTCATAACTTCTTCCGGCACAACACGCGGGGAAAGATGCTTCCGGGAAATGTTGCCGAGGGGTTGCGACGATCATGGCAGAGAGATGCGATCATCCGAGGGATGCATTCATTCGACGGGATAACGTGACGTACACGTATATACGACGGATACGCAAGGTCGCGCGCGATTCTCCTCGCAATAATGCCACGGCGAAGAGCGGCGGATATATTCTGGCCGGCCGCGGTTGTCCAACGTCGCTTTATGCATACCGAGGGGCGCGTTCGCGTGTACCTACGAATGTGGGTCGAGAGCTTAATACGGTAACTCCGAATATAAAAAGGTTGCGGCATCGAGAGCTGTGCAAGAGCGTGTCCCGGCTTTGTCATACACGGGATGATGTAACGTATTATTGGTGTCGGCGAGAAGCGAGTATGCTAAACTCGATCGCGCCGATGTCGCACGCGATACAAATCTAGGCATTACAAAGATACGCTCATACATGTAATTTGTATGCAAAATAAATAAAGAAAGTTACTTTAGTCCTGTACATTAGTATATACTCGATTAAATTCAATTCGTAACATTGTTTTTTTGCATAAAGACGATAAAGAAAAAAAAATATCTATAATATGATATCTATGATATCGGAAGAAATAGAAAACTGAACAATTCTTCGATTTGTCAATCCATCACGTATCAGATTCAGAATTCAACTTTTGATGGAATACAGACTTCTGAACAAAAGTACAAATATGAATAATCGAACAGAAAAATATGTGTATACATATACGGTGCGGTGGCACAGAGCGCACAAATTTCATTAAAAACTTTTTATTATCCGAAGGTTAGCGGATAGCGATAACTTTTTTTGCGTAACAGCTCGCTCAGTAGGGGCAGAAGGGGAATCATTTATTCATTATGTTAGGGCGAACGACGGCTGGGAACCCGTACGTAGACGCGTCAATACGCGACGCGCCACACGCACGCATACGCGCACACATACGTGCGCGCGCGCGCGCAACATACCCGGCGTGTCAAGTAGATAATAGAAATCGAACACGAAGGAAAGGAAGGTGTGCATCGTGGCACGACAGGAAGAGTTTCGCGTGCGGAGCCACCGTTGCCGCCGCCGTCTCTCGTCGCCACACCCGTTCACTTTCTCCGATAGTACTAGAAACAGCTCACAGCTCCGTTCGTCCTCCTTCCCTCCTCGTCACCGGGTTCACGCCGTCGTCCGCCCGTCCGTCCCGTCCCGTCCCGTCCCTCCCTCCGCGTCCCACTCGCGGGCGCATATGCCCGCGGATCTAGGCTAGCTCAGTGGGTCTAGGTCTAGGCTGGTCGCGACGTCGCGCGCGCGTGCAGTATGCACCGGCGATGCAGCCGCGTGCGCGCGTCTCGGGAGCGACGACGCAAAGTGCGTGCGTACATACATGCAGCGGTCCGCGTTATATTTAGAACGGCACGGCGCGGCGGTGCGAATGCAAGCGCGATTTCGCATTCGGGCGGACCTCCTCGTTTCCTCTCTTTCTTTCTCTCTCTTTTGCCACGATAACGACGATGAAGTAAAAATAGGTAAAGATTAGGAAGGGAATCGTTGCCCGCGGGGCGCGACGGAAATGAATCATTTGGAATTATCAACTTTCGACTCCGTGCGCGCGAGACTCGTGAGATCGAGGAGAAATAACTGTCGAGGAAATTGTCCGGCGTCGCGTCGCAGTTCTGAAAGTGTATCGCTCTTCTTCGATTTCGGAGTTGATTATGTAACGTTATGATGGGGCTCCTATTTAGTGGCGTAACTTTGGGAGTGTGAAGCTGAATGATTATACACGCGTGAAAAGGAAATGGACTTCCGCGCAATTAAATTAATAATCAAGAAATGATGGAGGTAAATAGGATGAGAAATAACTTTCGAAAGTTCTTTTTTTCCGTTAGGTACAACCAGTTTTTCTTTTTCAAAGGGATCATTTTTGTCATAATGACTGATCCCAACTTCGGAGTTTGGCAGGCATATGACCGAATACGAACGGATATGTGGGACAGTAGTGTGTAATTTACGAAACAGGAAGTGCGAGACAGACATGTAGTAGATAATGAGTATCGATGGAAGAGAGAAAGAAGGGAGAAGAAAAGAGGAAACATCGGAGCGATGTATACACAGTGTCCTGCAATGAAATTAATTTTGCTCTTAACGGAAAAATTAATTATCCATTACGTCGATCTGTTACAATTTCATCAGTTTCTGCAACAAGTGTATTATGGATTAAATCGTGAATTAAATTGGAATCATGATAAATCCGATTTCCATTAAGTCAAAAAAGATTACGTTTTGAATTTCCGAAACTAAGTACTCTTTGTGAGCTTCGATATTCTTTTATTTGTATGGTTTTTTAATATTAAAATAGTTGAGATATCTATTTTGTATTCAAGAAATAATTTTCATAAATTTAAATGGTATTTGTATACAAATTCCAAAACAAAAAAAAAATTGCAAAATATTACAAAGATGTTGTGAAATAATTATAAAGGGTCAAGGGATATTAATACCATTTTTTATTCATGTATTATTCACATTCGACTATATAGGTAAATACAAGCAAACATACAACAAAAGATGTACTTTAATCATTCTGAAGCTGACTGTACGCGAACGAAAGTGAACAAGCAGATAGGAAGAACCTACGCACGCTCTTTTCTTCTTTCCGTGATCTTCCTATCCTCATAGTGACCAAGCAGAAAATGTACATCTTAGCGGAAAGGGGAGACCTTTAACTCTGACGAACGGGAGCGAGTTGAAGCGATGAAGAATATTTCCTCGGGCATGCAAGTGCATGGAAGCAAAACGCTGTACCGAGAAGAGAGATGGATAAAAAAATTTAATTTTTTTTTTTTTGCATTAGGAATTTATAAATCTATAATATATTTTAATTCCGACCATATACAGATTACAAATTTATGTTTTCTGTACCTTTTTAATATCCATCTTTAAAAATATGGATTTCAAGGTAAGTTAGAAAAATGGTGATTGCTGCGACCGCAAATATACAAGTAAAGGAAGGAATAAATTTCGGCTGGACCGCGAGAGAAAGAGGAGTGGGAGGAAGCCAGAGATAATTGAGAGGCGCAGGCTATATCTAGTAGTGTCCTCCACACAAAGACGAGAAGGCGCAAGAGAAGAGCTAGGCTTTCGTCATAAACGGAGCGGAACGAAGGGCACAACGACGGGACGGACGCACTTTATCGAGCACGAACGAGAGAGGGAGAGAGGCGTGAGATAGATGAGGAGTAAAGACGGAGAGGACGAGTCTAGGGCAAATGAAGGATAGAGAGCGAGGAAAATCCGCGCGCGAGGCGCACGCGATGTACGAGCGAAGCAAGAAAACTAGGAGGAAGAGAGAAACAGAGAGAGGGGAAGACAAAGCGAGAGCGAGAGTGGAAGCTCGAGGAAGACGTGGTTACGTCTTTTTCGACGAGTGCGACGAGAACGGAAAACGTCGGACGTATCCGTTCACGCGCGTTCCGAGGGAAGGGGGCAGGCAGGGTGTAGTAGTAGTAGTTGTTGGGCAGGGTGTGTAGGGAACGATCACACCACCCCGGAGAACCCGACGGAAGAGAAGCGGAGAAGGGAAGGACACGGCGATGTCGGAAGGCAGTAGGCAGTGGGGAAGAGTGGGACCGATGAAGAGGCGAACGAAGAAGAAGAGGAGAGTAGGAGGAGGAGAAAAAGGAGGAAGAAAGGGTACCGCGCCGCCGGGATGGTGGGGCGGAGAAAGAGAAGGGGGTTAGACGGGGTGAATTGCCGGCGACAAGGTCACCGTCTATACCTCGCTGGAACCGCCGATACGTGCCTTCGGCGTTATACCCGCATGGTACTCTAGCTGCGCCATTTCTTTCTCTCTCTCCCCTTCGACTGTCCTCCCCCTTCCGCGCCCACTTCTCCGTGCAGCGCGAGTTACGTATATGCACGTGCATACAGCCACGATGCGCGCGTGCACACACGCGCGCATACGAGCCATACGAGGCCCATGCGTGAGCTAGCATAATAGGAATAAAGAAAGTGACGCTCATCACGTAGGCGAGTCGGACACGTCGGTCAGAATTTCGAGGCTGAAGAATGAACGAGTACGATCGAAAGAGGAAGCGGCCTCCAAGTATATCGACGGTCTAATTATTTTGACTTGATAACGCGTCACGTTCGTCTCGTTTCATTTTGTCGCTTCCGGCAGTGTATGTAAAAAGTATCATTAAATTCGATTAAGAGATGATTTATAATTATCACCAACGTAGGATTTAACGACTACTTTCAAGAGCATCTAAATACGTTCGAAAAAAATTAATAAGCTCTTATTTTATATTTAGGTGTACTTGCACATCTATCTCTCGGCTCTTAAATAACGTTAGTTGTTCTATCTACGAGACCACTGAGTGCAACGCTACGTCCGCCTTCGTCGGCGCTGTTCTGTCTACGATTATAGTATTTGACGTTTAAATTCTGTTTACTCAGCGCCAGTTTCGGAGAACGTTGTCGGTGCGCCGCGTAGAGAAACCGCCGCGCCGGTCGAAATTGAAAGTCGAAAGCGCGAGGAAATTTATTTCGGGCTTGCGCGCTTCCTCCTCCGCCACCGAAAGCCGCGTTTAAATGTCCGAAGGATTCTATTTTCAGCGGCAGGAAACACATGCGAGATATGGACGCGGAGTGTCAACTTGCGTATCAAAACGTGGTAATCGCTCGTCTAAATTTTCTTATCGGCCTCAGCGATAAAAAGAAATCGAGAATCTCGACAGCATAACGGGGGGGTCGAATCGACAACCTGATGAGAATTCAACTGGAAAAACTGTATGACGTGAATACATCGTTCACGTTGAAATTAATTTTCCTCGGTAAATTGTTTATTTTAACAGTCGCAGGATGTGTGATGGTTCATAAATCGATGCAATAAAGTGGCACATAAATATACGTATTTATGTAATCAACGAAGTAATTATACAACAGTAATATAAACGTGACGTGGCCGTAGCCTCTCAGTACGATAACGTTAATAGTTATTATTAAAATAAATAATCATAAATCTCTCTAATAACTTTATCGCCTACTAACCACATTATTGCGGTATCACATTTATTTTGAGTGATTATTTCCAATCGATTTCATACCGAGGAAGAGTAAAGAGACTTGTTGTAGGTTCTCAGAACCGTACAAATTCAGAATGTATCCTTCGCCTAAAAAAATATTTAAATACGTGGCAGAGATACAACCGCACAGCGTCGCATTAATTTTGTTGTGATTAGTCCGGTATAATAAAGTAAAGTGATGAAGAAACTTCGGCGACGAAATTTCCAAATGTCTTGTCTTTCGGGAATTCCTGCGACATTTAGGCTAGCGTGGCCTCGTCTGGTCCTTGCACCCAGATCTTCGATTATCGTCATCGTTCGCGCGATGACGTCGATAAAATTTCGAAAATATCCGCGGCACCGCGAGCCAAGTCGCGGCACGCGATCCGACGTGCTCCAATAGCTGTCGACAAATGGAGGGAAACCTTGAAGGAGGCATTTACTCGGCTTACGAACGTGCCCTCTCCCACTTCCTCTCACGACACTATCCTTCGTTCGCCGCGATTATCTCTATCGCCGTTGAACTGAATCTATCGAACGTCGCCGCGTATCTACCCCCCCCCCCTCCAAGAATAATTCCGCGCGAAAACGAGGCTCTTATTTACGCGAATTTTGCACTCTGCATAATCGCCAATATCTTCGTCGAACGTAATGTAAACTTTTAAACAATCAAATCTCGCTAAATATATCCGAGGTATATCGTCGTAAATTCGATGACGTTCGGCGTTTGAGCCGCACGCGGATCGTCGATTTACGGGCTTAAGTTACAAGCCGTATCGTCTTCTCGTGTGTGCCTCAAACGAGCGAACGCGACGGATTAAACGTATTGCGGGCAGATTCGGAGGGTACGGTTTCTCCCGGCGCCTCTTTCCTTTTTGGAAAGAAGGAAATAAGTGCGTCTCGTTACGCGGCTCGGGATTGATCGTAAACAAAAGCTGCGCACGGAGGGCCGCGCGCTAAATGCGTCGCCCGAGCGGTTGAGAACCGTCTGGTGCAACAGCGCTATGCATTTTTGCCGGCGGCAGCGACGACGACGACGGCGGCGGCGGCGGCGGTGGCGGCAGCGACAGCAGCGGCACTGCGTGTGTGCATATATGCACACGCACACACCACGCACACGTGGACGCGGACGCGGACGCGGACGCGGACGCGGCGGGCACGGCAAGTGCGCGCACACAGAGGAGCGCGCTCTGATAATATGTACACTGCAAATATACAATACTACAATCACGTCGGTGCAGGGGCAGAGACCCAGGAAGGACGCGCTTCTCTGTCAGCCAGAAGCCTGCCAGCCTATGCGCGCCTATCTGTAAAGCCGAGCGCGCGTTCCCGTCCTCCTTCTTTCCTCCTCCCGTCTACAGGGTGATCCGAAAGACAGCGCGCGCGCGCGGAAGACGCCACGCACGCGAATTTTATCCTTTACGGTTCTTTGCACGTGCGAATCAACGGATTCCTTTTCTTTTTCTTCTTCTTACTTCTGTCATGATTTTCACGCAAATTCGACGTTCAGGCAGTCTCGATGTTCCAATTAGGCTCCTCTCCTGACTCGCAACGCGATCCGGAAGAGAGGATGAGGATAAAACGAGATTTTTACTTCACATCTCTCGTGCACGCATATTGATGATGACTTAGCAATTGTTTCACAGATAAACATGGTATTCTAATTAAAATTTCTGCTTCGTGTACTGGATGATCCTAAAAACGATGCGCGAATGATGCAGCCTTGAATTAAGTCTCTTAATGGGGTTTTTGTAAATAATAGACTCCTGAGTAAACACAACGTTCTAATTAAAATTTTCCTCCTACAAGGTTATCTTCCATATATTTTGTTCGCGTTTATATTAATAAATTCTTACTAGGTAAGTGTTTTTAGTAAGTTCAATGTCTTAATTAAAAGTTTTTCTTCATCTATGAGACCTCTCAAGCAAAAAATGCAATCCAAAATTATTTAGTAAAGTCAGCATACAATAATCTATTGTTTTATTGATCGCTTGTATGGTAAAAAATTGTATCTGTTTGTTTTTTAAATTTGCATAGCGAGATTTATCTTGAACGTCAACGCAATATTAATCGATATAGTAAATAAATGTAATAGATGTCCGCATATAAATTTCACTTCGCGCGGTGCAGGAATGATTTTTGCAAATGGCAGTCGGTTCGCAATTTACACGTGGGGGCACAAATGCAAAGCGAATTCACGTCGAACTATTTAATTCCGTAACCTTCCTGGCTCGTGGTATCGTAACGAATTCCACACGGAGGTTTAACTTCCTCATGAATATTCAACGGACGCTAGCGGCGCTATTTAAAGGAACTTTGCACTCATTATTGGATCGCGCGATATTAGCGCGGATTGTAGCATCGCGCAAAATTTCGCTAAAGAGAATCTCCGAGCGAAGAGTCGCGAACTCTAAATATTGGCCAAGTTAAGAATCTGAAACGAAGTTAGCGAATATAAAGAGACCACAATGAGGGCTAGCGAGTCCGACGAGAAAATCAAGATTTCTTTTATATACTTCTGAACGGCACATTTATGTTTACAGTGCTGCTTACAAAACAGTAATTATGATCATAAATCAGAGAAATATATCAAGAATATATTTAAAAAAAGTTAAACCGTACACAAAAGATTATGAATGTAATTAATGAACAATAACACAATCTGTCTTACAAGATGGGTTATCGAGTTCAGACTCAAGTGTAACACCGCGGTATCGGTTTGGTCAGGAAAAAAAAGGAAAGAAAACGAGAACTCATATTCGCGAATCGAAGCTCGCCCGCCACGAAATCGACGTAGCATTTATAACGACCCGCTATTTTCTGCCTCGCATGCAATTTGCGAAACGTGCCGTGGCCTACAATAAAAAATCCGATACCGCTCCGTACTTCCGGAGTCCGCGGACGCGATTAATCAGCAAGTCACGAGAATGTCACGTGTTGACGGTGTGAATGCACGGACTTTCGATTTTCATGCTAAAACGATCGGCCTGCTTGACTCGACAATTTCTACGTGAACCAAGTATGTCGATGTTACAGAAAAAAAGAGGAAGATTATGTCGCAGACACATCTCGGAGTTAATGTTATTATCACGATTAAATTTGTAAGAAAACTTAAAAAATACCGTAATGTTGGAACTTGATTGCGGATCGTTACCGATTATCCCGGATGATTCCCATTGAAACGCATCATCCGCAAGAAATTTCTCGCAGCGCGCTTTTCCTTCGATGAATCGAATGAACAATCGCGGAAATCGATGCCCGGCGTACCGACACGGTTCTATTGTTTCATAGCGTGCGCGCGTTTCGCCTGAGCAATCGTCATTTCGCGCGAGCATTTCCGAGAGGAAAGCCGGATTGTCGTCCTCGGGTAGGAAGTAGACCGCCGCGCCGCGCCCCTTCCCAGTCGACCTAGACCTACACCTAGACCTAGACTCAGCCGCCGGCGCGTCTCGTTTCTCGCTCGCACTTTTCCTCTTCTGGCATGGTGAAACCGTGCACCTGTTTCGGGAAACGGATTCACCACTTTCACGTCCGAGCGAGCAGATGTGATACATTCGTGCATTTGATTCGAAAGAGAAACTGCAAGTAATTAGTTTGCAAAATAGTACAATTTTGTTGTCAAAAAACTGTCAAAAGATTCAAAGAAATTGTTAAATATACGTTTTTTCATTTTACGTAAAATAGTGAAATTTTAATACAGAGTGATAAATGAGCACGAAATTTTCCTTCTCTGTTGTTATGCTCGAGATGGTCACGAATTAATTAACAATCAAGCGATTAGAAAAGTCGATTAGAATTGAGTGTTTTGTGTATACTGATAGCGTTCGATGAAGGAAGTTTGTTATCTTCGATCAGGAAGTGGGCTCTATATCGTCTCTATCGTACGAAGCGCAACACGTACGCCAGAGCAGGCCGCGCCTAGTCGACCTAGACCTAGACCCCGGTCTAGCCTTAGAATCCACTCTGCATCACCCGGTTCGTTCCTTTATTTTTACTCGCCGCGGCCTCGCGAGCGCGTATTACGTAAAGGCTGTGGCGCTCGACCCTTCCACGGCGCCTTTAACGCGTTCTCATACAGCTTCATGAAATTCTTCCCTCTTCGTTCCTTCCTGCTAATAATTTTCCTTAATTAAAAAAAAAATGTTCTCGCGCATTTACTTCTCGAGATAAAAAGAGTTGAGTCACGAACGTTGCGAACTCGAACCGCTATGGAATCATCATCATCGATTCGGTATAAAGAACTTAAAGAAACATTATACATAATTTACAACTTTTACTCCTTATGCCTTATTTCTCGTTCATTTTTTTTACCGCGAGAATTACGTAACATTATCTCTCAAATAAAAAAAAGAAAAAAAGAACAGAAAAATTATATGATGTAAAACGGTGATGATATCGATAAGAATCTCCGTTTTCTTGAAGAAATTTGACGCGTCAGTAGAAGCGCTGAAGTACGAAAACACTGAAGATAGAATGAAGAACGCTCTCGTTAATAACATACACATCGGTACACACATATTGACCAAGAGCACTTTGAACTCATCGCGTCGAGTCGCAGACTCACTCCTGTCGCTTAAAGACACTTGTTTTCAGATATCGAAGTCGCAAAAATAATCGATCTCATTCGTGGTAACGGCGATCTGCTTTTCCTGATATTATCTTTATTATCGGCCATCGATCGCTCGTACCAAACAAGATTTCAATCGCGAAAGTAAACCGCAGCAGAAAAATACTTCGGCGTAAGCTAGCCCATCTTACGGCGACTGATAACCAACAGCTGTATAAATGATTATTCTCCCTTTCTCTCTTTTGATTTACATTGAACAATTGTGAAAAGATTATTTCCGTCCGATAATTTACGACGAGGAATATAACGTGTAAGACAAATCCAATATTTTCTTGAAATTTCATTACTTCCCTCAGAAGTGTTAGCGGAGATAAACTTAATCCTATCGTACGATTGCATATCAAACATGCTAAACGCGTCACGTGAATCTTTATGCGATATTAATATCTGATATAATACGCTTTTCTAAACGTAAACATCGCAATACGGAAGATAATTTCGCGCAGATTACGTAAATCATGTTATTAAATCACCGCCTGATAAGCGGGCGCGTAAATAGGAAGATAGATTTGTATTTAGCGTATCAGTATTATCGCGAATTTTTGATAACTCTTTAGATATTACGGTTAGCAATTATTGAAAAGTATCAGCGTGATGGATTATGCGTATTTTAAACAGAGATTATATCAAACATTTTGAGATCATATTATTTATACTGACCGATCAAAACACAAATATATCAATAAAATAAATTCTCTTTCAAATATTTTAATACTTCAACGAATTATTTCGGGAGAGAGAAAAAAGAGAGAAAGAGAGACGTCATAAACTTGATATTCTGATAATTACCTTGCATTAATTAATTATGCAAGATATTGACATATCTGTATAATGTATCCATTCGACAGTGCTTTTTACGCGATTTTTTCTACGACGGCCAAAAGCTGCACGCGGAAACTTTTTTTACGACCTCTTTGCCCGGCTCTTTCGTAAGCGGCTGTTATTCGTCAGCGAATATTCTATTTTTTCCGCCGATTTCCCGCGGCAAAAAAACCGCTTTTTTCCTGCCCCCTCCAAAAACTGTCTCCCTTCTCCGCATCTCGCGCGTTCGAAATTACGCCGGCGCGCGTCTGACGATCTTTTAAAAATATCTCAGGAGTACTTGATCTAGGGCAACCAGGACATTCCTGATCCCTCGATGGCACGGTTCCCAAATACGCTCATTTTCGTGCACTTTCTCGCGCGGATCCGGTCACGAAAAAGTCACGTTCGTAGTCGAGTCAAATTTCCTCATGTTTTTTTTAAATATTATTTTTCAATACTAATTAGCATGAACTGCTTTTTGCGATTGTGTATTTAATACGAACGGTTACAAAACTGCGGAATATACGACGGATTAAAGTAATCTCGTGTATCTGGACTTATATTTGTCTTTGTTTCCAAAAAAGGCTAAAATATTTTGACGGCATCTGCTTCTCGGTAGTCGAGATAATAATGTATTCGCAGGTTACTTTGACGTCAAACGTTAAGTTCCAGAATTGTAATTGATATTCACATGAAAAAAGACGTATCCTTGACACAATACACGCACGAGAGAATGATACGAATCAGAAGAAAAAAAAAAAGAAACATCGTAAATCTCTCGCGAATGTGGCATTTTTACGTAATATGTATATTCTTTATCGTTTTTTCTAGTCACAGTAGAAACTTCATAATCGGGCGTTCTTTATTCGTACGTTAGCAGCTACATACACAAATTTATTCATCAAAAATTTAGAAAGACAAAAAAATTTGGAATAAATGCATTTTTTCGTAATGAGATTTAAGCAATGAGCAGGAGGAAGCAAGGCAAATTGGCGCGAAAAATAAAATCGTCTTTGAATTAAACGTTCTATCGCTATTCGGAACCTTGTAACACTTTCGCCTTGATGCGCCGTCAGCGTCAAAATTTGTGCCACGCCGGTTTGCCAACGCACCTCGCGCGCGTCACTTTCGTTCCCGGCATGCCTAAAGGGTCTTTCACACGTTCCCGAGGCGCTGATGGACGACGACGAATCGCGGCTCGATGATGATCCGGCCGAAAATAGCGGCGCGCTATTCTATTCTTTCCCCCGAGTCGCTATTCCGGTAGCGTACGTACACGGCGTCCGTGTAAGAGGTCTATAACGCGGTCGACCGCGGATAGGCAAACAGTCCACTCGATAAACACACCTCTGATTATTTTCTACCTCGTGCCTCGCGAACGACGCGTATCCCGTGTCTTCCACTTCGCGTCTATCGATCGGCCAGCCGAATAATTCGACTTCAACAAGCGCGCCAGACGATTTAACGGATCAATACCCGCGTATAAACGCGTCAACAATTGCGAGAAAGCGTCCTGTTTTCTCCTTGATAAACGCAAAGATCTCAAACTAATCGAAGAAAAGAAAGCTCGAAAACGGAAAGTGACTTCGCGTATACGACACCCTGTAGACGAAGTTATGTATGCGCGGTCACTCTTACCGCGAGTTGCGCAATGTTTGCGCGGTACAGTGATCTAGATAAAGGGGGGCCGATGGCCAATTGGCTCCGGCGAAATCGCGGAAAATCGCTCGATGCAGTTTTGGCAGCGCGCAAATTTTCGCGGATGTACTCGCAGTGCAGTGGCCGATATGCCAAAGAGATCTATTCGATGCGCTACAAAGTCTCGCATAAAACGAGAGAGAGAGCCTTCAGCCTAAATAGAATTTCATGAAACTACAGTTTATTGAACCGTAATATCTCTAGTTATATACTCATAAATATTCCACATTCCACCCCGAGAACAAAACGTATAAACTTTTGAAAGCATTTCTGCACAGATGCAACTCGATAACGATGAACAGTTAATTAAATATTAATGAATTCATCAGAAAAAGATGAATATACGTATTTCCTGAATTTTATTCGTAGCTTCTTCAAAAAAATTCGTCATTAAACTAAAAACCGACAATTTCTTCTCGATGAAAATTTTAGAGAAATGACCGTTAAAGCATGTATCTGTTAAAGTAACTGAGTTAACTCGAATGAAAAAAAAAGAACTTTATTAATGCATAGATCATAAAGTTAACAAGCGCACAAGAGACATTTTGTTTATCAGAGTTTAATTTTTTCAACGCTAAACAATTCCTCAGTTTCAGCTTAGGGGGGAAGACAATTGCTGGAATTCTTTAGATAATACCGCTTTATTGTTGTTACCTATGTCCGGATGCAATTTCTGTACACATCCGGTATCGAAACGCACGACCCTTAACAGGTTGAATTTTCTCCCGTCCGCAACCATCTCCGCCCCGCGCGGACCGTTGCGCCTACCGCAATGGGAACACGGCCGTGCCTTTCGGACCAGGGTAAGAGGAAGGGGGGGCCCCGGCGACGTTACCAAATCGCTATGGCGTAACATTTTGCTTATTCACGTTCGATTATACAATCTGGCACACTTTTACTCGGAGCGCGGCGCGGCGGCCCGTCGAGCGCGCCTCGGTATTATAACGCAGTGTCGTTACAGCATTTTTGTCCCTTACTTTCCAAATTCTATGCGGTCAGCAGCGTCCTCTTTTCTTAAAAAAAAGAAAAGAAAAGAAAAGAAAAAAAAAAGAAAAAATCATTTTCATGTATATATGTATTTATTCTCTTATAAATATTTAGTATTTTATCTAACAAGCTATTGTGTTGTTTTCTGGAGCACCTTGTGATTTCCATTTCAATTTATACATAATATTTCAATTGAGAAAGCAGAATAAGAGGCTAAATTTATTAGAAAAATAATGATACAAAGCTGCTACGTTTTCGCGGCATTCCTTGCGAAATTTTACGGGCTAACCGTGAAGTGTTATTATCGACAGTGTACGCGAGGAGGAAGCTTATTCCGAGCCCACGGAAATTTTCATTAAGACTCTGTCTATTAACGTATTTCGCGCGCTCGCAATTTACGGTCCGGTAAACGGCGATCATTCGTATTTTCGCGCAGGCACGAACGGCGCTTTAACACGCTTAAAGACACACGCGGCAATTTTTTCCCCCGACCAAAACGATCGGGCGCGTCGTAAAAAGGAGGTTAAAGCTAGTCTCGCGCGCTCGCTCGCGGGATATTTTCAATTAGGGAAAGTTCGATCTCATTGTCGGCGATGTCGCGGCGGGAATTCGCGGGGCCTGCGATCATAATAAAACGCAACGAGTGCGCTGGCTTCCGCTCGACGCGCGACGCCAGCCTATACCTGCGCGCGCCAGTCTTTCTTCTATTTTCTTTTCGCCGCGATAATTGATACTCCGCGCTCGCACGCGGAGAATTTCACCGCGATTGTACGTCGGAGCGCTTTCCACCACGAACCGCCGCGCCGCGCCGACTCGAGTCAAGAAATCAACCTTGGCGCTGATCCGAGAGCGCGCGGCTGATGTCTCCGCGGCGCGGGCGCCAGGTGCGCTCGTCGACGATGATCAGCTGCCGATTCCGCGTCGAACCGGCTTTAAACGGCAGAGAAAGAGGAAACTCCCGATGGTGCGCGAAATCGTAACCGAGACATCTCTTGGCTCGTCGATCGCGTCCCGATTAATTATATTTCGCCCGTATATTGGCCCAAAACTGACACGACTGACCCACATCGTCTCACTCCAATTAATTCCCGCGACATCTCGACGCGGACAAATTGGCCGCGCAAACGTACCGAAACCTGACGCCGACGAATCGGTAAAAACCTAATGCCACCGAGTGTCCGCAATCCGCAAAATGTTATTCCGCGGCGTCCTCAATTTTAGGATCGCTGACATGCTTAATCTTAGAGCGCAATCTCCTTCAAAACCTCATTACCTGGAGCTAAATTTTTATACTTGGAATTGAGTCTCGAGAATTACGCTTACTTTCAACATCGAAAAATTTGCTTTAATATTACGAAAACATGAGAAAGCAATTATACATGATTTTTGTACTTTGTCACGGATCACTAAAAATTATCGAATTTCAATAAATTCAAGAAATGTAAATGAATAAAAACCATGCTCCTTGGCTAATTCTGAATGAGCTTTACTTTGGTAAAACTTTAATTTGAAAAGTTTGAAAATAGTCGGTTAAGTACCAAGAGGATTTTTACGTTTCATCTAGGTGCGCGGAGGTTCGTGAAGAAAATATCTGTTTTTCAATGGAGATTGTAAGTATATCGAAGGAGAAAACTGCGTCTGTCAAGATGCGAGAGTGTATAGACGGAAATGCTTCGGCGGCAGGAAGCGAATCTGGGCCGTCGAATCGGAGAATGGCAAGTGGGTCACGAGAACGAGACGAGGCGCGCTGCGAAGGTGTCGACGTCGCTGTCGTCGACAGCGACAGCGACGAGGACGACGGCGCTCGTGCGATCGCTCTCTTCCACGTTCTCCGCGACGACAAGGCGAATCCTTTCACTTGGCATCTCGGCTACGCGGCGGAGGAAGTCCTCCTCTCGTCTTAGACGAACTAGACGCTTCCTGCCTTCGCACGCTCAACGAGAAACTCGGCCCGACTTCTTCTGTCCCGCGAGACAGCATAGGCTTTGAAATCGCGGATTTACGTTCTAATTCCTTTATCACTTTCTCGTGTCTACCAGTTGAAAACTATAGAATATTCGTGTTGGTCACATTAATTGTATGTTTTTAAGCAACAGTATAGCGTATGTGTAGCGTTTATTGATATCATTCGGTATACCGTACGATTATTATATACGATTATACGATGTGCGAAAGCTATATGAAGTTTCGCTTATTATTCCATTACAGCGAAAAGTGAAATAAAATTATCAGCAATTTAATATCTCCTCAATAGTTTGGTATGTACTATAAGAAAATTCGGCCACTTGTTTTAAAAATACAAAAGTAAAAATATTCAAAGAACTCTGGGCAAAATAAGCATAACGTCAATATCTATTCGTATCTTGTCGCGACAACTTTATTTCGAGTTGCAGCATTCCATGAAGTCACAGATGTAACAATAAAAATGTCATACATTTTCATCTCCCCCGTCTAACAACGTTTCGCAACTTGTTTTGTCATATTTAAACAAAGATATAAAATATTCTCTAATCATTAATTCAATGACATAATATATTCCGCAATATTTTCGAAAATAAATCTAACCTGTTCGTAACGTTTAAAAAAAGATCGAAAATGACTGACACGATACAGTGTCGCTAAATCGTAGAATCATAGAGGGCATTTTACGGTTGCGTGCGTGGTAACTCATCAAAAGCGAAAATATTCCACGTTTGGTTGGTCGACGGCGATCGAATCGATATCTACGAAGTCGAAATAAACTCTACGAGCTACCGTCGTTACGTCACGACGATCCAGTCTTCAGATGCCACCGCGAGATACCGAAATCACTGTTTCATCGAGTATTCATTCCCCTCCCCCGATATTCCCCGCACTTTCCCGTTTCTTCCTCTTTCCGACCGCCGCCGATCGATCGCGATGAGAACGGAGATACATCTACTATCGTCGAAATTGCCGATAAGTAAACGAGGTCAAAGAAAAGGCCCGCCTCATTGCAAGTCTAGCACGAAATCCTAGTCGTCGGATTGCTATCCAGTTCCTCTATACGTAAAGGGTAAAATTTCGAAATCTCAGCTACTCTCGATCGATTTCTTTTTCCTATAATTTTCACGTTTTCACAACGACGGAATTTTAATCGGTCACCCCGTCCGACACATCGACCGGGCATTATCCGTTATTACCCGTTATTGCCTATTGTTCAAAATTATCGAGGATTCTTGGGAAGAGTCTCGCAGCGAGGGGCTCGCTAATTCCGCCAATTACGTCGTTGTAATAAATTAGAGTTTGAGAACTTACGTGAGGATGGCTGACGGTAATGCAAGTGATGCTGGAGACCCTGCGCTTGATGATGGTGGTGGTGGTGAGGCGGCCCCATCGTCGGACCCATGGTGTGGTTGCTGTGCTGATGGTGCGGCGAGCTCCCCCGATGTGGGTGATACTGGGAGGGATGATGCTGATGAGGATGATAGGTGGGCGACAGGAAGCTTGCCGTCGACCCCGGATACACACCGGGGCTGTGGCATGCCGATCTGCCGAGCGCTGCTATCGAGCAATCAATAGAGGCGATCAATGAAAAAATATAATTCAAACATTTAAGTCCCTTTTTTTCGGAACTTTCAAAGTACCTAACTTTAAATTCGATCAAATCCTAATCCATCTTACTTTTAGAACGACCATTTTCTATCGTGCGAAACTATTTTGACGATAAATAATCTTTCTCTTAATTATTCAGTGTTCAATTCACAATTACATTTAAGTTTTCTGTATAGATATGTATATTGCTTAAAAATATTCTCGTATAAATGTGTCTCTTTAAAAAATAAAGACAGATTTCAAATTCTATGTATTTATAATCTTTGTATAACAGGTTGCTCCAAGAACAATCAAGATATGACGTTAAAATGATTTAGTAGGTACTATAAATATAAATATCATTTATATTTAACGTTTTTATATTTAACTTCGTTTATTACGGCCTTAATTTCCTCGAAGGATTATTACTCAACAAAATTGATTAGCACGAATTTAATAAATTTTGTTCTCTAATTACCATTACATTGTTTTCTTTATAACAAAACATTTATGAAGCAATAAACTTCTCGAATTTGTAAATTTTGCCGAAAGCGCAAATAAATAAAGAATCTCTCGCGTATAGACGTTCATTATTTGTTGAAAAAAATATTTTGTTTAAAATATAAAAATATATTTAATAATAAAAAATTGTTCTCACATACATGTTAAGCACGTCAATGAGCGTGCGTAAGAATAAAGATCGAGCTCACCCGACGACAGGTGGGAGTGATGAGACGCCAGACTTGGCTGGAGGGACGAATTAGGATTGAGCCTGGCTTTCAGTAAGAGATTCGCGTCCTCGTTGCCACCGGAGGACGTGCTGGACTCGACGTCACTGACTCCGCTGTCCGCTGGGCTCGCTGGCAGTGATCCGCTTCCTGCTTCCAGCCATGAAACAAAGGGAGGAGACGCGTCCTCTGTGATAAATAGTCAACGGAGTTTACGGCCGGCGATAAGACGCGACACCGTCAATTAATCTCGCGCGATTCCGTTTCGCGCGGAACAGCGCGATAAATAAAATAGAGGGCACTCGAGAGGATTGTACGGAGAAAGAATTGCATCAGCCTCCGCGAACATTATTATTTCGTCGGAAAAGGCGCTACGCGCCAAGGAGAATAATTTTGCGAAAAGTTACGAGAGAGAGAGAGAGCTGAAAGTTACGTTCGCAATGTGAATAATATGTCTTTTGCGTATATTCTATTTCTAAACAAATAAGAATTATTGAAACGAGTAGCTGCGGAAACTTTGTCTTTTGCCATTTTTATGTAAAACTCGTTTCTTTAAGCAATTATCTTTTCATTATCTATTTCTATTTTAGCAAGGTAAAATTATAAATAAAATCACACGACGGATGGTTAATTTCACTTTCGCGACGCTTTCTAAGCCAATATGTCACGCGGTCATTATGCCTTGTATATTAAAATTATTCTAAATTTCCTGGTGTATTATTCAAAGTTTTACTTTTAATCTCTCTTTCGAAAAGCTATCTCTTTTAAAAAAGAGCATAGTTTGCCACGGAAATTTCGATACAAATCCTTGCTTCTGACGTCACCGGTATATATACATAGCTGAAGCGACCACCGTGTCGGTTTAAACACTCAATGAATACAAAGTGTATACGTCGCAATTATCGAATAGCCGCTTCAACATATTACGCGGTCGTGATAAATTAGCGATTCACTGGCTCTTTGCCGGACCCTAAATTAAAGCCACGTACACGTCGCTTTCGTCCGCCGCTTTAAACAAATTAGATGTCCCATCGAGGTGGTCCAGCGGCTCTCGTTCTCCCGCTCGTACGGCTTTATCGAGCGTCGCCGAGCCGTGCCACGCCGAACGTGTTTTCGCGCGCGCCGTCAATTAAAGGCATCTTTATGCAACGGGCGAAGGTCATCCGGTCATTGGGTATGCATATCGCTCGCTCTTCCCACGGTACCTCTTTCTCTCTCTCTCTTTCTCTCGCTCGTTCTCCCTCGCGCGACGCGGTTAACCGTCTCAAACGAGTCCCAAAGGGTTCTGCACGGAGTCATTGCTCCGTTTCTCTCCTGTCCTCTCTCCCTCTTTCTTTTTATCGTCGTCGTCATCGTCATCATCACCGTCGTCCTCATCGTCGTGTTGCGCAAGGCGATCGTGCAAGACTGGCGCAAGCCGATAGCCGCGAATCCCGCCGATCGACCGGCGCTGCTTTATGCAACGATCGGAGTCGTGTATATTTTAAGAACCGTCTTACGCCCGAATTCTTACCGAATATGCAATGGTCGGCTCGTTACCGGTGCGAGCAATTTTTACCGTTGCGTAACGCAACTTTGTGAAATCGACATTGATCCACTAATTGTAACTTACGAATTACGAACGCGGAAATTTGGCTTACATCGTTATTACGCGGCTCCCGCGATCATATTACGATCATTCTTGAGAAATCGCGCCAAGAGTTTTCTTTTTCCCTTTCTCTCGTTAACTGCTGTCGCGTTTGATTATTGTTCTGTTCTTCGGTCAATTAGCGCAGTAGTAGCACTATGATGCAATTACTCGACAAAACGTCCAAGTGATCAAATTATAGTTGTCACTTCGGTAACGAACAATGTACAAGAGCTATCATATCGCGATCCAATTAACGGAAATTGATGTCTTATTTTACCCGACAAATGTCAATCTCGTTGTTTGTAGATATGATATCTTGACATTTCACAATACAATAAAACTATGAAATTTTTAGACATATTATGTATTTCAGGATGGAAGCTTACATATGACTGAATTATAAGAGTCAAATAAAAAAAAAACAGAAATGTGATTTTGACGTAAGTATGTCTCCTTCGTAATTACAAGTTCATTTTTAAAAATAACTCATTCTAATTTGAGAAACAATATCGATATTGCGATTAAATTCTGCACAATAGAGAAATGTCAAAGAACTTTCTAAACTTTTCTACTGTACTTATTTTATTCTCTTCCGCTCTATATTATATTTTGATACTTTATTTTAATATTATATTTCTTAATATTTCTCATTAACATTATTTTATTATCATGCGTGTATATAAATATACATATCAAATTCCTATTGACATCGAGTATCTATTTTCTTTCCTATTTTATTTATATCTGGTTTTATTTCTTTGTTACGCGTACGGATATTAAATTCCACTAAAAGTTTATCAAATCCATTTTTAGAGATTCTTTCATTTTTCTTTTCAATCTTATCCTTTATATTTCATTGCCCCCCTATTATGCTAAATTATATTATAAAATTCTTAAAAAATCCATCGAAATTTTTCAATGTCGCTGCAACGCTGGCTAATCTATCGCCAAAAAACGATTATAGACGATAACATCTGGACAATTAAATCTCATCGGTATTTTTATAGGGCCTCGTTGATATGCCTTACCTGGCGTACTCGTCGTGGCGATGGCGGCAGTGGTGTAAGGCGGTTGGCCCATCTGTGCGTGGCCGCCCAAGTGTCGACCGTATCCATTCTGCAGCCCCAGGCCATGCTGCTGGGGATGCTGGGAGAGGATACCGTGGAGCAGACGAGTCCCCGTGCTACTGGTGGTCGTCGCGCTAGTAGATCCCGGCTCCACTTTTACGCTCGCGAGGCCCAGCTGTTCTTTCTCGCTCGGGTCGTGCGGCTGAACTTCCCTGGTGTCCACTGTAACAAAGATAACGAGATACATCGTTTAGATAAGTAGATATTAATCTTGTTTAGCTTCACATTACGCCAATACATTGGACAGAAATGACCAATGGGTAAACGATAGAATTTTAAAGTCGAAGATTGTAATGAAGTAGATGAGAGTAAGTGGCGAATCAATTTTTCTGTTAATTCATGTCAAGTAATAAATATAGGGGAACGGAATTGTCTTTTTTTTGCAAATATTAGGAAAGAAGTTTAAACGTGTAAGTTTATCTTTCTCGAATTTACACTGAAGTTGCAAATAAACTTATTCAACAAAACCTTTATCTTTACTCTTTACGTTTTCGATTTGTCCACTCATCTCAGTTTACTCTGTCTACAAAATATGAAATCGTGTTACAAAATCTAGAAATTCCAGAGGATAATCGACGCTCACTATTGAAATGTCAATAGATGTTAATCTCATAAATATCAAAAGTAAAACTAACGATGAGTTGTCACTTCAGAAATTAAAGTACAGTATAATTTTTATTCACCGTGCCACTAAAATATTCGGACAAGCGCAAGTCGCGCAGACTCTTACAACGTAAAGAACCGATTTCTCATTAATTTAAAAATGACGCTCCGAGATAAGTCGCTTATCGTGATTCGTAATTGCACCGCGGCGTTGCTCGATCCGGATTAATTGGATCTAGTTTGTTCGTCGGGAGATAAACGTATCTTCTCGTCCGTTGATATAATTAAGCGCCAGTCATAGGCGGATAAACATTCTCACGACGAGAGGAACGACAGAAGGAGAAGGGAAAAAAGCCGCGGCACGGGAGGCGTTCTCGAGGAACTCGCGCTGGCTGCCGAGAGGAAGTGAAAGCCGGCGTCTCTCCTTGACCCACTGTAATGTTTCTACCTTCCTTTCAGGCGATGCCGAGCCGCGGCAGCTTCATTAAGCAATTTCTCGCGGCAGCGGGCCCGAAAAATCCGCCGTGGAAAATGGCGATCGACGAACGACTTGATTCAAGCCGCGATTTGATCGAGACGCGAATTCCCTCGATTTCTCGAGAGCCGCGGAGAGAATGCAAACATCCTTCGTCTCCTCGCTTTCGGAAGATCGGCGAGAATTGGGCAACATTGCGGGTCTGCCATTGGGCACGTGTCTCAGGAGTCTTTCGGAGTTATGGATGAATACGATGGAGAAATATTAGAGAGATATTTGATGTCCACATAAATTTGACCAATTCAAATAAACCCGTTTTGTTTAACCGATATTTATGAGAAGCATCGAATCCTCTAACATCGCTTCCACACCGTTGTGACTAAATATTCGGGTAAGTTTATCAGTCATCATAAATTTTATTAACGGTCTCTAATAATTCTGCGACCTACCGTAACTTTTCATTTTCATTATACTGTTGGTCATATAACGCTAATAGCAGGTAACGTTGCCCGTTAAAATCAAGCCCGGATGCCCGGATGAAGTTTGCAAAGTAAAAACTCTCAGTTTTTTGGAAATATTTGTCAGAATAGATTCCTGTAATGATATAATACGCGAATCGGAGAGAGAGAAAGAGAGAGATTGCTTGGAGATCGATGAAATCGTATAAATGCCAACACTTAATGCGCAGCAGTACAGTTGATTACAGGCCGGCATTTCCATGAATAATTTTCGCCTCCGCTATAGAAATTGCGTATCTCCGTGGCTTCGTAAGAGCCGCAACATCGTAATAACCACGGATGCGTTACTCGCTGCGAAAACAAAGAATGCAACGTTCTCGCGGAAACCCTTCCATCGTCGCTATACAGTATTCACAATAGGAAAAATAATTGTTATAGTGTAACTATTATAAAAAATAATGACTGTCGATCTTATCACTTAAACATTGCATTTGTCCAATTACTATAATCTTAGATAAGACGAGAGTTCCAGATAAGACAAAAATTAATGTTGTATTAAAACGCATGGCGCGTTTACACACACGAAAATCAGACGCATACGACCACGGTTGCGGCGCGAATCGATTATTGACGTCACTGCGGGATGCCGATTCGTGAATCGACTCGGTAATCACACGATCGCGCAGATCGAAAAATCATAGTTAAATTTAGTGCCATATACTAAACGCCAAATTAATCAGGGATTATGTCCCCTGATGTACGTAAATTTATCGTTATTAAATTACATCACGATCCGTTCACAAATCTTTTTTTTTTTTTGCAATAAAACGGCCATTGCGAAGATTAATACTAAACGCGAGTCGCATTCTTTTCAATCGAAGAGTGTAATATTTATTTTTAGAGATCCGCCACACGAACAAATAGGATGCGCGCGTCTTCCAAACATTTCAAGGCTCCCGGAAGTAAACGATGCTCCGGCATTGTTCAAAACTACCGTAGCGCTAGTCCCGCGCACCTCTGCAGGCGCATCTAGACCCGATGCGCGACCCAGGTGTGTCGTTTCGCATTTTTATCACACATAATCCATTATGAAGATTTAATCGACCCCTGAGATTTAATAATCGTGTGTCTTCATTACTCGCCGCCGTCTATTTCGGGAAAACGAGGATGGGATAAACACGGTTGCAGATTGAAAACATTTGTCTATTATCGTGTCAAAATTAGCCATTATTTCTCTTTAACATTAGATTTAATCGTCGTATCTCTTAAAACCAGAAAAGTCATTTTGTTTAGCGGACCTTGTGTCAAAAATGTCGCCCCTTTTCTTCAATCTTCAGCGTCTCGACAGATCGGCAGATCGAGCGAGATAAATCGAAATGTTTGCGACGCAATCGCGAGCGGGAGATAAATCTCGCTCGCCCACCGGAAACTCGCAAGGGTGATGCGACCTTGCTCAGCCTTGACTCGCCCTCGAATGCCGCGAAGGTAGGATGGGTGTCTAGCCGCATCGACCGCGCGCGCGTTTTGAGCCGGCACGAGGCACGAGTTTTCGCAGCGTTTTCACCTTCTGCGCGGCGCTTCCTGCCCGTTTCTCCCGTGCCAGAAGCCGACTTCCGGTGTATCGACATGTCGGCAAGGTTTCACCGTAATCACCATTACCACGTCCTGGTTTTCATGGTTTCTAAAAGCCCGAGAGACTAGTTTCGCTCGCCCGCCAAGTATCGGTTCCGATCTGATCGTTAAATTATATGAATCGCGCGCAGCTTTAATCACCATAACGAGACCATCAAAATTAAGCATGAGATTATCATTTAAGCGAAAGAAGAAAGTGTTCTTAGAAAAAATCTAACGCACATCAATTTAAATATATGTAATATAAACGTAACTTTTTAAGTATATATATGTCAAAAACAATTGTTTATCGTTTATAAACCATCATATTATTTTAAAAATAAAATTATTAGTTTATTTATACGTATTTCACATTTTATATTTTTATAATATAGATATTGCATACAATTTTTACTATTCTATAAGTATGTGAAATATTATTTCGCCAACATTCTTTAAAGATCAATCGAGAAAAAGGAGCATCGAGCCGTAAGAAGGTGTTGGTGTTAAAATATTATATATTTAAGTAAATTAAGGAAATTAGCAATTTCCTCACACCGATAAAATTTTTAAAAGGCCATATCGAATAGCAACGAAACGGGTTTACGTCGAGCTCGCACACGCATTATAAGTGTGTATGTACGTTTCTCGAGTGTGTGCATACGCACGTGTACGCGCGCGCGCGAGCAGTACGTAAGGTCAGCGTTTGGCCGGGCCACGCAACTTTCTCGCACACGCACACGCATATACGCGCGCGTCCCGATGCGGCGTGGTCGGCATTGCGTAACGGTAACGACTCTCTCTTTCTATGTGACATCACGTGCGTCCGACACGCGGCAGAAGAGACGGTTCTTTTACATGCGTGAGGCATGTAGGTACGTATGAACGCGTACTTACACACGCGCGCGAGCGAGAGGACACACGTCCAACGCGCGTCGCGTCGAAAAAGGAGGCAAGCCACGTTATCTCACGCGTCTCCGGGGACGCATTGAAATCCGGATTCGCCGGTCTTTCGCCATCGGCGATCACGCAAAAAGGCCCGAAGACAGCCCCCAGGTATTATGATCGATCTTCCTTCGAGCGTCACGCGATTATTATTGATCGACTGCCGACAGAAAACCCATGTGTTTCGGCTCACAATTGAGTGATGGTCTGTAGACGGATATGTTCGTATATGACGGATAATGTGTGAAGGATAATTGTACAATATTAAAAGCTACGTGTAAAACAAACTGTAAATAACATTGATAATATCTATTTCTTGCCGGAAGCAGTTATATCGTCAGTATTATCAGAGCGTAACCGTTATAGTTTCGCAATGCGTGCGGAACAATGGCCCAAAACGCAGCAGGTGCTTACGCATTTCATGCTCGCCCGTGGCGAAACGTTTTCTTTTGAAAGAAAATGAAACATACTAAGCGTAAAAGTTATAATCTTTTTTACATAGAATTTTAGAGAAAAGTAATATATCTTTTTCTCCATAAACCGTAAAAAATCGTAATCGGTCATTCGCGTCATACATCGACTTCTGTATCTTATTTCATTTATTTCGCTACGTGGTTATCTCTTAACTTAATACTGAAATGTTATTGAAACTTGCTTCTTGGAAAATACGGTTTTAATTCGACTCCAGATTATATAATAAAGCATTCAACATCATAAAATCATTACTCGTTGAAAATCGCCTTGTTATATATTTATTCGCATTGAATGTTGTCTTGTATTATTTAAATGTTATTTTTATGATCTTTTCTTACTTATTTCCCGTTTCTTATCGGATTTGTGGATATAATTATAGCATAGTAGAGTATCTCTATTCATCTCTTCTATCTCTTGTTAATAAATGAATTATTTCACAAAGCAATGATACGAAAGATTATTTCTCACCGATTACGCGTGCCTATGATTAAAGTGTGCATGTAAATGCATGTAGTGCAGATTGCGATTAAAGCGGGATCGATCATCTCGTGTTTCCGCGTGCTATCGTCGACGCGAGTTTAATCACACAATTATCGGGCGTCGGCATATGTCATTACGTAATTTAGCGATCGTTTATCGCTTTCTATTAATGAAGCAGCTTCTTCGTTCCCGCAAGATTCGTTTTAATCCTTTCCGTGCAAAGTTAAATTAATCATTCAACAGGAGTATACATAAGACAAATACTTTGATTTAAGAAACAAATTGACCTCGAAAATAATTAACGCAAAATCTAACTTTTTTATATATTATAGTTCTGTTATGCATTATTATTAAAAAGAAGAATTTTAGAGTTCAGATTTTGGACAATTAAATACTTATTTAAAGTTATTACTTTTTTCTGCTCAGAAATTTCACATTTTATTTATTTTTTAATTTAATTTTACCTTGAATTAATACACGGTTTATGATGTACATCTATTGGACGTAATGACGTGATGGGTTGCGCAGGAGAAAGAAATTTTGCGGTGAAGAAATCGATTGCGTGACTTCTGCGTACGTGTTTCGATAAACGCCAGATAAGGAAAATACGTAAATACGGTAAGTGATATTATAATGGCCGGAAAGAAGCGCGATCGTTTATTAAGCGCAAGAACAAAAGTGAGCCATTCCAATTAACGCGACAGCGCGCAATCGATATCGACGAATACAATCTGACACTAATCGAGATCGTTAAAGCATTACAAGCGTGTTGATTTACAGTCGGTGTCAATTTGATGTCCACCAGAATTCTGTCAGAGTTGGAAAAAACTGTTGCATTAAATTGCTCGAGAGAGAAAGAGAGAGGGAGGGGACGGGAGGAGACATGTCGCATGATATAACAAATATTTCACAAATATCATCGGAAAACAACGAAAATAAAATTAATTGAACGAAAAATCTACTCGTGTACCGCTTAACAATCGCGTAATATTCTTTGATTTAATCATGCGTGATGACAAAATAATTAATATATAAATTGCGAGCAAATTGAAATTTTTAAATTAATATTTGACAATTAATAACGTAAAAGAATTCATATCAATAATTATTAAAACAATTGAAAATAAAAGTTTTATTTCGTATAGCTTTTATTACATATAGTTTCTAATTGGTTTAATTCCAATTTATTATATAATTTATGATGTGAATATATTGTACAATACACGTAAAAAGCGTGCTATTATCTTTCCTTGTTAATTAATTTTGAAATGCAACTGGTTAATGCGATGGGATAAGGAAAGTTTGTGGAGGAAACGGGGAATGTGCATAGCCGCACACAATAACAGTAGTGATTACCGAATGACGGCATTTCAACGCATCGAGACAATAGCGAATTGGCCGATCGATATATAAGTTCGGCGCTTATTAACGACGTTAATTCGTCTGACATGCTGGCACAATTCACTATAAAGGAGCTATTATAGTGGCGCTAGCTAGCGTCTCTCACATTAACGGATTGCCAAAGCCGGAAGTTTCGATAGCGGAAACGGCAAGCCGCGCGTGGCTGTGTGAGCGACCCACTTCGTCCACCTCCGACGAAACCGAGAGTGCTCCGGGAACGTGCGTGCGTATATGTTTCACGTGTATGTGTGTGATTGCATACAGTGACGTGTAGGTGAGGATTTCGCGCGAAAGAAACTTGGTTATCACGCACGAAGAGGTATCGGGTTGTGCCGACACTCTTCTCTCTCTCTCTTTTTCTCTTTGTAATTTCTACCCTTCTTCCACGCTTAGTCTACATTATAGTATCAATCTTCAATTAACTCTTTTTCGTATCGTTTAATTCATCTTCTTGTAATTAATTCATTTCTCGTTATCTTCAATAATTTACTTTGTTCCTCTTTCGCATTCGATTGAGAGAAATATAGAAGGTGTGTCCATTAGATTCGCGTTAAATTTCTTCGAGAATTTCCTAAGTATAATTTTAGTATCAATAATAAAATCAGAAATTCTTCTCCACGTGAAATTTTCATTTATCTGTCTCGATGTTCCTTTAAAATATCCACTATATGAAATAAATTACGTTCTCAAAAGAATACTTCCTTAATGGTTGGCCTACAGTTGTTTGTGAACTACTACCGTTCCTACCGCGATACTTTCTTTCTACATTCACGGAAATGACGGCGCGCCGGCAATGACCCATTTTCGTAACTGAATAGGTAGCGTCAAGGAGTGAACGTTCTCCGCTGTGAAGAATCGTTTACACGCGAGACGAAGGTATTCGAAGTATATACATTTGAACAAAGTGCGTCCGCCCATTTCCTTAAGCGGATGAAAAAAACGAGACTAACGCACAGCCAGGGGCAGAGTAATAAATGGAATATAATAAATAGCTCTTCCGTAACAGCGGCGGGGAAATGCAGCGATACAAAAAGTGTGAGAAAGTAGAAGTATAAAACTAACTTATATGCGCTGTGACCTAACTTTCGTATATTGTATCACATTTCTCTTTGTGACATTTCAAATTTGTTTGACACTTAATTTGAAAGATATCGGTCAATTAATTTCGTTTGCATAGAAAATATTTTTAATAAATAATTGAAAAATCTAAATTTGCATATTTGAGTCATCTCTCTTTTACATAAAAAAATAATAGCTTACATTTTTTCAACTTCCCTATAATAGATAAATGTTACAAGTTTGAAACAGAGAAACCGTCAATCCCTGACGTGTCTTCGAAGACTGACACTGTTGAACATTGGAAATTCAAGACGAAGGAGCCATTTCAATCAAACCCATGTTACCGCAACGTGTCTTGCGTAGAGGAAATGAAAGGATCGAAGAAGAATGGGCGAGGGTGAAGAGATGGGGCCGGGCGACGAAAGGGCGAGGGAAAGGACGAGAGAGACGATCTCGGAGTAGGCGCACGTTTTAAAGGGATTCACGACGGTCGGGTGAATTCTTTCTCACGGGGGTGGGCAACCCTTCCTTTCTCATTAGGGCGTAAAATCGGGATCCTGCGCGCCGAGATGTACCGTTAAACGAGCATGTTGGATTGCAAGAAACTGGGTTACCCATTCCTGCAGGATCGTGATGCCTCACTCTAACGGTACCGACTGGGAGAATTCCAATGAGCAGGTAAAAGGGCGAGATGGGCACACACAGCATAACCCTTGAATCTTGTCTCATTCTACGCCCGCTTTCTTTCTTTATATTCAACAAAAATATTCCTTTTCCTTTCTTTTCATTATTGAAAAATTACACTTTCTGACATTATTTTCTCAGAAAGAGAGCTCTTCCCCAATACAAAACCCTTTTTCTTCGTGACGTATGTATACATAACCCTTTTGGTAAACTCTTTCTCTACAATTAAAGTGAAAATAATTTACGACAAACTGTAAGTGTTCAGCAATTAAAAGGACACAAAAATCCTACTGTGATTTTTTACGTTGCCTGTTTGAAGATAAAGTAACAAAATGCTTGATCTCCTATGGCATATTTATACTTATATTTTAGGAATAAAAATTGCTCCTCATTAAATGTAAATAGATGAAATATGCCAGTTATCATATTAAGGTGATTGGGCCATCAGAGCATGTCAAAGAAAAAAATCCGAATTAAATATATGTTATAAAAAAAACCTAAATACGCTTAAATTTGCAATTTTGAGAAGATCTGACGTCTAGTTTTTGAGATATTAAATCTCAAAGTTGGCATTTTTCATAGGTTTTATGGGAAATTGTACCGGAATCATACATTTTTCGAGAAGTTCACTCACTGTCTGTAAAGAAACAAGTTCAAAAAACTGAAAATAACATTATTTGATTCTTCTAGCACTTGTTAAGTATAAGACAAAACGACGTTGACGTGTAATAAGGCCAAAAATTCAATCAAAAGTTGATGAATCGTCGCGTTTCTTGTCGGCCTTTCGATCAGCTGTACGCGACGTGGACATGTGGCAACGCCGCGCCGTGTAGTGTTTTCTTTCCACAGCACTATTCTTTTGCAAGCAAATCTCCCGTTATCGAAATTGTTTGTTACCTTACATTATTTTTCAACATAAACACAATACATAACCTCACTCAAACACATGGCACTGGCATGATAGCTGCCTACAGCGAAGAGATGCAATGTCGCGACATTTCTCTTGTACGAATGTCAACTGAAGTCAAATCTTGAACTGTTTACATTTATCAGTAGATAAATTGATACGTCATCGAATGAAAAGTTACATTATAAAATCAGTAATTATACAAGTGTCTAGAATATATCCATAAAAATGGTTTTTCTTAAAATAAATTTTAGGCCTTATATTGACTCATATGGTACATGGCCCAATCACCTTAAATGTAGCTAGATATGTAATGTATCAAATTGTGGCAATTTGTTCTTCTCAAAGAAAGAAAAAAATATTTTTACCTACAAACTTTTCTTAATAGATGAAGAATGAACCATTCAAAAAAATATATCGTCCGTTTTCGGATTAAATAAATTCATGCAATTATATCAAATATATAATCTCAATGTTTACTTGCTGTAAAAGCGGAATAATTTTAATGAAAAGTAATCGCGCTGCTTATGCAAGACAAAATGATATCTATTCGAAAAGGGTTAAATGTTACGTGCAATCACCGTTATCAGCGTCGCTTCTTGCGTTTTCTCTTCCTGCGAGAAGTCGTTACTCTTTCAGACGCAAAAGAAGTATATCTCCGCCCGTCAAAGAATTTCGATTGATTGGCACAGCCTTAATTAACGGAGCCGAAGGCGATGCGCAAACATCAACGTGGCGTCTCCTCCAAGTTGTCTCTCGCAAAGGACTCATTACGTAAAATAACAGCGTAGGAATCTAATTTCTCAATTGCACAACCCCGACCGTGCACGTTGCTTCGCGCCGGTATTTGGCGAACTTTCTTTTTCCTCCGCGTCTCCTCCCTTCTCCACTCCTGGCTGATCGTGCTCCTCCTCTTCTACCTCTGGACATTCCATGACTCCCTGGTCGATTTCGCGCTGTCCATTGGAGAACGAGAATTGCGACAATTCGCCGTAAAGGTCCACTGGCCAGTTCACGAATTACCGGTTCGTTAATTCGTGCGCAAACGAGGATTACCGGAGGATCGAGCGGAGGAGGGATGCAGAAGAGTGTCAAGGACGAACACCGGGAACGACAATCACGGTAATCACGACCATCACGACGACGACGACGACGACGACGACGACGACGACGACGACGATGATGGTGACGATGATGCGTCGTTCTCTTGGTGAATACGGGAGAGCCCGAATGCCCGCGGGATTGTCGGCGCTTCCATTGGAAAATAGTACTCTCATTGCTGTCGCATCCGAGGATCGTGCTACATTGTGCAATGCGAGCCGCGCGTAACGGCCGCCCAGTATAAAACGCGTATATTACATAATGTTAATCGTGTCGCGGCACCGTCGTCGGCCTCCGCGCGATGATATAATAACGCGGGCACGAGCTCGCCGCGGTATCATCGGCCGTTAGGTTTTTGCTCATCAAACTGCCCGTCGTGCGCGTGTGTGAATACAAAATGAGCGGGTTAATCGTGACGCAAGAAGCAATTATAATAGTGGACTATAATTAACCGTAAGATTTTCCCCTGATAAAAATAATAGTCATCATAGACACATCACAGAATAGTAACCGAGTTAATTTCACACGTCATTTTTCGTAAACGCATCCCGTTGCTCCTCGAAATGTCCGTGTGCATTTTACTATTATTATTATAAACATTGTAGGATCTGACAAAATTGATCGTAAAAACTTGCAGAAATCTCTAAATTCGAAATGCTTATTATCCATTAATTTATTTATCCAAGCATTGATCACATGAAAAAGATATTTCATCACGGAAGGATATTTTAACGTCGCACTTGTGTCCTAATTACATTATTTAACAACACCTGCGTAATTAACACACGTTTTTATTCTCTTTCCGTCTCTTTTTTTTATAACGCGCCCAAAAACTCGCCCCAAGTCATATCAGGCTGCAACGTGCGCAGCGCAGCCGGGACCGGAATGCACCCGATGATCCTTTACACCCCCTCGTAATTCCCCTCCGTTGGATCCCCCCAGAAACCGAACAAAAAGCGCGAGCGCGATTACACGGTTTGCCCGTCACGCGCCTCACACCGTGAGGGAGGGGAGGAAGAAGAAGAGAAGGAGGACTACGCCTCGTTGCTATAATAGTCTAGGCGGCTCTAGCGTAGGCTCGCCTAGCCCACAACACGCTCTACTATGTAGGTCAGGGCTGGTGCATTCAGCGACGCGCGCTGCTCTTCCTCTATGCACCGTTCGCGTATACCTACGACACACGCGGCGGCTCTCGTCTCCCGGTGCTGCTCGTTCCGTCTAACGGGTGTCGGAAAGAAATCATTGTCGTCGTCGATGGAATCTTTACCGTCTGTTCTCCGAGACTTTCAACGCGTCGATCCACAATTCATAAATCTACGTTAATTCCGGTGAAGTCGCCGCGGACAAATATGGGTTGAACGGAAATCTTCTTGTAGCCGAGGACTTTCAGTGCGCGCTGTTAATTCTTGCTAATTTTCATACAAACTTTCTCTCGGGCAATTGCCTTCGTGCAACCTTGTAACAACGAGACTAACGCGCGTTGCAATCAGTTTCTTGCGAGTTACAAACGAAAGTTGAACGATATTTGAATAAAATTGGGAGAGCAAGTCATAAATTTATAAATTGACGATTTTTTTTATATACTGCAAACTTGAGGAAAGAGAGCGTGCTGATAATTTTGAAATCTACATCACGAGTTTGAGAGAACTTTTAACTTGTAATTTAATTACTGAAAAATCTCCCGCGATAATAAACTGGCGGTAATAAAAAATATGACAGCTTCGTGAAAAATTGATTTTCCACGAACGCAATGCAAAACTCCTGTTAGCGAGATAAATTTTCCAACATTGTATTTTTCTGTCAATTTATTGGCACGTGAAATCTTATTTTGCAAAACGCTCGCAAAATCACGAGTATGCGTCCGATGAATTGCCACTTGTAATTTTCCAGCGCTGATTCGCTAAAAAAAAAAAAAAATCCTTTCGTAACGAATTTGTGCCCGCGGCGTGTATCGTGAACAATTGTAAAACAACAAAAGCGCGAATTCGTACAACTTGTTCGGGATCGGCTGGTTCCGTTCGGTTTTTATTCCGACGACGCATTATTACCTCCCTATCGATCAGTCGACGTATAAAATTTGATGCGCGCTGGAAATTAATTGCGCATTCGTCGGCTGATTATTTTCCACTCGTGATTGCAGCCACTAGTTGGTAATTAATGCGCCGTTTGTGGGAGATATCGATCGCTCTACAGGGTGTCCCTTTCAAGCGTAGATAGTGCCGATAGGGCTTGTTAATTAGTCGCTCCGCGCACACGGCAAGAACGATCGATCTACGGGGTGTCCAATCATTCAAGTTCTATCCACGAACGCACGATCGATGCAAGGAAGATGTCCTACGGGCTTGCACAATCGTCGATCGATCGATACGATCGATACGAACGTTCATCTCCCGATTTGAGTGACTGATGGAACAGGATGTCGGGCCACGATAAGAACCGCGAAGATATATTCTTGCCGTTACGGCTATTATCGGCCGCGTGACGATGATGCACCGTGGTGCAGTGCGTGATGCAAATCGCACGCATTCCGTGTCGAAGTGGGATAGTCATAATAAATGAACCTTGTGCGAAGAGCGCATTTGTCTCTAGCATCAATGTGTGAATCTACTCGGCTTTCTTGTGGACTTGAGATTGACGAGGTCAAATACACTCTATGTACAGTGATAATATAATTGCATACGTAACTTAATAATGCACATTAAGTATATTATATATTCTAATGGAAAAGGTTATGTTCTCGTAAGAATTTAATTCGAAACTTCGACCTTTCGCGTAATATGATTCGGTTTCGAAAGATATTAAACTGAATTAATAAAGAATAAGGTGCAGCCGCGAGATATGCAGCTGCTTGGAACGTTCGGTTTATATGTACACACGGCATATTTCGAATATCCCACGTTCTCAAAACGTTTTTACGGCTTCCTCCGCGTGAGTATCGAATTTCAATGATTCGAGAGGCGTAAAGAGAGTTCCGTTCACAGTCGAAACGTATAGGCGCGTCTCGTTTCTCCAGGTACAAACATAAAATTTACGTTTCCCCTTATTTAAATTTCGACATTTCCCCTTATTTCTTTTGGAGGATTTAGAAGAAGGGTAAGAAACTGAAAATTGCTAGCCCCATCCTTAACCGTAAATCTCTCAAACGCTAAACTGTTGATCTCTCGGTTAATCTTAATCCTTAAATGCGCGAATTTATTTCAGTGTTCGATTTAAAGCCGTTTTAAACTCGAAGAAAAATTCATTCAACAGGGAAACAATAAAGATTTAGCTGTTCTCAGAAATATTGCACGTATATCGAAGATATCCTCATCCACATACTCGAAAATTAAAACTTAATTTTAATACTGGAGCTTTATAGTTGTGACTTTAAAACGTACCGCGTCTATGACCGCGTTTCCTCTGATCAAATAGAATTTAGTCTCGTGGAACGCGAAATCGTGTTGTCGTCACTAATTTTCCTTTCTCCCCGTGGAACCATGTTGCATTTTCATGGCTGATCGCGCGTGCCAAGATCGCGGCACGGCCTCATAAGCGGGACACCCGGTAGACGAAGGTAAGCGTCGCCGTGCCAACGTTCCAATAACCACCCGTGAGCGCAAGGACAGTCTACCCCAGTTTTCCTATTGCGACCGCCTACAGCACGTCGTCCTTCACCCCCTCCGCGCCCTCCTGCCCGCGCGCGCTCGTCACCCTGCCGCCCTCTCCGCCCCCGATCTCCGCGGCGATTCCCTCCATCCCGACACCCGCCGCTCCTATTCTCGTGGACACACTCTCTTCCGGGCCGATCGGCGTGGAAAATGCCGCGGGAAATCGATCCCGGCCGGACGGAGCGGAAATTCGTGAGGCGTGAGACCGGGGTAAAAGGGTGGACCGAGAAAAGGGCGAGCGAGGGTGATCATCGTCCCTCTTCTTGGTCAAAGACGCAGGAAGAAGTTCTTGGTTTCAAGGAGGAGAAAGAAAAAGAGGCGTCGAAGCGGTCGACATTACCTTTCCCTCGGTGATTATAAAAAAAGGAATCTTCGCGGAGGCTGCAAAGACGACGCGGGTCGGTGACGCGGGTTAGCGGAGAGGAGCAAGAAGGGTGGAAACAGAGGCGCAGAGGCGAGAGTTGGACTATACTTCACTATACGTATCGAGAAAAAGCCAGCCGCGGAGAATCACGGGAGAGCCGCCGAGCTTTTTTCGGCGAGCACATCAGAGGAAAGAGATGACGTCCGGAAAAAAAAGAGAAAGTTCGGAGAGGGTAGGTCTCCTCCTCTCTTCACCTTTTTTTCACCACGATCGAGGGCGGCGCGAGGGAAATTAAGCGTGCGAAGAGCGGCCGCGGGAGGGTCCGGATGTAGGTCAGTTTCGCGAACGCATTCGGGGATAATTTTAAATCGGTCACGCGCACCTGAGACCCGCGCGGCGCCCCCGATATTGACATCCTCTTGATCGTGTCTCTCGCTCTCGTGACTCGAGAGAGCTGTATGTTATTTCTTCTAAAGATCGTGTTTTACGTGATTAAGTTGTTTAGTTATCCGCGCTGTATAAGCGCTGTCGCAAATAACCGCTGATGGTAAGTCGAATACAAGTTCTACGCAAATTTTAATTAATAGATAAAGTAATCTACTGATGTTGCTGTTTCGCGAATGAAATTTCCTACGTCTACACCGGCAATTATAAATCTGCAACTTTCAATTTTCAACTTTCCACATTGCAGCCTCTTTGCAGCTCTTCGTTTTGCGCTGCTAACTTTCATCCCACGAGTACACAACCATTGACTTTCAAATCTGAATCTCGTCGTTCGTATCTTATCATTAGAACAATCTAGAAACGGGCGTATCTCAGAGAAGCAGCTTGGGCAACTCTATTATATCTAATAGGTTAATATGATTGAAAAGTATTTGATTATATTAAATATGTATTAATACTTCAAGCACGTATTAATGAATGACATATTTCTAGAGATATAATTCGTCGCACGTCTCGTCAGACCGGTATTAAGTTTAACTAAGAAATGAATTTAATACCGGCGAGAGTAACGTTATTCCGAGTGACGGACGAAGGAAAGTCTCGCAATGCTGAATATAGGACACACTTGTCCTTTCTAGAAACGGCGGTAGACGCGTCGCTTTGTGGAGTCGGTGATACTTCAATCGCACCGAATCTGACAGTCGATCCACCGAAGGGGAGAAATCGCGTATTCTTCTCGACGATGCGACGTGCGAACAAGACGCGCGCGGTACACTGGCCGTCTGGAATTCGTAGAGCGGACAAAAAAAAGAGAGAGAGGGGGAAAGAGCGAGCAAGCTGCGGAGTACGCAGGAGGGTGCGCGCAGACAGGAAGCGAGTCCTTCCTTCCTTGGCGGGCCAATATCCTGAATCACAATGAGCTCGCGCGCTTCCTCGAACCATTAGCTATTTAAATACAAGCGCCGACGGCCATTCCATCTTCGCCGTCATCGCCGGTGGCGAGCGGCGCGGATGTTCTCCAACAATAATATACTTGGCATAGTCACAACGAATATTGAATACCGTTCAGGCATCTATGCCATCAGGCATCATTCCATAATCGATTATTATAGTGGCATCAATTTTACCATATTAAATAAATGATGTTCATGTATCATCCGCAATATTAGACGATATAATCATTTTCGTACGAGCTGTCTAGAACGAATCTGATCACAGTACAGAGAGTAGAAGGTAGATTAAAGAGGCAAAAATCTCGATTGTCGGAAGGGCGTTAATTATGTAAAAGAAAAAGGAGAGAAAATATATCCCCATCACATTTTACGAAATGAGGCGACAAACGAACGGGCGTCTATCATCAGAACATTCTCGAGACTGTATCAGGTTAACGACATCATCCGGCGATCTTCAGGGCGTGTCCGGACTCGTTTTCTTTTTTTTTTTTTCCCTCCTCCTCCTGCCTTGGACTGTGTAAGAGAAAAAGGGGATGAGGGGGAGAGAGATAGAGCTAAACCCCGTCGCTGATTAACCCTACGGTCGACAGACGTTGCTTTTCCCCCGGGAGGCGATCGAAGCATCTTCATTTCCTGATTAACTCGCCGAGCCGCTCGCAGCTTGTACGTTCCGAGAGAGGAGCGCAACCGGAAGTAATTCGTCTTTCTCTCCGCGCGCTCTCGCGACCGGAGAGGAAGAGAGAAAAGTGACGCGAGGGGAAAAGACGCACGAAGAAGCAGGGAGAAGAATGGCTGGCACGAATTCGCTTCGAGTGATTTAAAGGCTGGAATTATCTTTTCCTCCCGTTCCTCTGCCCTCCACCTTTTCCTCGCCTGCTATTACGCGTCCCATCCTCCTTCGCCTTTTATCGAATTCTTCGCGTCGCGGACTATACCTTACGGTTCGCGATTTCAATCACATGCAGTCTTAACGGAACGACAATCGATTCGGCGGCCATGCATGCCATCCGGAAGCATTCGTTCAGAAAGATATAAACAACACCAGTCAACACATTAAGATAATCTCTCGAGAATTGTGCAAGTTGGTATTCATGAGCATCGGTATCCGTAACAAGTTGCGTTATTAATGTAAAAAACAATAGTATTAATGTAAAAATATAATTCATTATACATATATGCCTTTATCTTGAAAAAAATATATATAATATATATACATATACATATATATATATATATATATATATATATATATATATATATTATATATATAGATTCATTTCAACAGAGATAATTTTCAAACAAAAATTTTCCAAATCGATACAATTCTTAATGCAATTTTCGCAGTTATATAAATGCCACGCGACATTATTCGCAACATTGTTTTAATCCTACATGTTTTATAATATATTATAGTTTATTATAAAATATATTATAATACATCACATATAATATTATTTCAAATATTATACGACATTTCTAAAAGTCTAAATAATGGTAATTAATTACAAAGAAATAATAATTAAAAAAAAATAAAATATTCGTAAAATAGGAGCTTCATTTTAAAATAATTAACAAACTGGAACTAATAAACGGCACCTTAATCGTCCAAAATCGGAGCTGTCGCGCCGCTGTTATTATGCCAAGCACTTTCGTAACTCGCACCGGGCGGGCAATCCGTAATTTCACTTTATCTGATTACGTGGCCGACTTATCGCTCGAGTACCCCGCGCTGGAGCGCGATAAAATAATTTCTACCGTCCTCTTCTCCCTGTACGCTTTCTTTCTCTACGCGCTGGCACACTTCTTACGCGCGCGATAATGATTTTATCTGATAACGCATTACATTTCGGCGTTACGGCGAATCGAGGGGACGCATGTTAACCGGGATTCGTTAAACCGGAGCAGGAAGTACGCGATGACTTTCGCGGAAACTGCCGAGACAACCTCGACTGGGGTGTGATTAATCTGCTCCCGCGTTCTCTCTGAAGGTCAAAATTGCAGAGAACATTAAATATATGATTGTTCAATTTCAAATATGCACTTCCTAAGAGCTTTATTTTATTCTCTTTCCTTCAATCTAAGTATTATGCATTTTTATTATTGTTTGAGAGCGTGGTAATGTAATCGGGAATCAAATGAAAAATCAACGCGAGATCATTGATATAACATCTCTTTAACGAAACAAAAATGTAGCACAAATTAATGGAAAATAATATTTATACGTGCATGAAAAACAGTGTAGACAAACAATCTGCGATCTATTTTGACCAACACGCGTTATGCGAGGCTGGCATTTTGGTCATATGATTCGAAGATATTTTCGCGCAAAATGACATTTCAGTTAATAATCGAAAAATATGTCTTCAAAAGACATGATTGCACTTGAGCGAAACGTAACTTTGCGAGCTAATTAGCAATTCAGATATACGAGAGCGACTCGTATTTCTGTATGTAATTTGAACGGCACAGAGGGCTTTCAAACCCGACGTTTTTTCGAATATTTCGGACTCTTCGCAAATGGTTCTGTCGTTGGAAGATTAATGATTGACAAACAATAACAGAAAGTGATTTCCGCTAACTCCAAATGACAAATGAGAACTGTTTATTATACATATTAGCTATTATTTCCTTTGCCTTAGTGTTTATGAAGCGTGTTTTCGTAATTAAGAAATAAAAGAGCATAAAAATTGTCGTTAAAAATATTATAATGATAGAAATACGAAGGAAATTACTTATAATTTCAAAGTTACACATGTGTGATTAATATGTGATCTTCAGAGCATTAAAGCGTAATTAAGATCCGAAATTATTTATAATATTATATAATATGTAAAAATTTTGTGTAGAAATAAAGAATTTAAAAAAAAAAGATAATATAGAAATTGTGTGATCATATAGAAGAAATATGAATAAAAATACCCTTTAGGAATAGAAATGCGATGAATATCGAAGTGTACAATAAAGTCCGGATTAGCCGTATGTATGATAACAATTAGTATGTCAGGTATTTTCCAAACAACTGAATACGAATCTGTGATTAATTTAAACGTCTACTTGATTTATGAAAGTTTCTAACTATCATTTCATGTCTGTTGTATACAAAATAAATAATGTAGAGAGAAAAGCTACCGGTAAAAATTATCTATAGAAAAACGAGAGAAAAGCTCAATTGTAAATAACTGTTCGTGCTGTTACTTTCGTCAGACACGTTTTAACCCTTGCCTTCCACGGAAAAAGGGTTAAGAAATTGCCGGAACGGTAGCTCATATAAAACTTTCTTATCCGAACAAAAAACAAAAATGTAAGGTAAACAAATATTTGAAATATTTGATAACCATAAATTTAAATGTAAACTATATTTTTTTCTTTTTTATGTAGGTAATATGTGACTCAGTGATGATTTTTCCATCCGCTACTTTCGCAGACTCGTTTATTGCCAGATTCACACGGTTGTAAAGATCAAATGAAGCGACATAATTTCGATGATTAGTCCAACAAACTGTACTTTCCTTTTACTACCTGTCGGCAAATACTTAACCTTTCTTCCGTTTTTCGATGTCAAAAAAGCAAACTTCCTACTGAGAAAAAAGTGAATCGCCTCTAGGAAGATTGATGAAACAGATGGGTTAAAATAGGTTGACGTATTGTTATTAAGTTGACAAATGGATTTTAGAGCTTTATTCTCTTATTAAAGCAAAAGTATTCTTAAAAAAACCTTATGTGTATTACCTTCCGAAAATTAAGAATGTTAAGAAACGAGACGAAATACAATACGAGACAATTTACTGAAACGAAACGAAATACAATACGAGGAAAAAGAGGAATAAGACAAGATAGATATTCATATTACAACATACAACATAACTAACTACAAAATGTAAGCAACCACAAATTATAGATACGATTAAAGAATATGCCTCCAATGTTACGTGATTAGAAGGAAAATGTAAAGATAGATTATAATAAATGAGCATGTATTTATTATTCCTAGAGTATTATAGCCATTACTAGTCCATTTTTTATCTACGAGTAGTTTGAGCAATTTAATACTGATTTTTCCTTAATAAAAATGTCAAGAGATTAATAATATTTTATAAACAATTAAAAATGAAATTTTTCGAAAAATTTTATGGATGCAGACGATAAAACCTTATCGTTATAATCTCATAAGTAAATTCTATTTTTAAAATGTTTAATATTAGAAATTAGAAAAAGGTGTAAATAATGTTTTATATAATATAAATAGTAGAAATCCTACATTAAATGTTATTACATAATAATCGTATTTATTATTCGATACGAGTTTGAATAAAAGCAGTTATCGATGTATTTAAAACAGTAGTTACGAAACGGCATTGTTTCCTCAAAGAAGCGGATGTGACTACGCGATGTGACAAATTTTGGTCATCGAGCACTTGGCATTAATATTTGAGCAGAGTATTTCTTTCCTTTTTAATTTAACCTTCCTGCAAGCAATCTAAAGAAAATATAACAAAATCCAGAAGCGTCACAGATATTGAGATGTTATTTTTCTGAGATTGTTTATAAAAGTACATCCGGTGGAGCCGAGGAGTAATACCGAAGTAATCCGGAGTAATCTCAAAGGAAGCCTCATCGAACATGAGTCGAGATGAATTGTACATGAGCGATACGCGAGGCTTTAATTTCGTTGGGGTTGGGGCAGGTCACAAGGTATTATCTGACCAGGCGCGAGTGAATGAGAGCGAGAAAGAGAGCGAGGGCGGCCTCGCGGAGTGATAACGATTGCGGGGCCGATTACTTGAAACGGGTCGACGAATATCTTCATTTCGCCGCTGCCGCTGCCGCCCGCGCCGCCGCCGCCGTCGTCGTCGTCGCCTTACGGAATGACCTTCGGCGGAGTGGCTTGCGTAATATTTTTATCGGCCGAAATTACGCACTGGCCCGACGAGTGCGTGCGCATTATTTCGGATCATACGCGCTCATACGATCGAGGCGATCGAAAAGCCGCCAATGAAGTACGAGTGACACAATAATTTTTTTTCGCGCGACGGTCAAAGTCGCTACGGGAAATACGAAAGAAGAGAGGGAGAGAGAAAGAGCGAGTGAGAACGTATATTTCATCAAGTCACGCGACGCGTTCAATAAATAAATTATCATTCGTCGAAAAGAGCTTCGCGTTTTAGTCTAATTCGAAGTGAACAAATAAAAGATACGCTATTGCCGTCATTTAAACTACTTTATCGCGGAAATGACACATTGTAACAATCATGAGTTACAAATGAATTGCTCTTATATGATAACATGAGAAAATTGTTTCTGTTAGATAGGTGTCAAAATAGATATGCAGCATTCTGTATTTAACGTATAACGAAAATGTTTACGCTAGAAATGTAAAGATGTTATTGTAGGCGGTAATCGCACAACCTCGCGCACAACGGTCTTAACTTCTAATCCAATTCGCTGAGTAAACTTAAGCAGATTTTGTCAAGGATTTACCTTGCGGTAAAACTAGAAGAAGGACAATTAAAGAAATATGTCATAACGTTAACATTTCCAAATTCAAAAGAAAGTACTCTCCTTCTCTCTCCTTCCTCGACTCAATAAGAGAGAAAGAACGAACAATCTACATATTAGTCCAAATTCTAACATATTTAACATATTTAACATATTTAACCTTAAGTGCGCAGCTTTGCACATATGCAAAGCGACTTTTCGATTCTCCGTGTACTCTCCCTTATAAAGTTCGAACTGAAAACGCGCGCACGTCTGCAAAGGGCCTTCTCTGGCCCTTTTGGCCCCAGAAGAACCTTCGCATCTATAAAGAATTCAAATTAGTAAAGAAGAATTTTTTAAATACTTTTTTTAGGATTCCTTAAACATGGCAGTCATTATTTTAAAAAATATTCAGATTGCTGCGAAAAATTGCGCATTTAAGGGCCTAACATCGTCGAGAAGAATGCAGAAAATTTCCCCGTTGACGCGATAATTGCGGTACGCGGATGGACGGAAAAAATATCGGGCGAAGCCTGACATCGATTTAGATCGTAACTCACGGTATCGTCTCATGAGGTTCTTCTTGTAGGGTTTGGTGCCGGGCGGCCTGGAGCGCGATCTCGTGCCGCCGCCGCCACCGCCGTCATCCTTTGTTTGTTGATTGTTATCGGAGCAAGAATCGTCGGAGTCCTCGGAGCAGGTTCGATCCTCCCGCTCCTGGCTGTACTCGGACGTGTTGGCGAAGCATCCCCGTAGCCTTAGCGCGGCCGCCTCGTTCCCGTAGTCGTCGACGGGCAGGTCCTTGCGCTCCCGCTGATCCTGCTCGTCCTTGTCCTCCCGCGTGAGCTCCGCGTAATCGCCGACGCGTACGCTCAGATCCAACGGTTGATCCTCGAGCATGGTTTTCCGTGGCTCTCTCGCGGCGCGAAGAAGCCCGTTCTCTTTCTCACTATCTCTCTCTTTCTCCCGCTCCTTCTTCTCTGTTCTTCTCTCTTTCCGAATCTCTTCCGGCGATCGACAAGATCCACCACCTCCTCCACCTTCGCACTACCAGGACACTTGGTGCGGCATCCCGCGATTCCTTTATCCTTTCTCGGTATCCCCGAACAGGGCGCACTTCTCTCGTTGACAGACTTTACATTGCACTTTCGCGGGGATTCTCTCCCCGCTGCCGCGACGCGATGTCACTGCGGGATGTCCTTCGAATCCTCCTCCTTTCGAGGAAGCGCTTGTCCTCCCACTCTCGGAAAACGGGCGCGATGATAATGACCGGCGCGGGTCCGAGCGCACTTCGCGCGTTACACTTCCGGTTTCGCGCTCTTATCGGTTTGGATTATCTTCTGTCGCGTCGCGGTCGACGGCGAGACAGTAGCCAGGGGAGGGAAAGAGAACGAGGTAGACAGACGATAGAGAGAGAAAACGTGTACGTAGAGACCAAATGTAAGATCTTATCGGGTTTAATATCTGACACGCTCCAAAAATGCCACACGAGCTGTCAACAACGAGGCAGCCTGGCAGGTTTAAGCGCCTCTCAAACGAAGAATGTACGATCGCGCGAAGGAAAGCAGGACGGAGGGAGATCCTCGCGGCGATCCGAGTTCCACGGCCTTTTCCGGGATGCCGGGAGAGAGACACGTTCCGCGCGTTTCCGATGACTCAACGCTGTCAGAGCACTCTCACCTCTCTCGCGGAACGTTCGACACCCACAGCTCGACGATCGACCGGCTGTCGGAGGAGGGAGGGGGGGGGGGGGTAGAGGAAAACAGGCCGTCGAGTTTTCACGGTCGCGCGAAAGACGAGATCGTTCACTCCGGCGCGGCGCGGCGGTAAATTCGTCGGCTCGGATCGCCTTCTCACTAATACTGGTCCCCCCCGGCGAGATACCACGCGGTATCACTCTATGTCCCCGACGACCCCCGTCGTCGCAGTCGTATCCGTATTATCGTTGTCCTCCAAAAGGGGAGAAGAGTCGGGTGACGAGAGGAGGGAAAGAGACGCGGTGTGACGCGAGACTCGAACCTGTCTCGGTGGAGCGTTAAACCGCGTTCTCCTGCACCGTGGCTACGGTCGCCGGTGGCACACTGACTGAGTCGGAACCGGGGTAGCCCGCTAGTCCGGAGTCTCGTTCACTCTCCAGACTCACACACTCCGACTCCACTCCACTGCCGGACTGTCTCGCTCGCGCACGTCACTCGCGCCAGTCGCGCCGCGCGCCGTGCCCGCCGCTCGGCCCTCTCCGTCGCCCGGCTTCGGCGACGCTCGGCTCTGCCGTCCCGACGCTCCGCGCGGCGCTCGCCGCTCGCAGCGAAGAGGAAGAGGAGACAGGAGAGGCGGCAGTCGGCGATGCGGCGCGGCGGCGGTCGCACGTACACGCCGGCGAATTTACCATTACACGCGCGCACAGCGTGGCGCGGGATATGCGTGGATGCGTAGCCTACCGCAATGTCGGATCCCGTGACGCCCTCCCTGCATAACAACGTCGACGACGACGGCGGCGCGGCGCGGCCGGCGGCGGCTCGGTCCCGCTTGCTCTCTCGGCCTCTAATAATAAATGCCTCTCTTTCTCTTTCTTTCTCTCTCTCTCTCTCTCTCTCTCTTTCTGTTTCTCCCTTTTTCCTCGTTCACTCGCGCTCTTTCGGCCGCTCTCCTATATCGTCATCGCGAGGGAAAAGCTATTTTTCCGTCTATTGGAATAGGACGCACAAACTCGGCTTGGGTGCTGACGCACCCATGCCTCGCGTGACATTAACCTTCGATCGTCGACGTCGGGAGAAATACGAGTAGTTTTGGATCTCAAAATAAGCTCGAATAAAACAAGTGAAGCAAATAACGGAGGCGCTTATTATGTTTTACGAGATAAAGCATCTGGTAAAATATTGAAATAAAATGACAGAGTACAGTTGATTACATATTAATATCAATTGCAAATATAACAAATAGCTTGTGTGGCATGTACAAACAGCAAATACATGTATGAAAAACGGGTGTACGCGGACGTATACGCTTCGCTTTGCTTTAGAATAAGTACCATAAATTATACGGATACCTTTTCGTTTCTAAATTAGAATATGACTGATTAGTATTAAAAAAATAGAGTATCAATAATTTTAAAAGATACATCAAATTTTATTTATCACAAGAAATTATATTCTTCTAAATAAAATTATTTTACACTCATATAAGCTGTTTAATAATTCCATTTTAGAGAAATATTATAAGAATATAACTTCTGTATATATACAATAAATATCTGGAAATATGGTAGTAAGCCACACTTGATTAAAAATATATTAATTCTGAGTATTAATCAATAAGTTTTTAGTTTAAAGTTGCCAAGATTTTCAAAATTGGAAATTAAAGATAGTCTAGCTAAATTCGCTAAAGAAAAGCTCCAAATTCGTCGAAGAGCTCGGCAATGTGTGTTCTGTACGTCACGATACGCTTTACACTAAAAAAAAAAATTCGCCGCGTCTCGGTGCATAACGTAAATGTCGTAAATACTCGAAAACGTGATCGAGCGCGGTCTATTTTCGCGCGGACCATCTCTCCCCGTGTCGCCAGACGCCAGCGGCGAACGTCGCGTCGCGTCGCAGGCAGAAAGTCCGGCACGGTCCGGCTCTCTCGGCTCGCGCGAGCCCCTGACATTGTTTCCGCCTGTCGCGGAGAGCGGGGCCCGCCGTCGTCGCAGGAAGAGGAGAGCACGGGAATGCGAGTGCGAGCGCGGGCCGCGGTGCGGTGCGATGCGGCGCGGCACAGCGCGGCGCGGTGCGCCCCGCGGTATGGGTGAACGTGCGTGGCGAGGTCGCCGGGAGAAGGAACTCTTCCAATCCGGCCGCTGCAGCCGCAGTAAACACAGGTGCTGCAACTACGCCGCGTGCAACGGAGATATGCGAGTCGAATTTCGACGCGGTGACGTTTCGTAACGCCGCCGCGATCGGTCGGTCGGTCGGACTCCCGTCTCGACGCGACGGCGACTCGCTTTCGTTCACCGAAAAAAAAGCGGCCGAGCGTAGGCGCGAGGCGTTACAGAAAATAATCCTTTCCTCATGCGGGAGTAAGATAAATCTAACGTCAATCGCGAGTAGGATAATAGAATGCGCCGACGCGATGACTCGAAATAAATTTAATTAGCATGATCTAATGATCCAAAACCGACAGTTTCTTTGAATACCTTCGCCATCGCCCATCGTGTATCACTTTATTCACATTTCATGTGGAATCGATACGATGACAATGGATTCTTCGCTATTGAATTCCTAATAGTATTAAATTATATTCAGATTATATATTTTATAATTTCAGATATTGCACGATATAGATTTTGAATCAGTGCATAAACATCTGTATATAAAAAGAGATCAATTTATAACACGTGTTTATTTTGGATTATGCATTAATCGAGCGGATGCAACTTTTTTCAGTTTTTTATGTTAGGTACTTTATTAGTAGTAAAAGATGGGGATTTTTAATGAGAAACTTTAACATGTGCAATTGTATTAGCAAATATTTTTGCTTCAACGTTAAATTAATATTGAAAATTTTAAAAATTAAAATTGAAAACTTCACTGTTAAATTCGTAGTATCAAACTATACTCATTGTCAATTTCAGTCGTATTTAACCATTCCTATAGATCGCCACTGTTCTTATTTAATATGTCGTTAATTTAACTAATCCAATGAATTTGAAATAATACTATTTTGTGTAAAAATATATTTCGACACCATGGTAGTTAAAAATAATAAAATGTTATTCGACTCAAGTATTGGTTTAAATTCCATCCTTTAATATTTAACAGTGCTGGAATACTTTTTGCGCGCAATATTATTTCTCGTCCGAATCAAAGATAATATAATCTTTATTCGTCAATTTTTCCAATTCATTTTTCATAAAAAAAATTTTCTGCGACTCGATCGATGATTATATACAGGAACGTTTTGTAGAGCGGTATTTTCTCGGACACACGTATGGCTAGACCGCGCGATTTCTCGCGGGGCGAACTTTTGCGCGTCGCCGATAGTATATAAATCGTCCGGATTATCGGCGACCGCTTATCGGTCGACCATCTCTCGTTTCCCAGCGACACCAAGGTCTCGTGTACTCACGTGCGTGCGCGTGTACAAGGACCCGGCGGGCCTAGAATCCAGCGAGCGAAGAAGAGTGCGCGCGATATCGCGAGACGCGGCCGGCGCGGCGTTCGATAGATCGTGATAGACCGCGAATTATTGGCCTGATGGAGTGCGAGGCACCGTCGCCGGAGGCGTAGCCGGAGGACAATGAAACCAGCGCCCGCTTCCCAGAACGCGTCGCGTCATTCTCAAAAGGATTTCCTTGACGAGAACGCTGCTCTCCGTCGCGATGCCGTCTATGACGCGTGACATCCAAACAAGTTCTCGTCGCGATCCAGCTCTTATAAATAAAAAAAAAAAAGAAAAACACACAAGACGAACGAATGGCATTAAAATTTACATACCTGGAGCAAAGATTGAATATTAGAGAAATCGTATACTCGGCAACTAAATGGAAATAAGCAAACTCAAAGTAGAAACAAAGATAATCTAACCAACTGCGTCGACGTTTAATATCCAAAATCGGCATAATATCTTAGCAAATTTAGATTTCGATGTTGCAAGCGAAAATTATCGATGTACTTAATTATATGCGATGGAAACACAGCAGATCCCATATATTTTTTATACCTATTTTATTCCAACTACAGTTAATTTGTGACCTACTTCTAGGTAACTTTTAGATAAAATTTTGAGTTTATATTTCAAAATATCATGTCCTGGAGAAAGTATAGCGATCAATAAGTGACCGTGCCAACAAGGAGTATCAATTCGGTAAAGCGATCAATTTCTCAAATAAAACTCCAGTTGCATATGCTAAAATAAATGCAAAATATAAAAATGGATTTTCAAATACTTCCACGGTTGCAAAATTTTCAATATTGATTTAACGTTAGAGCAAACACATTTGCTAATACAATCAATAGCATGTAAAAATTTTTCATAAAAAATCCCATCTTTTGCCATTAAATGATATAAAAAACTAAAAAAATTACATGATCGATTAATGCATAATCTCAAATAAACACGTGTTATAAAATGAGATCTCTTTTATATATCGATATTTACGCACTGATTCAACATCCGTATCATGCAATATCTAAAATTATAAAATATATTATTTTCTTTAAATGTTTAATATCCATTCATGTAAGAAATGATATAACGTTTCACTTGAAACACCATGGCTGCGTTTCGATATTCACTGCCAGTACTAATAATAGTACTAAAGTAATAATAGTATACGTGACGTAAACTATAGATTTTCAGTACTGGCAGTGAATATCGAAACTTAGCCCATATCGCATCGAGAAGAAGAAATGCTGTTCCACGACAAGGAGAAAAAAAAGGAAAGAACAAATAATATTTTCCGATATACGTGTTGTCGATCGTGCTGTCACGGCGTTTTCCTTAGAGGATGAACTCATCGATCGAGCCGTTGTCGTACCGGACACGACAAATAGCCTGAAAGTTTTATCACGGTTTGCACAACGTGGCGCGATGCAACGCGTGTGTTAAATGCCACATCCATGCGAAAGCCCGTGACGAATCGCTTTTAAGGATCGATCGATCGAACTAGCAATTCAATCGCAGAAGTGCGTTGCTGTAATTCTTTCAACGTTTTAATTCGATATGCTGGATGTCTTAAAATTCGCGATATGTCGTCATATAACAATTAGAACAATTGCTGCATAATCTAAAATACATCATATTGAGAAAACTGCAGTATCCTTTTTCAACATTGAATGTGTATGTTTATATTTGTTTGTTTGAATAATTAAAGCTCGAATTAAAAAATAGTGAAAGCAAGAATTACTAACTTATTATTAACTTTGTAAATCTTGCGATTTTATTTCCCGCAATTATTGGCAGCAGAGAGTTGCTCAAGAGAGCAACGTATTTACGGCGGCTTTTCGCGACGCAAAGCGAAGTCCCGCGCCAGAATGGCGAGAGACATCTGCATTAAAGGGTTCCGTATGTATGTAGAAACTGACGTTACTATCCTCGATTTGTCGTTCCTCTCCGCAACGGGGCAGAGCCACGCCACATCGACAGGGGACCGGCACCGAGTTATTTTAGCGCAAAAACGGCCTACGCTGCCGACCCGGGAGAGAAAATCTCGTAACTCTCGCCGATCTCGAAACAACCGATCCAGGAAAACCGCGATTTCTAATCCATCATTAGATCCGTTACGACGTATTCATCTAACGCGACCCATCTAACAATAACTCACTCTCCTTTACGGTTTCGATCAATTTTTTATACATTGTGAAATAATTCAAAGAATAGAGTAATGAGAAAAAAAAGGAGAATAATTTAAAATAATATACGAGCTTTCATTTAGCTATTTATATATATTTTATATGTATTTTATTATTTAGTTTATTAATTGATTAGAAAAAAAACCTAAAAAGTTTTATTAAAATATTTAATAAATATTCATCTACATATATTTCTTGGAATTTATGAATAATTTTAAATGTTCTAAAAATCATGCCTTTGACAAATATGCTCGTATTAAATTTCGAAGACTGTTTTGACGGAAATAGCTCATATAAGATATGACATAACAATAATTTGAAACATTTTTTCAATAGGAGTATACTTTTCAAGTATAATAAATGTAGTAAATGATATACGCTATATATGTATTATTTTCTATCATTTATAAAAAGATTTCCATTCAAAATGAGGTATCAAAATAAGATTATATTAATGCTACTCAAAACTATCGACAGTGAAATTCAAAACTATTTCTCTAAATGCTATTTTTTTTTTTTCGTTATGAAACGTCATACATTCGCCAAAGAATGCTCGGCTTTAATAAAACGCCGCGGAAGAATGGTCACATTTATTTTTCGCCAGCTAATTCGGTAATATATGACCGAGTGACCTAAAAACTTTACGACGGTATCTTCATCAGTCCCGAGACGTCCAACGAGAGACGATAACTCGAAATTACGACAAAGGATATGTCGGCTCTGTGTGCTAAAAATTGTGTAGCACGCCGGTCCAAGTGTGTGTGATTTAATCCTTTCCGGTCAATTGGTATATAAGAGTGTATTATATCTCACCATCTTCCCCACGAAGTTAGGTAGTGCAACAGGTGTACTATCTGTTCGTAAACGTGTCTCTCTCCGGAATCTCTCCGCAAACGAACCAATTACGTGTAATTTACGCCTCTCATATAAATTAGCCAACATTTTTGCACAAGTTGCAAGATCTGTCAAAGTTAATAATATGTAATTGCTACTCAAAGTATGCATGATGTTTTGATCCACGCGCGCGTCGTATACTTTCCTATTTGCTTTTTCAAAGCTGAAAAAATTATAACCATTAAATAAATATAAATTCTAATAGATTTTATTTCACTTTTCATTTTTTTCACTGCTATTTGCGCTTATCTTCCATATTCCTGTATTAATTAATTTGTTTATTTATTTATTTAACGATTTATTTAATTAGTGATCTATTTATTTAACAATAATCTTTCGATAGTCAAAACTAAGGATAATTATATGAATTATATACGGAGCCGCATACATGCGTAACGTATCTGCTAATTATTTATCGCAATCGTGGTAACTGGTAGCCATCACTTGCCTCAATTTTCTGCATGTAAGCGTCACGTTCTCTTTCTTCGACTTTCTACGTCGAGCGCCGTCAACCTTTCCAATTGTCATCTCAATCTCCTTGTCTCGCTCGCCGATATCGAAGACGAGCTTCCTCATAATTTTCGAATCGCAGGGAACTTTCGTTATGTACAATTTATCTTTGTAAGTAACATCGATTCCCATGCACGACGTAAAATAGAAGAAAAATATAATTTTTTTATTTATAACTAAGTTCTCTTAAAATTTCTTTTTTACACTTTCTTGTAACTTCTCTGTCTCTAAATTAAAATCCTCTTTTATTCCATACGCTAAATATCAGAAAGTATACGCAAAAATGCTATATTCAACCGAAATGTTCTACAAGACAGCGCAGCATGGTGTCGCGCGAAATTTTCAGAAAATCACGAGCTTTCATGGACATGAGCCGGTAAATTGCACATAGCGGTGGAGAAAGATACTTTGATACATTAGCCAACGATGCCGCGAAACAGTGCGCGTGCACCGCCGAAGAAAGTGTATCCCGTCTCGTTCTTTTCTCGTCCGTCACAACCCGCGCCTCCTCCGCAGCCCCGTAATTAATATCTGGTGTGGCGATTCGATTAAACGGCTTATTACCAGAGAAAGAATTAACACGAAATGCCAACATGCACGCGCCTCTCGATAATTGCAGCCACTCTCGCCACACGAGAGGATGTAGTTCGAAAAAAATCTCACTGCTGCGATGCTTGTGTGTAGTTTTCAAAACAATCCTGTAAAATCAACTATCGATTATGCAAAAATAATCAGCGAATTATTCGTCGATAAATACTGGGAAAATTCGAAAAAATAATTACGGTTTCCAAAACTTCAAGTTTTCTAAAAAAAAAGAAAGGAAAAAAAATTTAAACTACATCAGCTTCATCGTTATTAAATATTGAAAACAGAATATCTTTTCATTTAAATTAAAAAAAAAATTTAATTATTCGTGTTCCATTAATTATTAAAATAATATGGACTGAATAAAATCGTAGTTTTGATTTAATATTAACACGAATGATAATTTAATCAATTAGAGATAGTGAAAGTATAAATATTATATATAAAGTGTTATTATATTTTTTTAGATAGGTCGATAAAATAGTAGACAATCATCCGTTATAATTAAAAACTAACAGGCGTCGAAAACGATGCACTGAGAGTTTAGTTTCTCTAAATATTGCGTGATTCTCGTTAGCCTCGTCGGCATGGAAGCGCCTTTAATTTTTCACTATTCTTGCGGGAAGGTGAAAAGAGAGGAGGAAGAGATATTAACTGGTGATTCAGGCCGAGACTAACGCGCACTTTTCCTCAACACGTTTCTCCCCGACGCGGATGATTTCCTCTTCTACGAGTCCTTTTTCTGCCTCTCGTCATTTGATGATTCAGAGCAAAAGGGTAAGTTAGAGATTTCTCTATAGAGATATCATTAAAGATCTGAACCACTTCCACTGACTATTTTAGCTCCAAGTATCGGTATATGGAGAGAGTATATAATACAGATAATTTTATCCCATAAATATAAAGATCAATTTATAATAATTTTAAATCTCGTCTACACAAATTTTCAATGTACATTAATTGCTTTAAACATTTTGATTTTGCGTCGCAAAAATTTTTCTATTTTGACTTAATTAGAACCTAACCGTTATAAATGTCGATTTAAAGCAAATATCAATATGCCTCGTTAAGATGAACCATCCTGAGATTAGCATCGGAAGCAGCAGCGAGAGTGCGCGCGGCGGATGAGCCCGAAGGTGCCAGAACCGTGAAGAAACCTCCTCTCGCGATCGAGACTCGTCAAGGACACGAGGGTGCGGATCTGAGGCGCGTAGTTGCGCGCATCGTGCGCCACGTTTTCCTCTTCGCTACGAAAATCGCCCTAACCGAGTAAGAGAAAGAAAAGTTGCAGCGAAATCGCGTTCCACATAACAACAGCCGGAAAATTTTCCTGCCGCCGCTATCTTTCTACATGAAAAGCACCGTTGAATTGCAGGTGCATATGGGAACATTTATGAGCTACCTTTCCCCCTCCGTACGTAAAGATTATCTCTTTCGGATAATGTACATAATAATCGCAACAGTCGCGTAGTAATCGTAAACTGGATAAATCGCAACATATATTTTTTGCCCACAAGAATGTACTCTTTTCATAAGTGGATTCTCACAATTTAGATGTAATTAAAGCAGGCACGTCTATCATCGACATCGTCCTTCGTCGACGCGCCACGATTGTCGTAGGAATCCGGGAGTCCTCGGTGCTGGTTGCATGGATAAGACCTCTCGTCCTGCGAAGCGTGGCGCGTGTTCGACGTGCAGTCACGAGGAGGTGCCAGAAACCGTGAAGCAGTCCCCGTGCATGCGACTTTCCAAGGACATACGTCGAAGAAGAAGAAGAAGACGACGAAGAAGAAGAAAGAGAGGCGACGATGGAGGAGGTGGAGGAGGGGGCGATTCAGGCGAAGGAGGAAGGGTAGAACGGCGAAGTAAGAGAAGAAGAAGAATCCCCTCGCGCGGCTCACGTCCGCGAGAACCGGAAAGATTCCCTCGATCCGCTACGAACGGCTTCCAAGGTCCGCGATCCGTATTCCAGCGAGACCAACACATGCGAGCGCGCCGTATTCACGCGGGCACGCACGCACGCACGCACGCACGCATGCACGCACGCACGTCTCGGACGCACGTCCGGCCGCGAGGTTATTGTTTAAAACGTTCCCCTTTATTGTGTCTACAATGTGCTCGGTCGCACGCGGCCGGAACGACCGGAGGGCCTTCTTCTCCTTCTCCTCTTTTACTTTCTTGGTGCATGTTGCTAAATATGCCTTTTGCAATTCTTTCGGTTATGCCGCGTTCCTCCGTTCTCGTCTTCGGTCGGTTGATTAGCGGTCGGGATCGACCGTGTCATCGTGCGAGATCTATCTCGGTTAGAAAGCATTTGTACGGGGTAGCGTAGGCGATTTTGATTTTAGCAATGAATTCCCTCTTATCAAGCTGAAGTGGATTTTTTCTCGTCGATTTGCATCATACCTGCTAATCTTAACGTAACTTTCGATCAAAATGATCTCGCGGAAATAGATAGTGTTGTTATCACCGTAACGTTATCGTTCAATTTATATCAGCTTGTAGCAATATTGTATACTATCAATACGCGTTTATGCATTTTCATACTTTAAATAATTCCCTTAACATCTAAGAAAAATGCATTCCTTAACACAATTAAAGAATTTTTTAATGAAAATATTGAATAATTATTTTCATTATACTTAAAGTTGGTCATATTAAATTACAAGTAAGAAACCTTAAACATCGATCACAGAGAAGTTAAAGCTTTCCAGAACGTAATAAATGTCAAAGCTGTCTCCAAAAATAAGCTGCCTTTAATTAAAATTCGAAATTGGAATACAATATTCTTTATTAAATTAATCTTGAAGAACGACCTTATTAAATGTATCATTAGGTTTTTCCTATAATAGGATTCTATTTCAAGAATCCTATTTCCAATACATTCAAAATGTATCCTAAAAATCGTATTCGATATTTTCCATATGATTTCCCTATGAAATGTATATAATTATGTATCTTCCCATTTATAAATTAAACACATTATTATATTTTCATTCTATATTTGCTTTCTATTCGTGTGCTTCCAAGTTATTAATAAAGACAAAAAATTTCAGACACTTTCATTTCCCTCCCGAATATAATTCTAAATTAGCGTGACATTAATTGATTTAGGAGCGTAGCACCGCGAGGGCATTTCTCGATCGAGTTTTATTACGCGTGTCGCCGCGTTCTCGTATCGAAGTTGTCGATCTCGATCGACTTCCTCGCTTCTGCGAACTCTTTTTCGGTATATACGTTCGATCGTTTGCGAGACGTCGATCGCGAGACGCAACGCGGATACCTTCGAAACACGTTTATTGTGTCTACCAGAGAGAGTTAGCCGCGTTGAGACTGTACACGCGGCTTGGCACAGCTCCACCGACGTGCACAGCCGCAACCCGGGACGCAACATGGTTGCACTTTCGTTCTCCCTATTCGTCGACAAGAGACGTCGAATCGCCTTTCGATTCGAGGCAACCGGAGGATTATCGAATCGCGCGGATAAAAGTGAAGCGGACGGCTCTTCGCTTCGAAAACATCGGTGTGAAGATTCGAGCAATTTAGCTGCCAGTGGAAAGTTCTCGGTATTCTCTCGCCTTGTTTTTCAAGACTCAATAGATTCAACAGTAACGTCTCTCTCTCTTTCTCTCTCTCTTGATAAGCATAAAAAAGTGCTGGAAACTTTCCGTCGCAATGCACGATATTTAATTGTTCAAATCTGTTCCAGCAGTAAAATGTACCGTTTCTCAATTTCTCCCTGGGTTTCATATAAGTGATCGCACATTTTCGTCATAAAGCTTTGTACCTAAAAGTTTAAATTTTAAATCTTGTATGTTTGTCTGTCGTTGCGGTCGCAATATACCCCAGTGCTTTATCATAGTTGGAAATTGTAACAAAACCGCAGCAACGTACAATTCGAGCTTCGAGATTTTCAAAGGAAGATGTGCCACGCCAGGAACGATTACGCTAATTCTACATTCCCGACGAGGAATCCATCGTCTCTTCGAGAAACGCACGTCGTGCGGAGAGTCGCACTGCCCAAAGATCGTGTCGTATCTCCTTTTTCTCGAAGGGGGACAGGAGACGCGAGGAGACACGAACACGCGCTTGCGGGGCACACACGCGCACACGTAGATCCGTGTAACACGTATACGAGTGTATCGCGGCCACGTGTGTCCATGTGCGAAGCTAGCAGCGGCTTGCATGTAACGCGTCTCGGCCGGCGACTTGGAAAGGGGAAGTAGTCGTCGACGAGCGCGAGGATGAGGAGAAAGGACGCGGAGGAGGAGGAGGAAGAAAGAAGGGTGGACGAAGAAGGTGGACAGAGCAGGCGAGGCGGGAGGAGGGAGGTCACGGAAGGGAGGGAAGAGGCAGGACGCGGACAGACGGACGGACGGGAGGTGCAGCGAACTCTCCCAAGGCCTGCGTACCCCCACCGTGCGTGCAACTGCAACTGCAACTCTCGCGAACCGCCGCGCCGCGAGTCAAGCCGGGAGAGATAGCTCTAGACCTGGTGCAACACGCGAGTAAGGATACACAGCAAGAGCGGACAAAGAGAGGCGAGCCCGGAAAGGATCGGCGTGATGGCGAGGAAGAAACCAACTGGAGACTGGAGCGGAGTAGAGCAAAGCAAAGTTTATTAGCACGCTCTCTGACGCTACGAAAAGGAAAGTATAAAAAGAAGGCGAAAATCCATCGCATCGGGGATCACTGGAGATTTCTCACCTCCGAGTCGAAAATAAAATAAAATGATATGTAGATCAAAGAGTTTATCTCACTCTCTAGTATCGCATTAAGACGTGAGAAATATTATAATCCTTTGCTGGTGTACCATAGCAGGATGAGGTACGCCCACAGGCGTCGTAATCAGCTTTAGCTACGTCGACGGTATCGACTTTTGAAAACAAAAAGACGGTCGCAAGAATGTCAAGAAGTTGCTTTACGAAACTTACGTCGCGTAACTTATTTACGGCCCAAAAAGTGTGGGCAATACTTTTATTTTAGAGTCTCTCTCGCACACTTTTGTGACTCATGTGAAATAAATGAATTTCGAACTTACTACAAGTAATTTGAGGGAAATCTGCGTTGTCGCTCGTTATTCAAACAACGTGAAATTTTTGCGACCGTTGTTCACAAACATTTTCATTCGAAATTCGTACAGCGCGGTCGTTACCTCGCTGACCTACCGCACGTCCGCCTCCGCTATTATTTCCGTCCAACTGTCTTTTAACTTTTAACTATTTGCATCATTCACGTTCAAAGTCCAAGGTGACCGAAAACTGGCACTCGTCAGGAAAACGCAAGCGTTGACGCGATGCGACAGACCTGAATTACATTTTCTGTCACGAGCGAGAATAAGCACAAAGAGCAAAGATAAAATTTACTACCCCGTACTTTCCATGTAATAAAATAAAACCCCTTCAAAATGGCAATTGTATTCAATAAAAAATAGTTAAAAGATAAATGAAAAGATAAATTAAAACAAAAAAGAAAGTAAAGCAAAATGCAGAGTTACAGTGACGTAAGTTGTAAATTATGAAGATCTTGAAATTTTTTGCTCGCCTCATAGAAAAAGCGTGAAGGTGCTCGAGAGGGAAAGAAGAAAAAAAATACAGAAAGAAAGAAAACTTTCTTCTTTTCGTTTAAAAGCAAAAGTTATGCTTCATTTGTGTCAGGCCGGTCGTATACCCGCGGACACACGGGGGCGATTAAAAGTGAATCAGGTTTTATTTCCTGCTCCGAGCTCCCATTACCTCGGCACGGCGCGTTCGACCGACTCCGCGTATTATTATTTACTCGAGAAGAGGTGTGCACGCCCGATACGACGACAGGAGAGGCCTGACGCCTCGTTCGTAAGCGAAACCGATTATCTTGCGCCGTGTTCTGGGTCGATTGTTAACCGCGAATACGAACGATCGGACGAGTCGCGCGCGCGCGCGCGCAAGCGATACCACGCGCTTATCGCGCGATATTAGGAAGTTCTGGTGCGATATATATGTCGTAAATATCCCGTCACGAGAGATTCGCTAAACAACCGGATATTGTCATAATAACTTTCCTCGAGGCTTGTACATTGTCGTTCGCTACATGCGCGAATCGACGCATTATCCGGGACGATACTGGTAATACGCCTCTTGGTAATACGTGGACACCTCGAGACAACTCGGTGCCTTTCGCGCGACAACTCTTTCCTTTTCCAACGTCGTTAAATTTAAGCTGCTAATATGCTGTTTTGCGGCGGGTGTTAAGGTATTTGTCCACTATTAAAACGTACGCGAAGGCTTTCATAATTTTTCTTGTTTGTCTTGACATCGATCATTTTGATTAATTGAACGCGAACATTTTTTATTGCGACAATATTCTTTACTATTTTCCACGAACCGGATTTACTTGCGGAAAACATTGAAATGATGCAATCTACCTCATAATCTTTTCTTATCGTTTAATTTTACGTTGACTTAAATCCATTCACTTTAATTATTTGTCGCCAAATGCAGCAACGCGACGGTTTATCCGTTATTAATCACACTTTTATTGTTCTGTACGTGATTGCATATTGAATCGCCTCATGGAAAGCGTCGATACGAAGATTGAAAAATACATTGTTAAGATTTATTACATATGTATCTCGTTTAATTATATCGTCGATCTATCTTAATTGATTCAAAGCTAAATGTAACGAGCAAATTTTCACATTTTCCATCATTCCTCACCTCATTAAACCGGCCAAAGTAGCACATCGGCGAACGCGAGGTGGCGGCGGATCTATGCGAATCGCGCGGATCGAAAGTGAGATCGAGATCGTGCTCGCTGCGCGTATCGGTCCGCCGATTCTCGCGTGCGTCGCGTGCATACGTGTATGCGTGTGCGTTTCCTCCGCTTAAGGAGATAGTGCCAAGTAGATACGCGGTCCAGCCGCGCGAGACTACCTCCTCCTTCGTCTCTCAGTCGATGTTTTGGAGTTTGCGAGCCGCGCGGTATACCGCAGTTCCACACATACACGTGGTAGTCGCTAACACACACACACACACACACACGCACGTGCAGAACTGCATACGTGCAGGCGCGCGCTTCGCGCACGAGCGAGCGAACGAGCGAGCGAGCTCGTTTGCCACGCTAGCCCTGGCCTAGATAGGCTGACGCGAGTCGGGTTTGCATCGTTGCATCGCCTTAAGCCCGTCTCACGCACCGATCTATCGTTGTCTACCTTCGTTATTCCCCCGGTTCCCTCCTCCCTGCATTTCCACACGTACCCGGTTATCGATCGGCGCGCTCGAGCGTGAAAATCCGACGGAATCGATTTTCCAATTTCAATGAAATCTTAAGCTACCGAAAGCCTAATTTATTTAAATGCGCGCATGAGATTCTGTTCTGTGAATGAATAAATAGGGGGTAGATCCCTGCAGCTACTTCGCGACGACCGCTATACATCGTCGGATTATAAGCGGATTTGTCTCCTACAATATTTCTTACGATGTTTCTTTTCGCTTAGCGATGTACAATTTTGTACTGCGGCAGCGCATGTTTAGGGCAGCTGCATTTCCCTTAAGGGAAGCTCTTATTCCCTACTTTGGTAATGTCAGCAAATTGGATTTGCATTCTATCACCGTCTTCAGCACACGCACCGACCTATCATCGAGCCATCATCTTCTTGCTCGATTCGAGAAGACACGAAGATGATCGCCCGTGATTGATATTTTCAGCGAAAAGTGCAATTCGAAATGCACGACCGGCGAGGCTCGAAATGTATAGAAGGCGCAACGAAGGGCGGAATCCCTGAGCAAGAATGTATAGCGACAAAGGCATTCAGTTTGGCGGGAGCACAGCTTATAATTTTGCTCGGATCATCATTTATCGTTTCTTTTTAGCTCCCTTCGTCCGATAACGAAGACGGATCTCTCTTCTTTCGCGGTTCACGCCATCTGCTTTTATCATGTGACGTAATCCATGAAAAAAAAATGTACCACTGAAGCGACAAACAAGTTAGATAAAAGTTAGATAAAAGCAATATTCCCCAAATACTGATTTCTTAGTACATCTAAAAACAATTTTCCGAACTCTTAGGAAACTTATCGTCATGCTTGGGAATTCGCATGAAATATTTTTTTAGTTAAACTACAAATTACATTTTGCCGAAAAATAGCTTCGTCGTGATTAACCGAGAAGAGGATTTTATTATCTATTTATATTTCTCGAAATTTACGTTGGTAAATCAATTTTAATGTTAAATTTTATTTTATATATCTTAATTTAGGACGCTCTGTATAATCTCGTGTTTCTCCTCACTTATCTTATTTGTAATGTTATTAATATAATTATCCATGCGATTAATTCCATTGTTGAGTATGTCAGATTGCACTTTCACTTATCTGACGGAATCATCTGAGATTAAGAATATAACGTATACGTGTGCTCTTGCCGCGGTGTGAGCGATCATTCTTGAAGTAATACAGCATTCCTCTCACCCCCTCCCCTCCGCCGTCGGCTTTTTAAAAATGTCGAATACGTAAATGTAGAAAATGAGCCTGAAAGATGAGTACAGTTTTACACCACGGGCACAAACGATTGCATTTACGATCCTAGGGTACGGCAAATTTCTGGCACGCACGCCAACTTCCTTCCCTAAGGCGCTCCGTTGGATATAGCAACGTATCCGTCAACGTATGTCGAACAAACAAGAAGACGGATAGGCCGGGATGAAGCGATACACGCTTCAGGTGTGTTACGCCGTAACCCCGATTCCCCCTCCCCCCCGCCCCCCGGCGGTTAACAACGGTGACGTTACGCCATTTCACCGCAGGATCGCCACCAGGGTCCATTTTCGCATCCGTACATTTTTTATCGCTATACGCGCCGCGCGGGATTGCGGCCGAAAGTGCAGTGGCCGAATTTATGACGTTACGTCGCGTATGCATCGCCGCCGGCGCGATGTAACATTTATCTGCGGGCGGACGTTGAGACGGGATTTCGAACGTTATTTTAAACTGCGAGCGCGAATTGGGTCGCACGGCGCGGTCATCGAATCGTAATCGCCATTTTCCTCGCAATATCCCGCATATTTTATGAAGTAATCGCGATTTGCCTGCAAGTTTACGCAGCTTCGAGATAGGACTCGTATCGCGTCTCGATAAAACGAACACGCAGGCACCGCGCGACTTTCGCCATTGCACCGGGCGCACTGGGGATTTAATTAATACGATTTATTATTGAATCGTTGTAATATATTTCTTCTAATTGCTCCAGTAAAAGTAAACCGGAATCGATTATGTTATGAATAAAAAATATTGTCGCCTTTATAGCCGTTCTAAAAATACATATATTTTTCATTTTTATAAGAAACCTTTATGGAAGTGTGCTGAAACGTACAGTGACATATCTTTTTGTAAAAAGATATCGATATATCGACATCGGAAATATTCGGTCGAATAATTCCCTCTGTGATTACTTCAAAACTGCACAAAATGCTATTTTCATTCTATTTTTATAAAACTTATTGTTAGTTGCCGTATTTTCGTTAATGTATAATAACGCTCTTTTTATAACAAAGTATGATATAAAATAGAAATTTTAATTATACGAAATCCGATAATTCCTAATTGACCGTAAAGGACTACGTAATTATGTCTCGACGATCTTTTTTTTTTGCGCAATTCCACGTTTAACTATTACAAATCGGAATCGGGACAATCTCGAGCCTCGCGACAAGTGCAAGCCTCGAACCGCCGGATTCGGCTGCGCGGTTTCGACGATTTCGCGCCAATCGTTCTCGCGCGTCACGAGCAGCGCAGCCACACGAGAACGGTGCATCGACGGCAATGCGTCGCCCGGCGCATGCGCTGCTCGGCCGATGCACGTGGTAAATGCAAGTATGTCAAGGCGCGACCTGAATTTTCCTACTCTCGGTGCCCTCTCCCCCCCGCGGCATTCCCCACGCCCCCCCTCCTTCTCTTCCCATTACATCGCGCTTACTCGATGCAACTACTTCCCTTCCAACCCCGCGCGGCACACCGCATCCCTCCCCCTACTACCCGCGTCCATCGACTGGCGTGCGTGTGCATCTACCTGCGCCCTCGAGAACAGCACGCGCGCACGCACGTACCGTACACACAGGCGCGCGTGATACAGCAGTCAGCGTGCAATGCGCGTGTGTACCAGTGTACCTGACACGTTCTCTCCGAGAACGTAAAAATAGCGAGAGCTCTCGTATCGAAAGCGATTCCTTATCCTCGTCAAGACCCCTTCCGCCGAGCGGATTTTTCTCCGTCGGTTTTATCGTCGCGCGGAAAAGGGAAACGCCGCGTCCGTCGATCGGTCTCGATCGATCGGACGCGTGGAAGACGCGACGAAATCGAGAAAGCCCCGTTCTCCTAGAGAAACGGAAGGAATGTCAAACTTCTCTTTTTCTTTCCCGACATCGAACAAAGCCCCCGCGTCGTTTCGCTTTTCGCGCACGTTCTTATCAACGTCGTTCTTGACGTCTGGAAGGAAATAAAGGTCTAGTGTCGACCGAGAACTCCAATTCTATCCCGGTCATCCTTATTATTGTTATCGGAATTGACCCGCGCAATTTTAACGAGATCGTCACATTGCCGATATATCTGTGAATTAAATCATAAATCTCGATACTAACGGATCCGCGGTTGCACATGTCAAATAAATTTCGTACAAACCCGCGTCGCGAGATTTATGTCATGTATCAAGATTATATTTATGTTCAAGGCAATTTCCGTCTCCGAGAAAGACATTTTAAAAATTGCATCCTCTTATCATCGTGTACACCACATAGATTCCTTTTGTAACGAGTAAAATTTATCTTGAAAGCACGATAATGCTAAGGAGGTCGCGCAAAAAAGGCCAGAGATAGATATCTGCACGATACGCGGATACGAAGTCAAGATTACGTCATTCCTCGGTATATTATTTTTACATACTTCCTGATTGTCCGTAATACCTCGGGCAACGTATTTAAAACGCACGACGTCATTACGTCCTCCTTTGATTGATGCACCCCGAGGCAGCTGCTCCTAAGCTTACGCGCGTATGTGTGTGTGTGTGTGTGTGTGCGCGCCCGCGCGTGTACATGAATGACTTCGGGATGTGTGCGCGCGACGCTTATGCGTTGCGTGTGGGTGGCCCTTACGTACGTACAAGTGTTCTTACGTGCGTGTACTTGTTTTGCGTACGCGGCTGACGCCTTTACGAGCGCGGCTGACACTTTTACGACCGTACCGTCGCGGTGCAACGTACGATTAGGAGTTAATTGAACGACGCCTCGCGTGATTCTGCCCTCCCCCACGTCCCCGAGCCGTTTGCTCTCCTCCCCCCTCCCCCCTCGTCCGATCGAGCCTGTGACGGATTTCGACAAAGTTGGAAGAACAACGAGAAACGCATCATGCGGGAGATAAGACATTATCGTTCCGGGCGTCCCGGCCGGTGTATATCGACGCGCTCGCGCATAAATCATCCAGGCGCGAACGTTACGTGAACGTTTTGCGTGGAAACGCGTAAACACGGCGCGCAATCGTCGAAATGTGGGCGCAAATTGCCGCGGAATCGAGACGGGAGTTCAGTACCGCGCGTCGCGCGCCGCGCGCCGCGCAAATACCTATGACATCAAGGAAAATTGCATCGCTACTCATTTTTTTTCCTCATTTTGTGCACTTTAATTATGCGATCCGTGCGACGCGCCGCATTTATACACATCGTATATTTCTATGTTATTAGAAACGAATAAATTGATTGCGCCACTTGTAATTTATAAAATGATAGGCAAAAAAGCTACAGAGAAATAAAAAGAAAAAAAAACTGTTTTCAATTTATAATTATACCGTGCGGAATAATTGTGTCGCTCACAATCATCAAAATTATTCGATTTAAACTATGATAGTACAAGTGTCCCCCTATAAAGATATTGTTAATTTTACGGTGATTAGTTTGCCAGAGTCGCACAAATAATCGCATGTTGTCGCGATCGCGTAATGAATACGCGTGACCACCAAATTACGCCACTATTATGCAACAACTCGCATTGGATGCATGCGGAATTAAAGCTACTAAAAAAACGAATTAATGAGATGAATGATATATGCTGATGATTGTACACATGTCTCACTTTCTTAAATTCGTTTTCCTTCTATAGCGAGAAATTTGCCGAGGATTATGGCATTTTTATCTCAGATAAATTGAAATATAAATCTTACTTCATTTTAAAGATTTTTCCTAATTAGAAAGATAATGTTTAAATATAACCAGATAACAAAAAGAACAACAATTCATGTAATGGAAATTATTCAATTTCATTTCAGAATCTAACATTGTAAAAATATAATATTTTGTAATATTATAAAAATATATTACTAAGCTAATAATTAAATAAAAAATTTTTTTTACGATAGTTGATATTTAGTTATTACTCATTGTACTAAGTACTTCTTATATTAAAACATTTAATACAAGAATATGGCTGTATTCAATTAGGTGTCTTCAAACTAATCTAGTATTGCGGCTTCATCAATATTTTTTTGAATCGTTCAATCTTGTTCCGTATTTCCAGCCTACCAAGAGTGTTTGAGCAGTCGTTTATGATAAAATAAAACATAGGAATTCCCCCGACGTTCTCTCCCTTGTTGCTGACAAGCGAGGTCACTCCCGATCCACTCGCACCCCTATCGAACGATGAAGTCCTCCGAGTTTCGACCGGTGAAGAGAGGGTGCGTGCACGCGACATTTTTTTCCCCCATTAGGCGTGGTTAGGTTCGACAGGCGTACGCTTTCGCTTCGGGGGGGTAATGTCGCCGGTGATCGAAGATACATCGATTTAGAAAACGTGTAGGTGGGCGCTGACCTACCCCTACCCCTACCCCCCGTCTTCGTCCCCGGGACGTCCTTCCAGGCGTGTCCTACCCCAACCCAGACATCCGTTTCGCCAACAAACAGCCTCCTCCCCTCCGACATGGAGCGACACGAGTAGTCCTGCAAGGATCTTTTTCTCTCTTCCTTTCTATCTTTCCTTTCCTGCTCCCTCTCCTCCTCTCCCCGCCCTTCATAGACTCCCCGAAGTGTATCCTTTTGCCAGGGCAGCACGCGAACCCTCGTCAGGAGCGGTGTCCTATCGAGGCCAACCCCGCAAAAAATAAGATCCAGAGCCAACAACAGTCGTCCTCCTTGCCTTCCTCTGCCCGCTCTCCCGCCACTACCTGCCTCCTTGCTTGCCCCCGTTCCTAAAACTTCGAGGCATGGAAGAAGACGAAGTCGAGGAGACACGATCCGGACAAGAATCCGACCCGACACCTGCTAAGAGAAGTCCTTGCACGTCCCTCATGTCGTATTCCTTCCATCTCCATCACCACGACTACCACTATTACCACCCCGATGGGAAAACGGAGAAAAAAGCATGATTTACAAGACGTCGCATAAGAATCGCGTGTTGCAAAAAAAAAAATCGAGCCTTTTTCACTGAAGTTCAGTATCTGTATCTTATCTTAATTATATCGTATTAGTTTACATCTTTTATTAACTCCTAAAATACCCTATAAATAATACTTTAATATTAATAATATTAGTAATAAAAATTGTATAGGTATATAATTTTGTTGATATTAATTTCATTAACTATAGAGTTGCTAAACGTCTTCTTTTGGATAACTTAATCTTCTAATCGCATATACGTTCCGTACATTTATGTTTATGCGTTCTACTTCATTTAAAAATGCAACCACATATTGTGTTAAGGAATTATAATAATAAATATAATTTTAAACATTATAATTCTTTTAGATTCGTTTATTATTCTAAGGCAAACGTAACGATTTCGTTGACAGCTATATTTTCAGAAACCAAAATTCTTAAATAAAAACTTACTTAAGTTTCTCGTAAGGTATTTATCTATTAAAAACTGCAGTTATACTTCAGAGTTTGAAAGAAACATTTTCGATTGAAATTATTCTTGATTTCGCAACGCGATAAATTAATTCTTTCCTAACAGTTTCCTCTCTCGAAGAGCAAAAGAACGAAGTGTTCCAAGAATCTGAAATTTATTTTCATTAAGTTGAAATTTATCTCACGCGACGAAGAGCATCTCGGCTGTCGTGCATTCGGAAACGTTTTATCGATCGTTCCGGAAAATTCGCCTACGGTGATTCGTCGGAAATACTATTCCACTCCACGGGTTAATTAATGAATAAAATGCGGCAAAAAGCGTGATCTTCCGGAAAAAGCATTTCGCGAGAATCGATTTGTTCAAGGCCGACGATAACAATAGGACAAATGTGACGTCGCAATAATTTCCAATAATAAAATCAACAGGCGTCAATCTTTTGCGAATTTTAATTCTATTCATTAATTTAACATATATTATTCAACATTTCAAAATAACGTTCAAAAAGTTAATAAATAATATATGAAGTGCATCAACGCGCATATTCAAGTGTCAATCGTGCTTCCTTACAATTACAGATCACTGATTAATATCTTGGAGATGAGTTAGGGTGAGCAACAAAGTGAGGGATCTACGATGTCCTAAAACTCGCGCCCTTTTTGCCGGAGCAAAGATCCGCCTCGATGTGAGAGAAGCCTAGTCCGTCATTATAACACCGCCTCGGAGTTTTCCGAGATTTTTCTAGCATCGGTGAACCCTCCCGATGCGCGAGGGCCGTGTTCGGCTAATTGGCACGGAGCTCTCTGACGCAATTCCATGGAAGAGGGGCCGAGGACGAACGCGTAGGGGCGGATTGTCGAGGGTCAGGGTCCCGGCCCCGTCGCCCTCTCTCGCTCGCTTGTCGTGCGGGAACCGGACGGAGCTCCTTTTCTCTCTATCTCTCTTCCTCTTTCCTCGTTCATGTTCATTCTCCTCCATTTTCTCTTCCTCTCTCTTTCGTCGCCGTTTAGCGCTGCGCACATATATCCTCACGAATGCGCGGGACGGGACGTCTCTACTACATCGCGAGCTTCGCAAGCGGGCGCTGTAATTTCGTCGGAGAATTCACGAAGATCCGGATCGACGTTACAGGCCGGCCTATCCCGAGTTATCCTTCCTGCTGAGTGCACGCAGTCGTCAGTCGAGTAACACTTGACGCAACCAACAAGATCCGCCGGTGTGACCAGCTACTTGCCGCATCTCTGTCACATATAGAATACTCGCGAATCTCCTACGTTTCATTACCTTCTTCGTAACGGAATATAAATAAAATTGTAAACCGCTATCCGCAAATTATCTTCGCGCCTTGGAATGTAGAATAATCAGTTGTATATTTTGAATAGTAATCTTAAGAATAATCCTACTTATGCGAAAGATTCCAGAACAAATCTCGTCATATTTGCGTAGTTTCACGTAAATAATAAAAATATGAAGGCAGAACGATAGAAATATTCCACTGCTAAACATAGCGCGCGCGCGCGTTACACTCGTAGCCTCAATAACGGCCGGCCCTTATCTGACACTATCCGCTCGCGTTTTTTTTCCCGAGTTATTTGGACCGTGCTTTTTTAATCGTTCCGCTAACTCCGCGCGCGCGCACGTCCGCCTCTTTCCTCTTTCTGGTACTTTCTGTGAGCGATAATGGCCGTGGCACCTATCTGCAGGTCGAAGGTCAGTCTTCCGCGCGATGCACTTTATATATCCGCGGAGATACGGACGAGGCGATCGACAACGGAGAACGTCCTGACGACCGAAATCGGCGCTAGACAAGCGAACTCGCACGTTTTTCTCGGCGAAACGGTGGGAAAACAGGGAACGAGATTCGGAAACGTTTACTTAGATCCCGGAATCGTAGTTGTCGTTACGCGAAACGTCGTAGGCGTAGCGAAAAATGAAAATAAACCTCCGCGATAACGAACGATAAAGCCCATCATCTCGAAGCCGATAACGGACGCAAACAGGAAGTATGACAGAATAAGAATCTTCCGAAAAACAAGCACCCGCCCCGGAGTTTATCTCGTATTACTGCAATAAGATGTCGCAATTTAGGTCTCGATATAGTGCCAAAAACGTACAGAGAGGAAAAAATTCTTTTTTGACACCGAATCAAAGTAAATACTTTTTTATTAGCATATCGCTCGCATATTTGTCGACGAATTCCCGTCTATGATGTGCGATTGGCGCTGTAACTTTATTGAATCGATATTTTTATTTTGAGATACCATATCGAATTTCGGAATTTACGAGGTTTCTTTTTCTCTGTTGGATTTTATTATGTTGGAAGAGCGTATTGGATTTTCGATTTATTATTTAAGTTTCGACAATATGCCTACATATGCCACTTCAGCTATGACCGATATAAAAAATTTAAAATATTTAAAGATAAAAATATTTAAGGCATGAAAATATTTAAAGATTTTTTTCACATCGGTCGATTCGGCGTGACATATTAACTGTCGTTTTGTAACATTGATTACAGCGACATCCATAATTATTATACTTTGATTTAATATGACATAATCGAACCGAAAATACAAATTTAATATTTGCATACGAATTTGCCAGTTATGAGCGCATGCAACTTCTTTTCGGCGTAAAGCAACAGAATTAAATGGAAAGTTTATATAAACTTTAAACCAAAATATGATAAATGCAAAATATTAATTGTATAGTGTACAAATTTATTTAAAATTCTATGGATCGAGTGTATGTCTTATGCACCTAGCCTGAGAATTTAAGATGCGCTTATCGGATGTGTGACAGACTTCGGTCACGTCGCAATTACATCTGATGTACAGTATCGCAGCTTTTTATCGATAACTCGGCGTGCAAGTACGCCACGTTCATCGTCGATAATCCCAATAAAACATTTTCATCGAGAAGCTCGCGAGCGAAACGAACAAATCGAGAGAAGTACCTATATCGCAAGAGAGTTATTGGCGTTCGCTTCCTAATCAACGCCATATTTATAAATATTCAAATAATCGAGAGGAAATTCTCAATCTTCCCGAATCTCACGACTAACCGCGAAAAAAACTTAAAACAAGCCTTCAATCAACTCTCACGCGATACCAATTTATTTATCTTCTACAGGTCGTTATAAAATATCAATTGTGGTGGAAAAGGATTGTATTCTTCATTGTATAAGATCTTGTTTTCAAGATATTAAATTTTCTTTTATTTCAGTCTCTAGAGATATTGTTATTTTGCAATAGAAGTTATTGAATATATTGTAATATTGCAATATTCTATTTACAATTACAACTTTATAATATAGATAACGTAACGGAAATTTCTATTTCAATAATAGGCGTGAACATATAAAATGCAGCCTGTTTCCTTTTTTTTTTATAATGCTAAGAGCAATTGATTAATTTTTCCATAGGTGTGAAACGGACAATTGCGAAAATCGAGTTTGTCGAACCCGAGCCGATATCGACCACCTAAGAACACGTGGTGTCATCTTTAGATACGAAACTGCGATAAGCCGCTCGCGAGTTTGCGACAATCGCACGTGCATCGATGCATATGCATACCGCCGCAAACGCGACGCGAAGAATCCGCGGAAGTTGCCAACAGAAACGCAACGTCCTGTTGCCCCCGACACAAATGCATAATGTCTTGCATAAAATGATTTTTTTTTCAATTGCTAGATTCGTGTTCGATTCTAAGCAGAACGATGATCGAAGATATCAGAGTCAAATAATGCTACAATAGAAAATACGCAAAGAAAAACTTTTCACAAACTCTATTTCTTTACTTATAGATCGTGATAATTAATAAGAAAGAGAGAGAAACATATTAAATTTGTAATTAAAATTAAATAAATTAAAATATTATTTAAATTTTAAATTATTATTTATTTGTGGAGATTTCTATAAATTATTTTATATATGCATTATATGAATGCAAGGAATAGCAAGTGATTAATTATTATCTTCCGGAAACTAAGGAACATTAGAAAAATTCTATTGCAAATATAGGTAAATAATAAATATAAAGGTTTGTCTTATTATAATTCACAAGAAATACATATATATGTATACCCCAATTTTAAAATCGTTATAGCGGAAAAATTTGTAATATTTAAAGTATATGTTTGCCAATTATAAACTTCAAATACTTTTCAAATAGCAAAGATTGGTATTGAAGAGATAAAAGTACATAAAGTATATTTCATACTGCAGAAGACAAAATATTAGATTGATGTAAAAATGTTATCTCTTTTATCAAATTCCGTGTTAAATAAAGTTAGAAATTTAAAGTTCTTTAAAAAGAGAAAGCAATTTTGCTTTAATTTTGCTGAACTTTGTTTTCATTTTTAATTGACAAATGTGACATCTCTTGCACCAATCAAAATTTCTTTCTATTCATATACAATCCGTTACAATTGCGCATCTTTGTAAACACGATAAAATATTTCATAATCGGATCGCTGACTGATTCAGGAAGGGGCTGCATTTGAAGAGTACTATGATGATCGAACGCACTTTCCTGAATCATTTGTAGAAAGTTCATACTTAGCCGCGATGGAAAGTCGACAAAAAATGTAGAACAACACGCCGACGTGAAAGTCGATCTCCGTTGCTCGCATTAGATGCGTTTCGGCGAACGATGGAAAAAGTGCATAAATCGAAGCTACCGATAAAATATCTATAACAAGTTTTAATATATCAATGTTTGTCATTGTTATCCGTTTGAAGTATCCACTATAATCCACTATATAATAAATCTTCCATTTTAACACGCTACTGGATTATTATTTAAAATTGGATTCTCGAGAGTTGCGCCGAGTTTCTTAACCAAATTTCCGGCGAGAAAAATTATGTTCGCAATTTCTCGAGGAATATACGTGCAATTTCTGACACACCCGCGCGTTTTTCATGAACATGTGGCCGAGGTCTGTTCGTTTACGCGCGACGTGCACGACAAACGAGGAGGTCCTTTGCCAGCCGAAGGACGTGGCCCTGAAATTTAGGGGTTGTTTCCAGGCGGTTTGCGAACCGCCTGGCGTTTCTATCGGTCGGAGAGGGTTGGTTAGTCCGAAGGGTGGTATGGTGTGTGGCAGACAGGGCGTGGTCGTCCTTGAACGTATACCTATAGAACTATGGAGTGACCCTCTGCCTCCCTCTATTTCTCTCTCTCTCTCTCTCTCTCTCTCTCTCTCTCTCTCTCTCTCTCTCTCTCTTTCGCTCTCTCTTCTTTCCTTTTCATCCCTTCGACCTTCCAGATCTGTCGATCTTTTTCTCCCTCATTCTCCTCATCGCTCTCGCACCCTCACTTTCCTATCCCCGTTTCTATCCACTTCCCACCCTTCATTTGCTTTGCGCACAGGCCACGAAACGGTTACCTCGCGATGTCCTTTTGATTGTAGGTTCATTGAGACAGCCACGCATTCAGCGAGTCATTTGCATGAATTATTTTTCATTGTCCTCGACAATTTTCCACCAAGAGTAGATAAGTGAACAAATAGAGACCAGCATTTGACATTTTGTCAAGTAAACGATTACAGCTGCGCAAAAATAGGAGAGTAAATACAGGCAAGTCCATAATTTGTACGGCTCGCTATAAACGCGCTACAATTTTTCACTAAAAGTTAACGTTGCAAACTGCAAACTGCAGGTAATGCACAAAGAAGAATCTAAAATCGAATTTAAGTTGAAGATTATAAATTATAGTGTTTCCATGGTAAGCGTTTGTACCCCGAACCCTTCGTGAATCGGGCGAGATACATATGCAGAAACTTGACGAAGCGAAACAGTGGCGAGACACCGTCATTTCGACCCTTCCACGCAATTTTAATTTTTCACTCGGCAATTACTCGCGTCGTTTTCGTGTAGCACGGTACAAAAACTCTGCGAAGTGTTGGTATAATTTCGTGCAGTAACTAAAGTAGAAATTATTTATCGCGCATGTATGTTCACATATTGATTCTATATTTATCACATTATTCTGCGTTTGAGCCTAAATTATAAATTACAATATACGTTTATTTAAAAAATTAAGAAATATAAATAATGCATTTCTGAGATATGTAATTATCAGAGAATTTGGAGATCCTTAAAATATTATTGTTTATATAACAGGCGCGTGGAGCTTAGCGTTTAATTATAATTAGGCTTATCGCAATTGTATCATGAAACATCTATTTCATTATCTCTCTCTCATGTCCTCGACGGGCATTTAAGCGGCAACAAAACGTATTATTTCACCCCTGTCAGTGTCTCCCCCTTATTTCCTCATCAATGTTGCCGTCCTAGGCTGTTAAGGTAGGTTAGGCAGGGTGTCTTCCACGACGTTGCTTTGTCATAGTCGGGACTTCAATTTAACAGGACATCGACAATTATTCAGTTTCAAACTTTACGAACATCGACGCCGATCGATACTTTTCAGCCGTATACATTTTACATACGAAGCATAGGTAATGATAATAATCGAGTAAAAAACTCCTGAAGCAATAAATTAATGAGAACCGATATAAATACTTAATATATCACTAAAGCACGCACGATATTATAGCCCATAATCGCTTGCAAAAGATAAAGCGAAAAACTTGTCTATTCAGCGTCACATGTCTCGACAGATATCTAGCTAATATGAATGTCTAACAGCATTAACAAAGAGTGTCTGAATTTCGGTACTATTGCTATCAATATATCAATAATGCCTCAATACTATATTAATGTTTCGCAATCGAATCATCGATGCTTTAATGCCATTGATGCACCGTAAGCTGACGTCAGCGCAAATTGGGATGTTCAGTATTTCATTATCGCAACGTATTTATCGAACAATCGGATTTCTCGCACTACAGCGACTATAGCCTCGGCTTTGAATTTTACATGAAGTTACGTCCGTTCGGCCGAACACCGCTTGATTTACCGCAAGCCGACACTCTCAGTTAGGCGAGTAGCGTCCAATTAATTGAGCGATCGATCGAGCGAATATACGCGTAGCAAGAGGAAAGACAGAGACTGGCAGAAAACATTTTTTTCATCGTGCTTATATCGCTCTGTGATTAATTATAGAAAAAATATTGGATAAATTAAAAATAGCAGAGTTTCTACAATATTATTTTAAAAATATCGATGTCTTATTGTTTCAAATTTAGCAGATAAGCACACAAATACCTGCAAAACTTGACTCACAATAAGTGAACAATATGTTAATAATAATTGTAAGTATAATATATTTTTATACAAAATAATAACCGATACAAAATAAATATTTCCAACATTGGTAGATTAAAGCAGCGATAAAATATTGCACCAAGTACTATCATTTAATGTCTGTAATATTAAAGACTGCATCAATACCATAAAAATTACATTTCTACTTCGGTCTGCACAATAGCGAACATGATATTGTGCAACATTAATTCAGTCTGGCTCTTATCGTTAACGAAAAAAGATATGTGCGAAGTCTACATAAAATAACGCTTTTAATATTTCTTCAGATGATATTGCTTCACTAAAAATATTGGTTTATTAAAGTTCAAATCTGTTATAACATATTTTTCTGCTGTTTGCCACTCGTTTTACCATCATTCTCTGTATCCTCTTTTTGTTTCTCTTTTTTGTCAAATATATATTTATAGTTACAAATAGTCAACTGAACTCGACTGCATCAGACAAGTTTACCTTTACCGCTTTGCAAAAAAAAGAACTGTGTCAATAGGAGACAAATGTGATATAATAATATTGAGTCGTTGGACGTTTTTTCGATATTGTTGACATAATATATTGCATCAATGACATTAATCGCGTACAGACCGCTTTTTTTAGAGCAACAAGTGAGGGGAAAGCTGCCAAATACAACGAGTAACAATAAAGATATGCGAAATACGACAACGGCTACGCCAATGATCCGCGTATCAAGACACAGCCCATGGAATTCGCCTGGAATTTTCGCGAGATGGAGAGACGGAGAGAACAGGAGCCTTCGTAGTCATGGCGACTCGGCAGTCGCCCGGCTGCTTCACTGGTTGATCGATCCACCACGGTCAAGGTCATCCACGAAACCACAAAGCGGTCGTTCTGCCGGCGGACACACCCCCGCAGACGGTGGCTCATCGCCGATCCTCGTTTATACGATTAGACATAATCGGGGCGAGGTAAGAGCCGGAGCTCTTCCCGGGATTTTTTTTTCACAGAAGAAATGTCACCGTAGCACCGCAAATATGGAAAAAGAATTCGGATAATTTTCTTTCTCTTTCTGTGACAGAATTTCGTTAACTAGAGCTCTAAAAAAAAGTAAACTTTACTATTCTTTTACTAATAAACGAACTTTGCTATAATTGTCATTTATTTTAGATTCGTGATTTTCGTTCAGAAAAATCAATATTTCATTAGAATGCTCTCGGCTACGTTTCACAAAGCGACACTTTTAGTTTCCAAAAAAGGTAAAAATAATATTCTCTAAAGTAAAATAGACAATCCCAAACTAGTATAATTAAATTTTATAAGTATCGGCGTAATCATTATGATGAAACTAACTTTAGTTCCGTTTTATTAGTAACGTCGGGTTATATACGCGCGAAGAGTACAAAAGAATCATATTAATCAAACCGAATAAGTAACATTTACTTCGCCAGTCAATAATTAACCAAATTAAGAATTTAATCGACTGGGAATGATCATAATCGTGGCAACGATTATAATCGTCGTGACAAATCGTCACCGCGTTTCGACCAAGGATTCTGGTCATTCTAAAATTGATGTAATTTTAGATGCTTATGAATTGTTTGACAAAAAATATTTCTGTATCTTTACTTCTATCTTCACCATTTTCTTTTTGCGTATTAGATGAAGGTATACAGCTGACATTTGAAATTTTCGTTGAGTCGATTAACGTAAAGCGGATATAACATATAAATATATTGTCAAGTTTAAAAGACATATCAAGAAAAGATCGCATTTTATTGTTACTACGATGATGTTAACTTATTTTATATATTCTTCGAAATCTCTTTCGTAGCGACGACAATTTTATCGAACACCGTCATTTTTTATCGCCATAATTTTCGTCCATGAAGAAGATTAGTTTTAAAATCACAAAATGCGATCAATGAAAGCCTCAACCTCGATAAAAAAAATTTGAAGAAAATAACAGATACACTTTTGTAACTAGAGCGTAACGATATTTTCATCAAAACATCGTATATCGTATTACAGATTAATAACTAAATGTCACGCTCAATAACTAACTATATCGAATTAATATCAATATACAAGAGATGCCAAACATTTTTACAAACATCATAATATCATCACATCTTTGCCTCACGATGCTATTTATCAAGCCATAAGCTTCTACAAAAGCTTCAATAAAATTTCGATATGTCTTCCATATACACATCCATCCCATTTGCCGATCGTGCTGTCACGTCTTGTCGTCTATCGCGACATAATGCGCAGAAACCGTAAACGAGCGGTATATTTACGATTCGCTCACGTCCGCCGTGAGAGTGTAGACGTCACTTTCGCGTCGCCGTCGATATTAGCCCATCTTCAACGATGCGGTGACGTAAATCAAGTACACGCGAAGAGCGCGAATATGTCAAGTATGCGGAGCCGGTACGCAGAGGATAACGTTGTCGTTATCGTCAATTTGCCACGAAAATCCGTCGTCGCTTCGTCTCTCGCGTGTCTTCGCGCGAATTCCGACCAATTTATTAGCCATCGCGTCGGACTCGACCGAAACGCGACTTACCGATTACATCACGTGCGTGAAGAGCTCGCGTATCAGAAAAGGAAACGATGGCATGGCGAGCGATTATGGAAACTTGTGAGATGTTTTGTCTACTGCAACTTCGAATTTTCGACGTCGACAGCTATATCTCGCTGACAGAGTCGAGATTCGAGATATCCCGTTACCTTATTAGTCAGTGGATTGTCTTTGAGACGTCCGGAAACCTTGATTGATTATGCCCGATAACGAGAATGACAAACGACCTAATATTTTGCTTATTATCGTATTTTTTACTAAATTCGCGAAACATTTGCTCTAATCATTTCGATGGTCAGTTATATTGTCACGCATGACAAACACACAAAGATGAATTGTATAAATAATAATCTAAAGAAAGTTAGAAGGATATAAAAATAATAATAATCAAAATTAATAATCGCAAAGAAAGAATACAAGCAAAAATGTTCAATTATAAAAAAATAAATTATTTTAAAAAATAATATAAAATAAAAAATACATGAAGGACGCAAAATAAATACTTATAATTAATCTGTAAATATATATATAATCGTAACGCATATATGTTTGTGAATATATGACACAATAAAAAACTCCGAGAATTTAAAGAGAATAATCTAAAATATAAATAAAATACTTAAATAATAATTCATATAAGTTGTTAAATAATTAGAAATATAAATTTAAAACCAATTTTTAAACTCAATAATACCAATTAAACTCTGAAATGTTCAAACGGAATCTACAACCAATACCGAAAGTGTCGTTCTCCAATAAGGAATTGGTCGCCGCTAAGGGAAAAAAAAAGAATCGTGGACGCACGAATTCAGGATTAAGGACCTCGTGACTAATGACGCGTGACGCTCGCGAGCCAACAATGCGACCTTCATGGAACATTCTTTCCGGCGACCTTTGACCCCGCCGGCCATGGGGTGAAAACTTAAAGGCGCGTCTCGTGCGCCCCTCTCGTCTCCCGCCGCGGCAGTCAGACGCCGGCGATTCCGTATCGTTCTGATAATCGTTCGACGGCCCCCGAGAGGCGGCGAGACGGTGTCGCGGGGGTGGAGGCCGCGGCCATGACCTTGGGCGCGGGTCGGCGGGGTGACGGTTTATCGAGCGTCAGGACTTTCACTGTTCCCCACCCCCGTTCCCTGTTCTCCCTTTCGCCTTCGGGCGCCGCCACCACCACCGTCGCCACCGCCACCCCCGCAGTCCCGTCGCACCCCATTCACGCAACTTTCTCTCCGGCGCGAGTCATAACGTCGAGCTCCCATCCCACCCCTTTCGCCGTTTGCACCCTGCCTCTGGCCAACTATCTGAAGGTGAGTCGTCTAGACGGTTTCCTTGCTATCATTTCCTTCTACTACTATCGACAACGATGGCTCTAAAGGAGAAAGAGAGCGAGAGCGAGAGCGAGAGAGAGAGAGAGAGAGAGAGAAAAAAATTCAAATCCTCTTATCAAAGTAGTTGTTCTAGCACAGTTGCTAGAACTGGCATTGGAGGCATTTCTCCAATCCCGCTACTTCCTCAATCTTTAGATTACACAATTGCAAAGATAAAATATAATAAATAGATGAATTTCTTGAAAATTAATTAACGAAGAACTCCAAAATTTCAGCAAAAAATAATAAAGTATCACGTAGAACAATATATTAAGTTAAGTGTCTCCTTCCATTTAATCTTACAAGGCAATCGACTCGGAAATTTCCATGTATGCATGGTCCTCTGGGAGATAAAAGAATTAAAAAACTTTTATAATATAAGTAAAGCATTTAGGTAAACCTTATTTTATATATAATTATAAATTAAATACTCAAGTTATTAATATCAAATGACATAGTCCGAGTGAAGGGTGGATAAATAAATAATGAAGGCAAAAGCGAAGTAAATTTCCCGAAAGCGGTTTTCTCCGACCCATTTTTCGAAGTACCTCTTAGAGTCGCGAAAGTCGCACGAAACTTCGCGTTTTCGCAACAACCTAATAATAAACGTATCAATTATTCAAGGCAAAGTAGACGTGGAGCGTACTGCGGGACTTCGTGCCAACCTCAAACGGAAGTGCTTGTCGAGCAGGGAAGTCTATCCCTCCCGTAAAAGTGATGGTACCGTTTCATGTCGGACCGTTGCGTATAATTTTTTCGATTAATACGTAAAGCGTCTCGCAGGATACGCGAGGTGTGTGTATGCGTTTGTAGGTGTGTTATTTCCCCGATAAGACTCTTTCCCTCATTTTACGATAATGGGGATCGGGGTGAGAGGAACTGAAGAGTCTAGACGAACTTCCCCACCCCCATCTTCCCCTCTTTCCCTCTCGCGCTCTTCAGCACTTCGTGCCGCGGTGAAAGTAAAACCCGGGCTCTGAAATAATGTCGTCTCGACGACCCGAAGATCCTCCGTCAACCTTCGAGGTCACCTTCCCCGAAGTCCCGGCAGGATCGATCAACGCCGAAGTACATCCACCCCGAGCACCGCCCGGACGACATCCTCTCTCCCGTAGGGTAGGCGACTTTTTTCCGACTCGCGATTTATCGCCCTCGCGGCGAGGATAAAACGGAAGTCGTCGCGGCGGAATTGATCGATTTCGGAAAGGGATTGTACCGAATTATCGAAACGGAACTTTTTCTTCGATCAAATATCGAAATGTCACGAGGATCTAAAGTGACAAAAAAATAATTTCCTTTTCGTGATTTGATACACCGCCTTTGCGGTTCGAAATGCTCATTCTCATAAGTTTTCGCGATTCGACCTTCGTTTTTTTCAGCGAAGCAGCAGTCCGGAAAGTCGCGGGGTAGTGGCACGATCGATCTACCACGCACTCGACCCGGGCCAAATCCATCGATTTCCCCTCGAATCGGAACGAAAGTAATCGCAGCCTCGACCGGACACCGGCAGTTCTTCGCGCGCGGCGGGATAAATAAAAAAAAACAGCCTTTCTAATATCCATTTCTATCAATGTAGATTAACTTTAATCTTGGTCCAACTTACTTTTTATCTTCTTCTAGTTTTAGGAATGAGAAAAAGATAAAAGGTAACTCAAACCGAGATTAAAGTTAATTTATATTGGTAAAAATGTGGACATATGAGAGATATTCCACACCTGCATTTTTAAAGGTAAATTTAGTAAACAGCGGAGAAGTAATACAATCTTGCAACTCCAGTTGCATCGCATATATGATTCAACGTTATCATAACAATGTCCTTTTATTTTATAATGTGTCTAATAATACTAAATATCAATTTAACTTGTATACATTTTTTAGGCTTTCTTGCAAAAAGTTCTATCGAAGCTGAAGTTTTTATGATTCAAGAAATACATACATTCCCATAATTGTAATTTCATCTTTAAGATAAATAGCATGTGCTGCCAGAAAAAAAATATTTTTGAAAGATACTCCCTGTACTCTTCATCTTTTATTTCACTTTTCTATAAGATTTCTTTTTAAATTGCTAATAGTCCGATTAGCAGCGACTTTAATCGTGACATTAAAATGATATTAAAAGTGACTGTGTGACTCGAGTCTGTATCCCATTTTCTTTCAATTTCCAAAAGGTTGCCGGGAGGGGCGGGATAATCTCGGCAGGCGATTGCTCGATGTTCTCGTTATTCTCGACTCGATTTCAATAGGCTTACGGTGTTTGACGGGTAATCCCGCGCACAAAAACCGATCCCGGGGGTTGTTTTCCGCTCTCGAAGGTCGCGCTCTCCCCCCCCCCGATTGATTTTTCGGTCGCTCAACCTCGCCAATTCCACACGACGAATGGCCGAGTTTCAAATTGTTTTCCGGCAGTTCTCCGCTCCAACGTGCGTTTTGCCGGCATTATACTATTCCTTCCCACGGGAGGTAACCCGACAACCCCTACGATCGTCGACCCCGAAGAACACTCCGATATGCGCGCCCACGTAAAAACGCAATAGAGCTGTCTGACTTTGCTGACTATCCTTCTTTTTTACGATTTTTCTTTTTACAAATGTTTGCTTTATCTTAAGATTTATTTAACCAATTTCGTTTGGAGTCGCAAAACGACCAAAAGAATCTGTGCAAAGACTTCGAGATAAGACATCGCTCTCAGAATCTATTGAATCTCGAAAATTTCAAGAACATATTTTCGACATTTTATTGTCGTTATTCGACAGAATTCTCGAGAGGATTAATCACTTTATAACATAGAATTTCTACCTTTTCAAACAATCAAAATTTTTTCTTTAATTTTAATATTCTTCCCTTAAATATTCATATAGAATATTCATGAAGAAGATATTATGGAGCCGTATATTTTTTTATTAAACTTCAGTTCACATATTTTGCAGGACGATAATTGATATAGTTGAAATTTTGTCGCTAATACTGATAGCGATTAGCGTTAAATTGCAACGATTAAAGCTTATTATATTTTCGAGGGTCAATATATAAATTAATCGCCAAGGGATATGTCCTTTCCCTTCCCTGTAAAGGTTGCGCTCGCACTCGAATTCATCCCTTGAACCTCGAAAATCTATTTAAATCCTCGTAATCGATTATGACGCACCGATAGAAGTCGATCGAATAAAAGCTAAAGGGTCGTCGAGAAATTTGACGTATAATAATCACCATTAGAGACCAAAAGAAAAAGATAGAGAAAAACGAGAAGATAAGATAATATGGAGATAATCGTCGTACGACGATGACATAATTGACATAACAACAATTTCCCAGATACAAACAAATATTAATTAAAATATTTCTGCAAATTGAACTTTAAGATTATAAACGAATAATAAAACCTTACTTTTCTGTCAAATTTAAGTTGATTTCAATTCAGTGCAATTTCAAACTCAATACTGTAATATTCAAAAAGTTGCGATACATGATTATCTCATTTTTAAGTTGCCATCAGAACTAAATCAATTTCTTTATTAAAATATTTATCGTAAAATATTTTCTGATCAAATTGAGGTATTTTTTGCTTATTATATTGGATACAATCTCAAAATATAACGTCATATCATCATGTCCTGCACAGATTTATTTCTACATAAAATTGTAGAAATATAACTTTTATGAATCCCTCAAATAATTTTATTATTTACTTATCTGTACGTCTTTGCCACTTTACAAGATATCGACTAATCTACCGTAATCCATTTTTCATTCGCCGTATATTTATAGTTTACCGTACGTAAATGTCTACATCCAGAAAAAGAAACGGCTATTTATAAAACTTCGTCATTTCAGTACACGTAAGTCTACACATCGCTTGATATATAGCGCATCGGATAATAAGCCGGAGCAAGCTGACTACTAACTATCTCCTCGCGTTAATTCCCGAGCTCGAGATATGCTACGCAATCGCTCCCATCATTCGTGTTACGGGATGATCAGCTCACCCTTAATCGAGGACCGTATTCACGAAGCAAATTAGGGAGGGAGACGAAACTGCCAGAATCGATAACCAGAACGAAGGAGGATGTTATGAACGACTTGTGTAAGATAAAATCCAGTTAAAGAGCGAAATTTTTTCTATTTCCTGCAGACTGTCATAGATGTATTTCAACACTGAAGATCGATACAAAATTAATTTGAAGATGTACAGTTGTGGACTTTCCCTAAATTTTTGAACTTTTGAATTGTAAATCTAGCCAAGTGCTCTCAGACTCAGATAAACTGCGACGATAGAAAATGAATAGAGTTACGAAATCAGTTAAAGAGAAATATAGCTAGACTCAATTAAGGTTTATTGTCGCTTTATTGTCTAGACTACAGTCGAGTAATGAGAATGTCTTTTTTTACAATCACAATAATAGCAATGAATAATCGCACAATAGCGATTATATGGATATAAAATAATACGTATCAATTGTATACCTAATCATATAAGACGTCATAATATTATATCTTTTGCTTTATTGTATTTTTCGACGCAAGGATTGCGACACACGATAAATTCCAATTTAGTTGTCATCGTAAGGCCTTCTTCAAATTCTGAAATTTTAAATCTAATCAGGTGTTCGGATCTCATAATCGGGAAAAAAGGTGGGCTCGTTTATAAGGGTATCGGGAGATTATATTAGTAAACCGCGTTCAAGCCTTGAAGTAAATCGAGGTCCGATGGTTGGTAAGGGTGTGTGAGGTGCCGAGAGAGCGAATCGATAAGGTCGTCCCAGACGACCTTCGAGAACCCAGCCTGACAAGGGAGAGGAAAGGCAGAGTGGTGGAAGGTGTACAACCTCCGAAACTTAGGTTAAACTACGAGAACGATGATCGTCCTGTTTCCTACCAACGGTGGACATTCGTAAAAAATCCATGACCACTAATGGCAAAACTTGGACGACACCCCAATCAGCTATATCTCGCAAAAAGCAAGGGAGGAAAGTCCAAACGTGACCACAATGCGTGAGGTGAACTTCACCTCTGTGTGTGAGTTGAAGTTACGAAATTATCCCAAGCACACTGGAAGATGAGGGAGAAACGTTTATCTTGCGCAAGTTAATTTTTTTCTTCTATTTTTTCTCTTTATATTTTTCCTTTTTTTTTTATTAAAGCGAGTGCATACGCCCGCTTTTCTTTGTCCGGAATGTAGGTCACGAATTTTTTCTGCGCCATTACCTCTCGGCCAAAGCCCACCCTTGCTTCCCCATCATGGCCTACCTCACATACCAATCCCCTGCGCTCTCCCTCCTCCCTCTCTCTCTTTCTCCCTTGGGTTTGCGTACTGCCCATCGATCTCCCCGGTAACGACGCGAGCTAACTAACAGTCAAAATATAAACTTGAGAACATAGGAACCCTTCGTTGTTCTTTCGCTCGGGTACGCGCACTGTAATAACGAAGCTGTTAAAAATAACAATTTTCTTTAGAAAAAAATGGAAATATTCTTCGTATACGATCAAATTCAATATCAAATAGATATGAATAGAAAAATCCGCAGATTTCAGAATACAAAAAAAATGGTTTACCGTCATTTAAAAAAATTGTATGTTTTCCTAAATATTTAAATATACGTCTGTATGTGCTTTGTATCTTGTTAAACCAAGAATTATTAATGAGAATAAAAAGAAGATTGTAATCCTAAGAAAGAAACTAATAAAATCAAAATAGAAACTATTTAAAACTATTTGTGTCTCATAACTATACTCATTGTATATACTTATTATAGCTAAATATATATATATATATATATATATATATATATATAAACCTGCTTTTTCACACAATAGCAATTTTTAGCTTTATACTCATGTATAAAGAAGGTTTACGTTACCATAGGAAACATCGTCGAATAATAACATTCGAACGCGCTACAAAATAACGATTCCAGACTTGGACACGTCCACCGTCGAGCAACCACGGCTTTGAAATCGCGTCATTATCCGCCTAGCACTCCCGCGAGGGGAAGAAAAAAAAGGGACACGTTATAACTGCTTCTGCGTAATGCGCAAGTTCCTTCTGCAGGACGGCAGAAGTTCTGGTTATTAACTAGAAATGTATCGTCGTCGTCGATGACAACGATAACAACAACCAGCCGCATCGGCGCTCCCGCTGGAAACTTTCCACCGTCTCGGAAATCGCGTGCGCATCTCATCATTTTTTTCCTCTTCTTTTTTGTTTTTTAAATGGTCCCCGCGACCGTGGGGCGAACACGGACGTGTCGTGCGAGAAGTGCGCGCGCGCACACACGTGGGGCACACGTGTGGGCGGCGCGGACTTTGTCGCCGGATAATTTCGCCAAGTTCTGCTCGCGATGAAAGTTGCACGAGACCAACTTCTCTCTGCCGGGGGAACGAGAAACAAGCCGGGGGTGCCGGGAGCGCGGACGCGGGAAGGAGGAGGAGCAAAAACGGGGGGTTGCCGTTGCACTTGTTCTCGAACCGAATTAGCATGTCTGAGTGAGTCTCGATCGTCGCATCGACGGGCGTCCGCCGGTGCGTACCCGAGCGTGTCGCGCTTGACGAGATCATTCGGAGCGAAAACGAATTTCCCACCGCTAGGTCGAAGGGGTTGTCCCGCCCCGCGATCTCTCATTGTCGTTGTCCGACGCGCGCACGCAAGAATCGGAGTGTGAATTTGTAGCGAATGGCACAACCCTTCGATGCACCATCCAATTTTCTGGCTATGTGAGAGTTCTACGAAGGGTAGATGCGCCAGCAAATAAGCGATGTACTTGCCTTTCTTGTTTCCTCTATTTTTCTTCTTTTTTATATCTATCACACACTGTTTCATATATAACAATATTTTCATATAAGAATAAATTAAAGCTATCATTTAGTTTTTAGTGTTCAGTAGTTACTGTTATCTCATGTGATATTCTTTATTTTCAAAAATTTCAAAAAATGAATATTTTTGATATTATATTATCGATATATACATATAGCAAACACAGTATTCGCGAACTTATATCTTATGCGCGGTATTTAAAAAGCAAAATAATCATAACACAGGTATTGAAGAAATGAATTATTTATATACATCTTGTTTGCTGTGTTCTTTCGTAATGAGATAATGAATTTTTTAATGCATTCGTCATAGTTTTCCTTTCGAAGTAATTAGGACGCTAAGGTTGAACTCTCAGAAAGGAAGTTTCGGTACGATAGTCGAAGTCGAATTGTTTATTCGCAGAAATCGCAGCCGTTGTCCAAGTTCGCAACGCTCCACGCTTGGACTTGCGATTGATGTTTCGCAAGCCGGAATGCGCAGAATGAAGTAAGAGCGAGCGCGAGTGCCCGAGCGAGACTTTGCGAAAGAGACTTCTGCGCCGTTATCGTCGTCGGCAAATCTGACCCCCCTGTTGGAACCTTCCCCCCCGCCCGCACCGGTCCGCGATGGCGTAACGCAGAATTCCGTTTCCTCGTCCAATCCGCGAGGTACGCGAAAAAGGTCGCGACGTTTGTATTGCCGTCGAGGCGTAACGAGACTTGCCGAGAACCCGCGCGTGATTTTATAGCGCGTTAATCTTTTCAGGGGCGGACGCGACTCCCGAACTCTTCGAAATATTTCCGATCTCGTTGATATTTCATTTCGGAACGATAAGCTCCGTGTCGACGGTCATCGTAAATTAATTCATCACTGATTTTATAAACGTTCGTTGCTTCCAGCAACAAATGTGGAATATCTCGAGTGTTCATAAATTTCTACGTACGTTAACTTTTAACCCGCAACTCTCGCTTCTCTTGTGCCTCGACTAAACTTTCTTGAACTTTCGTCTCTCAGTTGTTTAATCCTTCGTTCTCATCTCTTATAACTCTCAACCCTTGTATTCCAACCCTCGATTTATCTCAAAATAAATATGATTAAAAAAAGTGTAGCTATTAACGTTATTAAATTTATTCACTGTTTCAAAGAAATTTTTGCGGAACTCGAATATTTCTTTAAATACCTAATATCTTTCTTTAAATATCCATATCTTTCAGATAAGCTTCCATTATCAACCTGTTTTTTCATTACTCACTGAACCGTATATTTCCGCTATTGACGGGTGTGTCTAGAACAATTAATATTAATGCCACACGTTGGGCATACGCGGCCGTACATTTGCACGAACATTTCACATTTACCTAAATAATACCTTTTGCGAAAAAGCAGAAAAAAAAGGAAGCAAATTCTACTTTCAATCTTCCTGCGCGATAAGGAGCGCTAATCGATGGTCTAATCGCGACCGTACATTTCGTATGCTTATAGACATGTCATCCGCCGGATGATCGGTGCGCCGCGTAATAAAATCATGCGCTCGTTCCAGTTGCGTCGTCTGGGGCGCTAATTCGAAATGATTATTGGAAAGCGTCAGATGTGCTAAATAGGTCATCGCGTTATCGAAGACACGTCGAAAAACGCGTTTAACTGGATATCTAGCCGGCTAAATCGCAAGATCCGGCTATTTCGCGGCTGGATTTGAAAATAAAACGTCGCGTCTCCTCGTCTGATTCTCCATTATATGGGTCAGACACGTCGCGTCTTCGGTGAGATTCGACCACGACGGGTCACGTTGGTCCTTAATATTCTTATCGAACCGTACGACATCCCCTCCCCACTCTTCTCACCTTCCCTTCCCTTTCCCGAGAACGAGAAACTAGGTCGGCCCCTCTCTCCCCACCCTCCCGCGTCCTTCCAGGATTTCCCGATGGTGGTCCACGGCGCCGTATTTTATAATACGTATCACGCGTGACTTACGCATCGCACCGTCATCGTCCTTGACGTGTCTCGTCTGAAATGATGCGAGATAGTTGTGCCGGAAATGTGTATGGCTCCGTACGATTCTCGCTTTTAAAAGCAATTTCTTTTAGCATCCATAGTCGTTTAGAAATCAAAATCGTTAATGCGTTAAATAAAAATCTCTAATATTTTGAATATTGCAATGAGATAATAAAACTTATTTTATTCATTCTGCTAATATCCGGTGAGATTTTGATACATGCTTTTTTATTTTTTTTTTTATTAATTGAACACTTGATATTGTTTCAACTGAATCTTTAGCTTCATTGTATAGTTGGAGGATTAACGAAACAGGGATAGAGAAGATAATTTTTTAAAATTGTATATAATAATTTATCATATCTGGGAAAGATCCCAAAATAGTGCAAATTTAGGATAATGTAACGCTTGACGATTTGAGACAAACTTAACGAGATAAAATTTCTATAGATCATTCTCGTAAGCTTATTTCAACTTCTGATATCTATATGATACCGAAATATCTTACAAGTAGTTATAATAACAGATGTTGCTTTTGAACATGTTATCACAAATTAGAAAACAATTCCTTTATCGGGAGCTGACTTTATCATCGTGCGTACGTTATCCAAATTTAGCCGAAGTAACGGAGGTTCAAGACAAGCTGGAGGAGCCGTACCGATCGTAAAATGCTCGCGTAAATTTATCTCAACTCAGGCGAAGGTTCTAGAACGGATAAAGGATTGGTTTTTTCTCGTCCATTGAAACCCAGAAACGGGGCACTCGCGCGCCCCGTTGCATCCCCTTCGCAACGCTCGTGGACACGTTAATTGCAGTCCCGCCCCCAGATAACTGACGATAATTCAGCTTCAAAGCGGGACTTCACATCTCATCGACGAGGCCATCGGCGCTTCTCTGCCACGATTAAAACGGAAGTCCACAAAATATATCGCACGATTCGCGGATTCGCCTGATGAACCTGGCGTACACGGCCGCGCTACGAATTACGCAACGGCTGAGAATTACATTATCAGATCTTTCGGGATAGCGTCGTAATCCCGGCGTCGTCGTAAATATCGTCTATTAAATATCTACGAAATATGCAAATTTCTCCCGCGACATGTAGATTCCTATCCTAGTTATTCATTAATACGGCGCTATCGTGTGAAACAACAAAAAATGACGGATAATAAATTATTGGTACCTCGGAATATCTTTTTATATTAAAATTTCAATATAAAAGTGTCACGGGTCGTATATCTCACGTGAGATTATTATCTTAGATATATTCAGGCGACGTCTGGCTCGAGAACCGTCAGTAAAATTTTGATTAACTTACGAGTTTGAGATGATAGTCAGACATGACTTCATTGCAAGCTTCTCGATCTTTAGATTCGTGAACACCGTTTGAAAAAGTTTAATTATCGATATACATCGTCATGTCATTACTAGTACATGAACCGTTAATAAAAGAACGACCGAAGTGTCAAAATAGTGTGGAAATCTCGACAAAATTATATAATAGATGACTGAATGTTTAACATGTTATTTGATCAAGTGTGCATCATTCGCTATCGATCATGAAGCCGATGGGGTTATATAATGTGCCTTGACGGAGGCATACAGCTTCGTATTCATATTCTACAATGAATGATAAGGATATCAATTTGGGTATCAATTTAGGCATTTATATTCGATAACAAGAATATTATAATTCCATGCATTATTTCAAAATGTATTACCGCCAATTCATGTTTTTTTTTTCATTTGAAAAAGAAAAAATCTAAATAACTGTTCCTATCTAATATCTTAATTATAGTGTAGTCTAATCTTCTAATTATAATCTAGTATTTTAATTACAACATGTCAGGGGTTTTCCTTTTCACGTATGTCATAGCATTTATATTGTCTACAAATTATAATATTGTTATAATATAAAATAACGTCGAATTTTTTTCTTTCAATCTTCGCTCGTCTTCGAAGTGCGAATCTATATCGCGTCGTCGACGATTCCATTCCGATAAGGTAAAAACCGTAAAATCGTCACAGGTGTATATTGGTCAATATTCGCAAAGAACTTGGTCGAATTAAAGCTACTGTTACGTGCTATTATCTAATCTAAGAACAATCGTGCCTAAACCAGAGACGTAAGGAATTAATGGATCTGCACAAATTCGACCTCCTTTCGCAAGCGATTTCCCAACGCGGAATCGAAGCCGCATGTTTGCGGTATGATGTTAATCTGTACGATTAAGCGATAAAGATAAGATTACGTCAAGAGAATCTTCGTTGAATATATCGCATCATTTAAATAAAGATACAAGGTGGGTTCCATATTCGAGTTTCTCCGCACAAAAAAAAAGAATTCTCTGCCAAATTTGAAATAGACTTTTTCTACTTTTAAGCTGTTCTAACTGTACATTTTAACGTTCTCTACGCCCGAAATAAAAATAGGTGTAGTTAAAAAACAGATGTGATATTTTCAGAAAACGTTTCCCTCAATTGGAAAGCGTTAAAATTATTTAGATACGTACAAAATTACACGTAGAAAATATCTGAATATTTGCATATTCGTTTATATTTAAATGTTTTTCGTGCATAGGTATGTAAATGTAAATAAATGGCAATCGTTGCATAAGGAAAAAAATATTGTTTTTCTACGTTCTTGGTGCGAAAATTCACGAGTAATGGAAAGTAAGTTCGTGTAATACGTATCGCAAACACAACAAAAAATTTAAATTTCGTTTTGCGACGCGAGATATCATGAATGTAATTTTCACTTTGGACTTAACGTGCCTCGTATCTACATCCCGAAATGTGGTACATCGTGAAAACTCTCTAATGTCTCGAGACGCGGTAGACTCACATGCATACGAAATCGCCTCGATAAGCCTCGATAAATAGATTGCGCTTTCCGCTATCGCCATGCAATGCCCGACACGCACTGTGTCAAGGCCCTACCAGGCGTGCGCGCCCGATGCTAATAGACTCATAGAGCGATCGAGAGAGGAAGAGAAAGAGAAAGAGGAAGAGGGAGCGAGCAAGAAGGGAGGAAAGACGGAGGGAGCAAGGAAGGGGGATCAATTCCTAGCTTGGGCCAGCCTTACCAAGTATCGCCTTCTAATCAGGTTTACCCAGATTCTTGTTTATAGAATATTCTCGTTTCTCGCTTTAGTTACTCACCTTAATACCTAAAAGAACAACTTAAGGCTTCAAACATTCTATCCTTTAAAACACGTACGCTTCTACGAGAAAGACAAGAATAAAACGTACGACACACGTATCTTCCTAACTAATGTAACGGAGATATTAATTGTCGTTACAAAAATCGATTTCACACGCCACGGCGACGGATAAAAATATAACGATTCTGGGACAGCAGCCTGCACGCAGTAGCGGTGACCACTCGTCGAGACTATGTATTATTCACTTTACGGAGACTCGCAGCGACGATTCAGCATCTGGGTCTAGGCGAACTCCCCCTGGCGCGAACGAGTACGAGCCTTTTAGCGATCGGACTCTCTCTCTCTCCCTTTCTCGACTCGAGTCAAACGCAAGTCGGAACAAATACGCGAGGAATAGAGACAGGCGCAAACAGACAAGCGACAAAAGAGGAAGAAAGACGTCGCTGTTGCAGAAGCCGGTGCAACAAGCTGTGCAATCTACGACGTGTCTCCGAAGCGACCCAATTTACGAAGTTTCTTCCTACACGTCGAATCACGGTAGTCCTTTCTTTCTCTTTTTTTCTTCGTTTGTTTTATGATAAACCAAATGCAAACTTGAATTTTACATTAATAAGTAATAATATATAACAATATATATCATGAAATATGTGATTTATGAAAAGCGTACATAACGTGATAAAATATATCAAAAAAGAATATATTTGAGTTTGTTTTGACTGCTTGACAGATGACACCTGTCTCCCTTCACTTTTTGTTACTCCATGCTCTCTCAACTTCAACCACATATATAATTAGCTATTTATTTAAGTTTATTTAACAATTTACTTGTCTCACGTAGTACGACCGCAATTCTTATAGAATTTTTTATTGACTTTTTTGCATAGAATAAACACTATTCCACTTCTCTCATCTCGATATCGAATCGGAGAAGCCGACTCGATATCGTTTGAACGGAAACAGTCCATTATATCTTTTCCGCTTTTGCTTTTCGCCGTAACGCGCTTTCTCTCGGAAAATTTTCTTTCACCAACCAATCTATCATCTATCGCGCGCCGCGCCGCATCGATCGACTCGTCTCCGCCTCTGCGAAAAAAGCGAGAGATTTTCGCCGTAGATCTTACTAAGAATGGCATAGATTAACTTAGGCATATTATGTACAGGATTCCTACTAAAAATAAACACGCGTGAACGTTCAGTTAAGCAATGTTCCAATAATTGAGACTCTGCTGTCTCTGCTTAAAAATATTTTATCCAACAATTCTCTTGCTATTTTATCTTCGCAAAACTCAAAACTTTATAAAACGTTATTAGATATCTAACAAAACCGATAATATAATTATCAATTTAATAAGCAGGACAAATTTACCGCCGCCACATAAATTTCTGTGTTGTACCCAATAAAAATGAATACACACATATTTTTATCAGTTCGATCGTTATTACTTAATCCGAGACAAAGACATTCTTGTGCTAATTTGTCGAAAAATTACTAATAATTATTGACTAACAATTAATAATTTATAAATGATTGAAAATAAAAGACCTTTCACGAATTAAATTTTAAAGAGACTCGACCAAATGACAAATTTATTCTTCATTTAGTACCATTTCTAAAATCTATCGAGAAAATTGCGCAGCTAACGATTAATCAATAGAATTAGATTACCCTACATATACATCCGATCAGGACGCAAAATATATTAATCCATTTTTGAATCGCCGCAGGGAATGTCCTTAATTTTGCAGACCGGTCTCTGATATATCTCATCGATCTTTTTTTCTGTGGGGTAAGCTGTTCTATTACATATAAATACCGGGACGTGTGTTCGCTCACCGCGAATTCTATACCAGGTGACGAGCTTTTTGCCCGCGGCTACAGCAAACTCCTGTTGCACTTTTCATGAGCGTGGCTCTCGTGAATTCGCCAAACACGGCGAGCCACGTTTTCGCGACGTCCTCGAAACGATTCTCCATCCATGCCGGTTGTTGTCGCGGGACTACCGATGACAGCCATAACAGAATTTTGTGGAATACGAAATGTGCGCGAGGAGCATTTGAACCGTCGCGTCGATGTAACTAAACGGTATATTTCCAACCATAAGGGATCGTGCCGCAAAAATACGATAAAAATAAAACCATCATTGATCTCTGTTTGTTTACAATGTTCACAATGTACAGATAATTCAACGATCAATCTCTAGAGAAAAAATTGTATTATATTTCATGAATAAAACCTACTTCAAACAATCTGTAGTTCGCGTAAATCTAAATAAAATTTTATTTTCAATTTTATATGTCATGTATCTCGATATTTTTTACACCAGGTTTTAAAACACGTTTGTGTTTTAATATATTATTTGATGTATGCATGGAGACTATGATTTTTCAAATATTTTTCATATTACACAGCACATAAAATTATAATTTTTCTTATAAATTCTGACGCATATTACAGATCGTCTACTGAGTGGTTTTAATATAAAAAAAAGATATATATGAAAATATAATCATCTTCTCGTCGAACGCGTTAATAGTATGTACATTCTACAAGACGAAAAATGTTATTCTTTTTTTATCGAACAAATGTGTGGAGAAATCGTGTATGTATATTAGGACAAACGATGTTCAACTAATCGAGGCCTAAATCTATTAATAATCCTTGAGGGTATTTTGAAACTTTGTAGTTGTTGGAGCGAGTCGTGCGCCGCTTCGATAAAAAGCATTTAAATGCCTATATTATTTAGATAGCGACGTGCCGCTTACTAGCGCGTGTTTATGCTAATTCTATCTGTCTTTCTAGGTGAAGGACACGTTGCGTCTCGCCGATGGATTGATTTCGCTACCGTGTTATTAATCGTGATTGTGCGTAGAACGGTTGGCGTTCCGACATATCCTTGCGTTCCGCAGAGCTTGCCCACTTGCGATCGGGATTATGTGATCGTTCTACGTGATCGCGAGAACCGATCGCGACGGTAAAATTTCATCAGAGGACTCCTATATCTCACAAAGTTGGCGATAGTTCCGAGACTCGTATCCCGCATGTTGCGTCAATCGAAGCCGGCGGACCCGTGCCGTAACCTTTCGCACTATAGCTTCGTTGTATGGTTGTAGGTTTATGTTGTGTCGTAATTATGATAATGTCATAAACACAATCCTTTACGTGTTAAGTCAAGAATTTCTCGTGATTTCGAGAGGTTTCTCACGAGAAACGAAAATCACCCTGCCTGGTGCTGCCCTTAAAGATACTGCTTCACCTATCGACATACAATACATTGGCAGCCTTATAAAAATTGCTCGAAACAAGCGCGTCTGGAGATTTATTTTCTTTTCACGAACTCTGATCGAAGATAACGGATTATCTTTTATGACTTTATCATCACGACGTAATGCAAAACTTCGTTAGCGAGTTTGCAGCGCGAAAGGTTACAGAATACGGAATATGCGATGCATTCGTTAATAAGTAACGAAATAAGCTCGCGCAGAAGACGGCGCAAAAACGAGTCGAGTTCACGGGATAATCGAGCGTCGCGTTCCCCAGCGGACTCAATTTTCGTGGTCTGACCCCGTCGGTTCTCAACGGGACGACCGATATTCGCGGTTTTCGCATCGGTTTTCGCTATTTGCGGACCGCGGTCCGCTCGGTAAATACGTTATAGATTTTCTCACGGTGGAAACTCGACGGCGCAGACGATTTGGAATTATTGGTGCCTGGAAATAAGCGCGATCGTTGCAAGGATTTTTAGCACCGACGACGACGACGACGACGACGACGATGACGACGACGGCGACGTCGACTAATAACGCCATCGTGAGCAGATTACATCTTTTCAGATAATTATCGGATTTCGGGCGGCGCCGTCTGATGACCCAATTTGCGGCGTGAATATCATCACACGTGTTCGCCATCACGGATCAGAAATAATTTCTACGAGCTTACGCGAATCGTCGTCGTCGTCGTCGGATCGATCGCGGAAGAAGAGAGACATCTTCTGTCTGCACGTTCGTCTATAATGCACGCGAGAACGTCGAAATAGCCGTGATCGAAATTATTCACGCGGCCGCAAACAGGTGATGATGCTGCTCGTCGTCGCGTGGCGCGCGTATCTTCGCGTATCAGAGCGTAAAGATAAGCAGCATGGAAGAAGCGCGTGCAATGTTTGCATTGCCGAGGATGCGCACTCGTGAAATTGACCATGGTCCGTGAGTCAGCGAAATCTCTGTCCAAAATGCAAGGTACGATACTAATCTACGATCGCACGGAATATAATCGCGTGTATATTGCTTTTATTATATGAAGGTGGCTAAAGCAATAATACTGGGATTTCATTTTGCCTACTTCCTCTTTAGTAGAATCATTTAAAACATTTTCTCGCTTTTGCCTAGCATTTTCTCTCCCAGCTTTATCTGCAATACGCGACTGTGAATAATACAATCGCTGGGTACTCGGGGCTCCTACTGAAAAATCACGGCCCGATTAACTTTTCACATTTCCCTCAACACGTAACGGGGCGGCCTCGATATTTAACTCGCGTTTTAATTCGCGCATATCGTCTAGAGCCCGACTTATGATCACGTGGGAATTATTTCATCGTGCCACCGGAGCGCCGACGCTGAGAACGATGCAACGATAAAAATACATTTTCTGGAATCGAGATACGATCTCGCCGTTTATCTTTCTCTCTCGCCCTTCGCGCCCAACACACGCTCTAGCGGTATATGCCTCTCGTGATGCGCATTCGCAGCACGTGATGCGCGATATTTCGTAGCGATCCCCGGGGGCTTTTCGATGATAAATTATTTTTCTCAATCGCGCGGCGCGTGATCTCGCTGCTTCGACAACATCCATCGAATCGATTATTTCCTTCACGTCCTTCTATCGTTTCTCAACGCATCGTGCATATTAGCGATTATTGGGTAAAAACTATTAGGGGTAACGTAGTCCCCCCATTTAAATCACGAACGAAAGATATCGCATCCGCCAGTGTTTCTTCATCGTACAATAAATCGATTCGTAAATTAATTCTGAAACAAACTGATATTAAAATGTCTGCGACCTGGTGCGTCGTTCAATAATCTTATATTATCTGGTAGCTAAATATGGCCAATTGTGTCCCATGAAATCGATATCTGACTTAGCTCACATCTCACTTCGGTCGTGCTGTCTCGTCATGTTTTACTCGACGGAACAGTGTATCACGTGATGGAAAAACCGCGCGACCGAAGCGCGAGTTTTCCAAAGCACCACCGCGGAGAAGTAATAGTAATAATAATAATAAGTAAAAATTCGCGGAAAAATGATAACCGCGCGTTTCCGCCGATTATGGAAAGCGACTGCAAAAGATGGAAAATTCCCCAAACCCCCGTGTGGTATCTAGATCGCGCGTGCATCTTTCCGAGTCGCGGACCCTTCAAGGGCGTGAGTATATAGAATAGACCTACCACGGCCTACCACAACCATGACGATGTCGTGTATGCGCCGCAAGGCTGTTATTTTGTCTCAACCTCTTGCTTTCGCAGGGCACGGTAGCAACACTCGCAGCCGACGATGCAGACGTACGCGGCGGATTCGTGACGACACGAAGCCGACTTCCTGCGCGTCGTCTGCATGTCAGTTTCCCTCGTGTTCTCATGTCCGCCCGGCTTTTCCTCCTCCTCGCGATACCAATCGGAACGAAGCTCCCGCATTTAATTTAAAGACCCCTCGGCAGCCGCACTTCGCGCCTAACTCCAGCAACGAGGACGACAATCGAAGAACAACAGAAAACGAAAAATCCGATTGTAATCATTTTAATAATGAATATCGAATCTCATATAAATCTAACGGAGCGAATCTCTCCTTGAAAAATTGATTACAAGATATTAGAACATTCACTTGGATTCGAAACTGTTTACTTTCAGACGTAAGAAATAACAGAGCATGCCGTAAAGATATGAACCGTATCACTATCCGTATAGACAAAAAATAAGATATCGACGAGAGAGAGAAAAAAGATAGTACAATTGCAAACAAATACAACGTAAACAGGAAATTACAATTCCAAGCAATAAAACAATGAGGTGTCTCATAGGATACATTGTTGAGTCTTAAACAAACTCTCATATCTTCAACAATTAATTTAAATAAATAAATCATCACACAAACATCGGGACGGATAAATAAACATTGTAACGAATCATGACGTATGATTTATCGCACGATTTGTTATCGTGATGAGAAGAAAACGTTGAATTTCGATAGAACAAAACTGTGGCGGTAGGAAAATTACGTCTGGAGGAGGCACGCGGAGAAGTTTCGCGAGACGAATCCGCATTTCGACGATGTCGCCAAAATATTGATCCGAGTTATGCTGAGGATGATCTCTTCTTAGCTGCCACTTGCAAGCACAAATTCGGACGCGATTGTCTATTAAAGACACAGTCGTCTAAATCCAATTTACTCACCCAGACTGTCTTGAATAATATCTCGCTGTCGTCGGATATCAGCGATACCTTGAGACGACAAGATGAAATATTTTAGAAGACATACAAATTATTGTCACAGCATTAGACAAATCGTATATATAATTCAATTTGCGGGATAAACTATGCTTGTTCTTTTTACGCTTACATAGCTTCGAAAATATCGTTACATTTCCATGAGATATACATATTTACATTCGTAATAGTCATAACATATCTAATACTCGTTATAAAATCATTGACGCTGTTTTTACTGCTGTCGTTAAACTTTAACAATAAAGCGTCTTATATTAATTTTAAAATTGGCAATGTATCCTATGAGACAGATCAATATTTTTTACTGGCTAGACATGTAATTTTTCGTTTACGGATAAAATTTTCAGAGAGAAGAGGAAAGAGGGAGATTACGATCTGTGTCGAGTCTATTTACGAATCTTCTCCATAATTTGCACTATAACTTCTAACTTCTATTTCTATTTCTATTCTAATAAACAATTTCTGTAATCAGATCACACACAATTCTGTTCTTTTTTTTATTTTAATAAATCTCTTGCATTGGAACTGCAATTTCTCTTTTTCGTTGAATAGATTTTCGAGTCGAGAAATAGGATTTATTCTCGACAGACAATATTGTATCCATCAAGAAAACAATTAAAGATAACTGTTATGAAAATTAATTACACGCTTTCTCAAGGATGCTGAATCGTGTTTTTATGACCGACATTAACGTGCTTTCCAAACACAAGCGGATTCCTTTATCTGTGCGGAATTACAAGCGACGTTGATTTATAGGTAACGCGTTATGCAAGCCGGCGTTATCACGGAATCTGCGGCAAAGAGGACACTCGTCTTCGCGCGATGGACCGCACAGCGGCCGAATTGATTTAATTTCGACTTTCGATTTTTCGCGATAATAAGTTTCGTATCTAATGATATGTTTCCAACGAGAAATAACACGCAATCGCTAGAAAATTATACTAAATCGCAAAGTAGATATTGTGACTATAAGTCAAATAAAAAATTCAGGAAAGAAATAGTCTAAGAGAGAGTTCTATTATCTTACTTTTGCTGTTTTTCGAATTTATATGAGAAGTCGATCATAACCACATTACTGTCGCTAACATATCATAGAAATAAAAAAATCGATTAGACGCACTATAAATCACACTTAAAATAAAAATGCCCTCAACTAAAAAAGACCATTCCCGATAAAATATCATTATTCTTAAATTTTTAATGGATTTATATAATGCATATTGATTAAAAAGCGGAAGAAATTTTCAGATATCTGATTAGAAATCGTCGAAACGAATTCGATTCGACTATTCAAATAATCATCGTTACGCGAGGAAAACTTTTTTTAAAGCCTCGTCAGAGTCATTTTATGGAAATTACGCGTGTGCCAGCGTGACATACATTTCCACGTTTCCTCGCATGAAAATCGTCGAGGGACATTTCGTAAGCTCCGCAAATTTCGCTCGCAAAATTATTCCGCACGGAAAAATCAGATGACTGATTATCTTGACGACTTAAGTCTATATCTAAAAAAAAAAATTGCTCCACAAATTAGTGTGACCGCAGGCATATCTCTCGGTTGATGAAGAAGAAATGGTGTATCCAAATGGGAGAGACAGACGCAATTAATACTGTAATTCTAACGATAAGATGCGCGGCTCATACATGTCGATATTACAAGATTATTATACTATTATATAGGCACTTGCAAAATGCATGCTTGTCTTTCTAATCGAACGTTTACGACACTCCGAGAATTTCTTCATCGTCAAATTATTAACATTAAGATAATCATTATGTTTCATATGTAATATATGAGATCTTGTTGAATTGTTATCTCTTTCACAAAAGTTTAATGAGGTACTATTCATCGCAAATTTGCCTTTACGTTTAATAAAGCTTCGTTTAAAATTATCCAAAGAAATATTCTGTGAACTATTTATTCCTGAAGTTTGACTGAAAAAAAAAATCTCTTTAACCGTCACCTACAATAATTTTAAAAAATGTACCTTTAATACTCAATAACGATCTCACCAGAAAGGTTCTAATTGTTGTGGTAGTTCTGTTAACGAAGAAGAACAGGAACACGTCGAGGATCTGCATCCTGTTTCAATTCGCATCGTGCAATCGATACGTCCCACGTACAAGGCAATTACATTCCATTATATCGCCGGGACCTGGCATACCCGAGAAAAGACGTCATCGGACGACCTAACAATACTCGCGAATAATCAATTGATCGGGAAAACGAATGTAATCTACGGTGTCATTATAAAGGGCACGTCGACCCTGACTTTTTACCGCATAGAATTTATGAAAAAAAATATGTATCGTACGTAATATTATACGAAATATATATTATAAATTCGTTACAAATACATTTTTCAATCTCCTATTATTTTACTATTATTAATACAATTAATACAATATATATAAGACCAGAAATTATTATCGTATCTTTCCGGTTATTCGCATGGTCTAGAGCGACAGATTTATTCCAAACAATTAAATTGTGTCAATCCACAATCCGAGTAGTACGCGATTTATGAAAAAAATATGTATATTTAATAAAATCAAATATATCCAGCGAATACCAAGTAACATGCAACTTACTAAGTTATAATTTTACAATAAGTTATAATTTCTTATTCAACAATGTAAATGCACGTACCTATTATATTACACTAAATAAAACACGTTACTCTTCACGTCTGCCAATTATTTTGATGCAATTTACAAAACAATTTTACCAACAAAATTCGCCCTTCTTTTTGCGCAAAGCGAAACTGTCGACCCGTTCGAATTTAGCGGGACCTTTTTTCGGTGTGCGCCGTAACACCGACTGCAGTACTCGCATAACTCGAGCAGCCGAGGAATTTCCTCGAGCGCGAGACTTCCGGCGCGTGTTCCTATTACGATCCAATCTCGATTATCGGCGGGGCCTTGGGGGTGAGGGGATCGAGCGGGGTGCGGAGCCGTCGATACGTACCTGCATACGTTACACGGGAGTTTCGTGTACCCCGCACGTACACAAACGCGACGCACGTACGCGCGGAGACAGGGCTCCACAGGTTAGCCTCGGCCCACATTGGCATAACACTTTCACTGACGTAACACCTCACTCTAAACTGTTGCGTTGCCGCCGTACACGTATATTTCTTCCCTTCCTCTCTCTCTCTCTCTCCCCATGACCGCCCCCGGCGAGCGGTGATACCGCGTGATACACACGCGTGTGTAATCGCGACGCACACGCACGCACGTTGATGGCGTCTCCTCGTCATGTCATCTTGCCGAATTCGTACGCGAGATTTTTTTTTCTTTTTCTCTCTCTCTTTCTCTCTCTCCCCGGGGCACAATTTTTTTCGCCACGCGTCTGCGAAAAACACGGGCTTTATAAAATTTCATGACTTCATACGGGATGTGCGTTCCCAAGGGTGAGGGGGAGATATCCGCGTGAGATGCATCTCGACGCCGAGGATGGAAACTCGTTTTCTGTTGCTACGCGAGACGCGCGTCTCATGGGAGATCTCGGTTTGTCAGAAATTCTCAATTTTTAACTTCATCTAATATCGCTATTAAACCTCTATTGCGTTTCCCGCGAAGAAAATGAAGCATGTCGGAGAATATAATCTTATTAATGATGCAGCAAACATCGCGCGAGGTATTTGGATGACATTAGCACAGAATGGAGTCGTTACGGCGATACGTAATTGCGATATATAACTAGCTCTTTGAATTTTTTTATGTCCTCTTTTTTCTTATCTTAGTCGCTAATAACGATATGAAAGTCCAGTCTCATCGTACGTTTACATTATACACAATAGAAATCACGCACTTTGCTTTAGTGACTAATTTTGAGCTTAAAGAGTTTAAAGAGTTAAACTATCGTGAGCTCAATTTAACGATGAACACTGGCAATCATCGGTTTTTTTTCTGGCAACAGCTCATCAGAACGACCGTCGATTGCAGATTCGTAATAACATAAACGCGAGAGAATGCGTTATGCATGCTTACACGTGGCACTCGAAGATGAGACGTGCACCTGCCGACGGAAAATCCTGATCATTAGCATACTGCGGTTGGGCGAATCGGAAAAAAAAACGGATTATCGGTGCGCATAAAAGATCGTCAGAATTTTCCAGCCACTGGGTCATTCGGATCACGTTTCCCTCATACCCCCGTCGTTCAAAAAATCGCGACAACGCGCTGTCTCCGATCTCCGCAGATTAGTATCGACGAGCCGCACGTTAAATCGAGAGAGAAGGAAAGATAATTCGCGGCGGTCGTACACACCTGACCTACATTCCGCGACGGAGTCAATAATCGGTGAGGCCATTATACGGGGTGTAGCGAAAGCCGCGTATCTCAAATCCGAAACGAATGTCGAAGAGCCGAACTTCGAGAAGAGCGGGAGTTCGTTTCGAGTTGTGACGAACGATTGAAAATTTAATGACTCTCGCTGAAGCTGAATTGCGAAACATAAATAAATAAGAGCCGAGTCCTTTTTTCTTTTCTTTCTTTACCTTCGACCGCTGAACTTCGCTCTGACAGAATTTTGTCTCTAGAAACTGAATTATACAGATATATGAACTCAAATCTTCACGTATCCGAGAACGTTTCTCTTTATAGGAGTCTATAAGATTCTTCAATCAAATCAAAGATTTATCAAGAAATCTTTGATCCAAGTGAGACTCAAAGCGCACGCTCTATTTACAGGGAATTTTTGACTTCGTACAGTTCGCGTTAATGAATTATTAATCAAGATAAATATGGGGCGAATAATCACGAAGAATAATCGCCATACAGAGCGAATAATTGCAATTATGATGGCGGAAGCGCGCTTATAAAGGCACCTGCACTTCAGATCGCGATCCACCGATCTGTACCGTGGATCGATCGATCGATCGCTCACCCGCTCGCTCGCACTAACTGTATAACCATAACCCAATTCCGAGGCACAGCCGAGCATGCATATGCACCTTTTCTACGCGGCGAGTCGTGTATAAGGAAATTCCCGATCTCGCGCTGCGCGACTCTTGCGAAACTGTTTACTTGCCGGCATATAGGAAACCTCCGAGAATAAAGGAGGCTCTTAAAGCACTATCCACACGGTAGGTTTTTATTTTACCACGCCTATTTAATTTTCAATTTAAAAATAAACAGGATTTAGTAAACTGATTTAACTGATATCGTTAGGGACAATTAGCTAATTCGTCCAAGAGAGAGAAAAAGAAAGAGAGAGTTTTGAAATAATCCCGAAATTTACTCTTTTTCTATGTACTGGCTCTATCTATTGCGATTCCTGAGGATTGTGTTCATATTCTTATTATCCCTGAGTTAGATATTTTCTTCCAACTTTCTTTTCTGTATAATTTTTATTTTTCTACTACTTCGATGCTTATTATCGAAGGTAAAAACTTGGTTGTAATCGATCACGCTGCACGTGCCAGGATTAAGGTCAGATTTGCATATCTATTCGCGCCGCGATTCGGAAATCGTCCTATGCCTTTCAAGTAGCGTGCCTCTGGGAAGAGAGCCGAGAAATTAGTCCTTGGGCATAACGAATTTCCTTCTCCCTCCGCCCCGCTTTCCGTTTCCTGCCCCTGCGTTACCACGCATGGTCTCTCCCCCTGTGAAAAGCAAGCGAGTAGTGACGAGAGCGTCGGTGAGAGACCGCCTCGCGGAAATGCATTTTTACTGAGAAAACACCAGCCAGAAGTCGAGAGACGACTACGAGCACCACGACGACGACACACGACGCGAGTAGGTACGGAGCGCGCCGCTCGTGGGAATTAAGGTTACCGGCCCGCGCGTCCTTCGAGACTTAATTATTACCGAGGCGCACCGGCACGCATTGTCGACCGCGCCGCGAGTTTTATTTTTAAACGAAAAAGAGGGAAGGAAGCCGGGTATCGACACAATGGACGAGCCTTGGAGACTTCCGCGAGAGCTCCGCTCAACATCTCGACTACGTGCGATCTGATAAACGCGACTCGAGTTTCTCGCGATCTCCAGCACGGAGGTACCTTCATATTTGCACGATCAATAAATAACGTATAGAGGATAAATAAAAATAATTAAGTCGTGCAGACAAAAATGATAAAATAAATTATTTTGTTTTCATATAACGAAAAGAAAACTTCTTCCATTTGAATGAAATAAATAAATAGGATCTTTCGGAGCACTCTATTCTTATTTGACATTGGAGGATTTAGTTAGTAAGTAAAGTATTACAATAGAAATTATTGTTCATATTGGTCAACGTTTCTCACGGACCAACGTTCTGTCTACGCAAAGTGAAGGTACTGTAGATTTCTTAATTACTGCACGTTATTACTTAACTGCAATTCGGTGCTTAATTTCTTGGAGATAAGATTCGCAGAGCTTTTTATTTGCGTAATAAATAGAACAGTCGTTGCCGCGTCGTCGGCGACACGACGACGTAGGATAGAAATATCGTTCTTATCGGTCGACTAACATTTCTTCCGATTGTACGCAATTACGTGGTTGCAAAAAGCATGAGCCCGATAAAATTCCGAAACGCATCTTTTACGAGCCGTGGATGCGCGAACCAAAATTGCGATTCTGCACGCGCTTCTTATTTGCTCAATAAATAGAACAGATAGACGTACACGTATCTCGACGAACATGTACATATATCGTTCTTATCGGTTCGATTAGCATTTCTCACGAATTTCCGATTAGACTTTTTAAACTCGAGCTCGATTCGGCGTCGAAAAGAGAGAGAGAGAGATAAAGAGAAATTCCGGTTACACCGATTTCAAGAATTTCCCAAAGGGATGACGGTCTTTGACAGCCGCCGAAAAAAAGGGGACTGCCGAGGAAGTTCAAGTGTAAACAACCCCGGCTCCTAAAAACCGACGCATACGACTCCCTAAAAAGCGATACATTACGATATGGGAGGGCCGGCAGGCTGCACGTGTTCCTGTTAACGCGCCTTAACTGCAGTCGGGATCGTTCCCCCAGAATTTTTTGTCAACCCCTTCCGCACGAACCTGCACTCGCTCGTCAGCATCAAGGGACGCGACGCGGCGAGATCTAAACATTACGCCGCGATGTTTTCGTACGTGTCGGATGACCGATTTTCACCTCGCGCCGTTAATTTCGGAGCGAGCTAACGCAGGCCGATTTTTCACGCGACAGAGGACTGGAGGACTGAAATTCCCCCATGCTAAAAAAACATTCTCTTAGCAATTTAAATTCTTTATCAAATAAGATCGTATATATATATATATATATATATATATGTACATTTTTTAAATTTTTTATCGCGTATCGAACCGCGCAAATTGAGAGTTAGAAACACGAATGTTTTATGCGATGATAGTTTGAATGTTTGCCCATCTAAATGAGCCTTAATGTGGCTCATCAATATTACTGCGATCCACCAGTAGCATCCGCCGGCTTTCCTATTTTATGTAATCGCTGTTTGATCAACACGACGATTGACCGAAATTGCCGGTGTAAGCGGTAACGTTATCTGTCGCAACGCACCGGCAGACGTTGAGCAAAATTGTTGCAGCATGAAAAATCGCTCGAAATAAACTGCCGCGCGTTCCAGTTTCCATAGCGACAGCGAGATGTGTGTTTGTGCAGAAAGCGGCCGATTTTCAACAGGTGGTTCCTCGGGTCCGTTCGCTTGCATAGCCTGTTAAGTGGACGGCCTTCGAGTTCGAGCTCGTCAAAGTTGCAGGGATTCTATCAGTCTAGAGCAACCTGCCAGCTTATCTTTTTATCCCGCGGCACGTCTTTACGATCAACTGGAGTAGCGCTACTTCGGTCCAAGCTGTCCCGTGATGTCGCTTTGTGTAAACAGGAAACGCGACAGTCATATAACATCATCTTTTCTTATTTACTATTTTTCCTTTCTGTTTATATTGTGATAAAATAAAACGAGATAAGGTAACCATGTGTACGATATAAATATGCTACATAAAATCCTATCTTGATGAAAGGCAAGTTTGTAAAAAAGTCTCGCAAAAGAAAAACTTTTATTCGTACATCAGATTATTCATGCTAATTCGACGTCTCCAAAGATACCAATTTGAAATCAAGGAGAAGACGAGAGAAGAAAGTGGCGAGGGAGCGAAGAGAAGGATCGGTTTTTACTAAAGAACGTTGTTTACATCCGCATGCGCGAATTCGCTTTAAAGGAGGGTTACAGGTAATACCGGTGGACTCGGCCAAGGGGCCCTGACCTGATTGTAGAAAATGTCAACACTCTCGTTACGCGGCTGTGCACTATCACCGCGCACGCACACGCACACGCACACGCACGCACGTACGCATGCGAGTGCGAATACGTAAGCGCCGCGACTTCGCCGCGCCGGCTCTTAAAGTGGCCATCTTGAATTCACTTTCAAACGATACGAGAGAAAGAGGGACGGGGAGGAGAGAGAGAGAGAGAGGAGAAGGAGAGACGCACAAGTGCGCCTTGTGGCACCGTCGCGGCGTGTGGCAATACGAGGAAGCCGATTACCCAACCAGCCCCGAGATCCCTCGAAGTCCTACTCATTACACGCGATTCCGTGTAACGCGCCGCTTCGTTGCGTGTCGTTTGAACTTAGAAGCGCGTTTCTTTTTTTTTTTTCCTTTAAGAAGAAAAGTTCGAATATAATTGAGAAAAATGCAAAACAATTTGAATCTAAAATTTACCGAGACTTTCATTCGTTCTGTTTCAAATCATTGACAGCCCCCTCCAATATATTTTATAAAAAAAGAAAAAAAACTGATATTATATATATGAGTGAGAAAAGTTGATACTATATTTGCAATATCTAATGGATGGTAGAGAAAAACAACTTCTAATTACTTAACTTACTGATGCACGACCGTTTAAATAAATTCACTCATTGTCAGTAAATATATGCCGGTCCAGGGTTATTAGCTTAAGACCTAAGATATTGTTAATATACTTATTATTTTACCTGTCAATACTTTTAATGTAATCGTCTAAGATATTGTGTAATTATTCGATGCCGAAGATAAATCGGTGATAAGAGTGCTCGATATCGAAATAAATTGTAACGTTCTAAGAACGTCTCCGTATTTGTGAGATGAGGGATCTCCCCCAACGTTAGTAAAAGTTCGCAAGAAAGTTGCAGTTGCATCGCATCGCAAATTCCAGAAAAAGTGTGGCAAGTGCAACGTCGCGTGGGATTTGTTGGCAGCACGCAACCGGCAAGCGGCAGCTGTGTAAAACAACAACATCGCGGGCGAAACCCAGAAAATCGTAAAAGGTCGAACAGCGGAGAGTATAGAATCGCTTGAAAACGAGTTATCGGCTCGAATCACGAGGGGCCGTTTAAAGTGTGGCTCACCGCGAAGCGAGAGATGGGGGGGGGAGGGAGGGATCGAGCAATTAACATAGAATTACTTAGACCCACTACATAGTAAACTCTTTCTCAGATTCGCAATTTACCCTTGCCCCGTCCGTTCCCACGCGATTACTTAACGCGTGATACTTGGGAAGTATAATATCGAACAATTCCTGCTGAAACGTCCGATAACATCGACACGGAGGGGAAAAAAACATATTTCTTGGCATTCATTAATGGGAAAGCATATTACGATTATTGTAAATAGGCCTGAGCCTTTAGCTAATGATTGATTTATGAGCGAGTTTATGAGTGAGTAGCAGCGGTGAGTATCGATCGCCCTCATCATTAATTCGCTTCAAACACCCTGCATATTTTTCGAGAAAAATATATGAATCGTTGAAAAAGGAGAGAAGTGAAAGACGAGCAAAAGTTCGCCAATGCTATCGAACGTAAATTCTTGTTACTTGGCAAAACAAAACCGATAGTGTTACAAATGCATTAGTCACACTTTATAACTACGTTAATTAAAACACTCTTCAAAATACATGTAGCATAAATCGATATGTATCTTAAATATCGTATTAATTACACGTGTTAATTAAAGGTCGTGCGAAAGATTTTCTCCGCGCAGAGAGGATTTAATCGGTCACGTGGCAAATGTGTCTCGGATGACCGCGAAGTCGATACATCGGCGGGAGATATATCGGCGCAATATCTTTACAGTGCACCTGTTTCTTCTCCGCTTAGGCGAGGAAGCGGAGAAAGCCGGCGCGCACGAATCTCGGATCTATTTCCGTGGGGCCCTAACCGGGCAGTGACAGACGGAAGGAGGGGAAGCGGGCGGACGGGGAGAATTTATGTGTTTGGGGAGGGTCAAGGGAACGAGGGTAGCGACAAGTGCAGCGAACGGGTGGAGGACAGCTGGATGCAGCGGGCAGAGGAGACGGGAGACGAAAGGAGGGGGGAATGCACGAGGGGGACGGATGCACTTGCGCGTCGCGCGTCGCGCGCGCGTTATCGAGACGAATTCCATTCCCCGGATCGTTTCCAACGGCGAGGGCGCGACGCGGAGGGCCGTTTTCGGGACCGGGAATCCGCGGCATCCCAAATCCGAGAAGGCTACGATCGGTGAAACCCGGAATCCGTGAATCCGTAGGGGGACCCGGGGTGTAGAATCTTGTAGGCGATAGAATTCGGAGGAGATCACGGAACTTCCGTCACACGCCGCGACCGCGAAGATTAACATCTGTATAGAAATTAGGGTAATCGAGTCTCTCCTTGTAGTAAAATTTGAAATCGATATAGAATCCAGGAATTTAAGAATTTGTTAGTATACGTGAATGCGGGATAGAGAATTCGAAGTGAAAAATCGTAGATCTGAGGTTCCGTGTAATACGAAATCAAATCCAGGTCTCTTTGGAATTTGGAATCGAGGATCAACGAGAACCCGTAAGATTCGACGCTCGTAAAGAAGTTGGAGTTGAGAAATCCAGGATTTGCGAAATGTTTGGCAAAGTTTGAAACACGGGATTAGGACCCGTTCAAACGGATTCGTTCAAGAGAGTTCGGGCAGGCATCAGGCCTTTGGTCGTTCCGCCCCGATCGCAGTCTAATAAATCGGGAAAGTCGCCTGAAGAAATGTGCATGTTGCACCGAGCCGATGGTCGCTCCCGTAACGGAACGAGCCGAAAGTGAATTATATAGTTATTCGCGTTCCGATGTTTAACGCGAGATTACTTTCTTCTGCCCTACTTTTGTTTTCACGAGCTGCGCTTGCCGGCGCGGCGTTTTCTTCGCCGTCACCTCGGGACGATTGAGAGGGAAAAGATGACGCGTGAAGACGAAAACGTTAGCAAATCGCACGCACGCGTTCAGAAATGAAAATCCCTCCGACATGCGCGCGCGACCGCTCGATCGAGCATGTAACGGCAGCGAATCGAGGCGAAAAACCGCTTTTTGCGCGCGCGTTACGCATCGAGTGCTCGGTGAAAGTGATGCTTATGTCGAAGACGCACGCCAGAAAACTAGCGTAAATTTAGCGCCATACGCTCGCTTTCCTCCCGCTCGCTCGTCTAACGAGTTCACCAGGTATCGCAATCGAAATCTGCCGGATAACACGCGGGACATCCTTAATAAACTACATCCGATTAAGCCGCTTTCGCGTCTCGATTAAAAACGCAGTTTCAAGTAGGACTTAAAGCGAGTTGGCTCGCACGCGCGTGAAATGTAAATCGTGGATACTTCAATAAACACAAAAATGTAAATTAATTTCTAAAATGCATCGTGCTTCATATTCGATACGCAACGGAAACTTTGTAAGCGATTTTTTAAATTGCTCTTTTAAACTATTTTGTGTAATATAAACGTGTAATTCAACGATGTAATTCTCGTGAAATATATAAGAATCAATGTATTTTTTCTATTCATAAAAATTAACTATTTCTCATCAAGTAATTTAAGATAATTTGATATCCAAATAAAATTTATTTCTTTCATCTTTTTGTTGTTATCACAATTAGTATAATTTTATTTTTAATAAAATTTATTGCGTTTACTGAAAAGTGAAAGATTCTTTTCGCGTTCTTTCTTTCCCTTTCTTTCTTCTTTCGAAAAAAAAACCGCAATCGTCAAGTGGTCAAGCATTCAACTTCGGTTCTCATGGAGAAAATTACTATTGGCGTGAAAAGCAAAAGTATTGCCGCTTTCGTACATTCTAGCTTTATTGCAATTTGATTTAAATTTGATATAACATTGGGGTGCAGATTTCGAACTGTATTTGTAATAGTTTTGTTAGAAAGTTTCGTTTCTCACTTTCCAACCGCTTTCTAAAAATGTGAAAAGAACAACGATGAGCACCCATTTCAATTCGTGTTCTAACGGCTCGTAATTACTCGTCGCGGCCTGCGGTCAGGACGAAATTGCGAGGCTCCTCCGCCTCGTCAAAAGTTCGACAAAACCCGCGCGTCGAAATTGACGTATAAAAAATCTGAATGGCCAATCGACGATCAAATCCCGAGTGCAAAACGATAAAAATCCTTAAATGAAAAAAACCCTGTAAATCCAACATCAGATTTCTTGCATTTTTAAACTTTATTAAGGTATCTCATAGCGTTGTTATTCTATTTATGTTTTAAGCTTTAAAGTCAGTGGATCACAAAATCTGTGAAATCTATAATTTAGTATTTATCTCTCAATCTCTATAATTTAGCATTTAAGAAGATTAGAATTGCAGAAATTACGCTCTCTGTAAAATTTAGAATGTATAGAATCTAGGAGATTTAGGTATTTAATCCGTATTCATATTATACGTTTATTTATTTACAAATATCGAGCTATCGTGCATACACGTTCTGTGAATTGATGCTTATAAAATTCATTAAATGTGCAGAAATATATATGTGTGTTTATTTGTAAGATAGAAATTATATCGTTGGAAATTAAAATTTTATTTATATAAATTTTAAAAATATTAAAAAAAAGTAATAATTCTGACCTCTTATTAATTGGAGGGGTAAAAGCCATAGTGATGTAAGTCAATATTTAAAAAAATTTGACTTACACCACTATGGCTTTTACTCCTTCAATTGTTTCTTTAATTATTACACCTTTTTTAGTCATATGCAATAAACTGTTACGAACGAATTTATTTGTCGTTTAAGTAATATGATATTTAAAACGTCAAAATTACATTCGTCGAAATATTCAGCAGTTAAAGAGTTTAAAAAGATATTTAGAGACATATTTCGCAATTTCTGAACAAATTATTATATAGGTATCACTTCTGCTGATAAATTTTTTTTTTAATTATTATTATTCGGCATAGCCGACTTATTGTTAGACAAAAGATCGTTATCACTTGAAAATAAAGCCATAATATATCTACGCAAAATGCGTGTATGCACAAGTGTGAACAAGGTTCGCCGAGACGTTTTCATTACGCACGCTGTTCGATAACGCTGCGTGAAACAGCGCCATTTTTGCGGATGTGTCCACGTTTGTCAGAGCAAAGTCGCGAAATAAGCGCGAAAATGCACTCGCGCGCGTACCACATTACTACACGACTGTAAATTATAAGAATTGGGCCACCGCACGCACACGCATGGATGTGTACACATTCTTTTTTTTTCCTCAAGTCACTGTACGCGAGTCTCACACACGCGATCGCTAACGCGGATGTCTGCTTGCGATTCACGGGACCTTGGCCGGTTTTCCTTTCAGCGATGCGCGATTGAAATTCCCGGCACGCACGGAAAGCGACTTGACCGACCGAGATACGCGCCGATTTGATCGCTCGAAGATAAAGAAGGTTGTACGGATTACTCGGTACAAAAGTACCCACGAAATGTACATTACCGACCGCTGATTTGATGTCGGTAATACAGAAAATTCGCATCGTCGATATGTGCTGTATTTTCCTGCCATATCGATGCACGTTAAAGCAAAATAGATGCAAATCAACGTATTTATCACTTACCTTTATTCGTCTCGGGTTGGATGTTCTCCGTCTTAATTTCCGCCCTTGAGGCATAAGGGATGGAAGTTGGAGACCCTTGTGTCGAAGGCGCTGCTAATTTTTCTAGACACATAATATTAAGACGCAATTAATGTACATTGCAAAAAGAGAATATTGTTGATATGAAAAACATACGGTAATGCAGTAAGAGTCAATCCAGACTTTGCATAGCTGCATACGAAAATTATCCAATTGCATTTTACGCGCGTCTATAATAGTGGAAAATTTTCTTTATGCTCTATTATCTGGTTTTTATGAAGCTATGCAAGTTTGTTTGGATAGATCAACAGTGGATAGATCAATTCACCTGCTAATAGAGGATTCGCAGCGGCGATGTTGTGCCTCTGTCTCTTGTAGGAAGGCGTTGTGGTGGAGGTGGGTTGGCTGGCCTCTGCCTCGAGTTCCCGTAGGAAGTCCAGGGGATCGAAAAGTTCCTCCCCTGTGACACCGGACATACCCGCGCCTTCCTCCGTCGGCACGTTCGATGCCGTCGGCGTCCCTACCAAAGCACTTAGCTCCATCGGAAACTCAACTGATTGGCCTGTGTTGCTCTGCTGAAAACACAGAAAATCAAAGATTGAGATCACTTCGATGAATTTTCTTATCTGGATAATATATATCTGTGTGATTGTAGACATTATTTTACTACCGTGTATAAATATATTCTATAATAAATAATAATTCATATACATTTTACATCTCGGATATCTTATGCAATTTAAGTTCTATATTTTGTAAATTAACAAACTCTAAATCAAGTTTCACACAAATCTCTTCAAGCTTCACTCATCCAAAATTCTATTCTTTATTGCAATGAAATTCAAATTATATATATTCTAGGTATCACATCGCGCGATCTATCAAGTTTCACGAATATCGCGGGCATCTCTTTGAATCCCGAATTCTAGAATGCTAATTCTAAATCCGTTAGTCACTCACCTGAAGGCACTGGGATAGATCCATCTTTCCGTCATTGTCAGAGTACCAGAATAGTTCGTCGTCTATGAAAGGCATGTTTGATTCCTCCTTGGGCACGAGGGTGGAGGTTAATGTGGGTATTTGCGATACGGGGACCGGCATCGGGACCCGTACCCGGCGGCGGGGCCACTTTAGCCACCCCCGCGCCTTCTAACATCTAAAACCACCTCCGAGACTTCCCCGCCTCTTTCGCCTTCCGCCTATGCCGCACCCAGGTGGCTCGGGTTCTTCCTTTTCTACGCGCTATTGTTCACCTGAAAGCAGAATTCATGATTAGATTGTGCGCACCATAAAAATTACACGTGATTAACTCTAAACTCAAAGTGGTTTCCCCCGCGCGTGACGCAAACGCGTGAATATATAGTCTTTTTTCATTTACTGTACACCGAAGTATATTCGAAATATACCTACGTGACGCGCATGCAATGTTGATACGGCACGTATAAACGCTTTTAATTTCTCCGTTAATAAATTAAGATAAGCGACGAGACGGTTAATTAAGCGCGAAACGGGATCTCTTTATCTCGTAACAACTTCCGGTGCATCGCACCGCGTTCGCACTTTCGTTTGAATTCTAATTTGAACTCGGCTAAAACGCAACTTGATTACAATGTTGCTTTCTCCTGCCGCCCGTGCTGTATACTGTATACCCGCATTATACACGACGTAATATTATACGCGAAAAAATATGTATAAGAAAAATATGAAGCTCTCTCTCATGTGCGCGCGCAACCACGCTATACAGGTATAGAATCATCAATTGGAACGGGTAGCGTTACAAATTTGATCGAAAGGTTAGGTCTACATCTAATAATGTCAAATGCACTTATGATCCACGAATATATCTATTCGCACACATTCGCGAATTTATTCTGAACAATAATTATAATAAACAACTTTTGTTTACTACTCCAAAATTATAAAAAATATATTATTTAAAACGGAACAATTTATTTTGCATACACATCACCGTCAAAATCTCGAAAGGATTGGCCATGCATTCTGCGCGTTTCATTCTTTATTTAGGAGAATATTTAAATGCAAATTAAGACGAGACGCAAAGTCGAAAATCCGACAGTGGGCGCATCCGCAAACCTATAACCTTTCATATAAATTTCACGCATTTGAAGAAATATATGAGTGGGAGTAAAAAAACAGAAAGGTTTATCAGGAACAAGGAATCTCTGTTTAAAAAAAAAAGTTCCGTTCTGAAGAGGAAGTTGATCAATGACGGCTCGCGGGGCTGCCTGTCCGCGCGCGACGAGCAATGCTGATGATTCGTGACTAATTCGCGTAATGCCACGGCGCGGAGAGAAAGAGGGGCGCGGGCAATTTCCATGAAAGTGAAAACACCGAGCGAGAACTTTCTTTCTGGCTTCGCGTAGCGCTATTTCACTTCCTGTGCGCGTAACCTCACGCTCTCCCGCCGCTCTGCCGATCGCCGCCTACCTGCGTTTCTATGCAGCCTCTACCCGGCGTCGGCGCTTACCTTTTACGTAACTCGCAACCGCGAAAGAAAGTTTCCACGGGTAGAGGTTAACATCCTCCTCTCCCGTCTAACAACTAATACCGTCGCGATTGATTACCAAACCGTGATCAACGTTTTTCCGGCCGAAGAAACGCGCGCGATTGCCACGAATGTGCGCCTCGCGCAGAAGTTTCTCGAAATTCGCGCGTTAAGCCCTCTCCGGAAAATAATAATGTAATAATTTTATAGCATCAAAGTTACAGGATTGAGAAGAATCAAAACCCATGGTCGAAACTTCGTGACGATTATAAAGATAGCCAGTTAGATCGAATTAAGAAATCTTTACTGTTAATTATATTCACTAATGTCCATTTCTATCGACGCAGGTTAATTTTGATCTTGGTTTAACTTACCTGTCATCTTTTCCTAGTTCTAAAAGTTAGAAAAAGATAGAAAGTAAGTTAAACCGAGATTAGAAGTTAATCTACATTGGTAGAAGTGGGCATAAGCAAAGTAAGTTACTAATTGGTTTAATAATTTTATATACCGCAAAAAGAATCAAAATCACACGTAAAATAGATATTAAAATACATACATTTATCAAAAGCGTATATGTAAGTAAAATGCAATCCTGAAGTCGGTCGCGAATTGTAGATTGCCCGAAGTTGGCTACGTTTTGAACCTTTCCCGCTCTTTTCGATTGCCTTGCGCACTCTGCTGCTCCTCGCTCCTCGATATCACGTGCCGAAAGTGCGACTGTACTTCGCGAAACGCACGTGGCGTTGGTAGCATCGTCTTATCGCCGCTAATGATAATATGAATTAGTGCCAGATGTGTATGTGAAAGGAATAGACTTGTCAATGGCGGACGAAGAGAGCGAGACGTCGGACGAGAGTTTGGACGCGGGAAGCGAGAAATTCGACCCGTTGAAAGCGTTATACTCGCCCAAAGTGCGATTGGCGTCCTCCGCGCCGATCTATGACAATGTCTCGAAATTCGAGTCCGTTCTGAAGAACGTCAACGCGCCGACGAAAGTGCGTATCGCGCATCGATTTCTGATACGAATCTGAGAGCGAGGTTGCAAGAAAGGGTCGATCGACTGCGCGAAATCGTACAAGTTGGAAATCGTGAAAATTAATACGTAGACATAGGAATTTTTGTACCGGAGATACCGGAGTGTGTGTACAACCTAACCTAACATTATCTGACTTGACCCAGTAGTTCGATTTATCAAAGCTACGATCTAACAATGAAACTTAAAAAAGAAGCTTGTATTTACGAATTTTAAAAACCGTGATAGACTTAGAATTTATGAACACTGTCATTGAACCAAATTTAATCTATCCAGAAAAATTAAGGTGTATTCTGGGATTTTCGGGAGTCCAGAATTTAAAAAAATTGAAATCGAAGATTGAGATTGGAATTAACGTAAGAATGCATGTGTAAATTTGAGGCACAAATTAACGTGATTTATTTATACGGGATTCCTGAATCGAGTGAGGGAATTAAAATCTCGTGAAATTTCATTGTAACGGTAGACTAGCGTAATCGGCATTCCAGATCTCGGTGAGAGTGCAGCAGAGCTAAGATTCGCGGTTCGTGTATTTCAGAGTGATAAATCGGCGGTGCCGGAATCCTCGAGGCGGAGATTTCTATCGCATCAAGGTAAGGAGAGAGAAAGAGGGACAGAGCACGGATTCTCAATGTTTACGCGCAGCTTTCTCACGTCCCGCGAGAGATGGCGATCGCGTGCAGTTTCGCAGCCCGCGCGGAGGGACTTCATTCATGTGGGAGAGTGACATCGTAGTATCGAATTTCAACGCGGAATTACCGGCGCTTAGCGAGAGACAATGGCGCACGTAGAAGTCCCTCCCCTGCCTCTATATATTCTTAATTAATCAATTCGTATTAATTATTCTCCGACGCAACGGAAACAAATGCAAAAATTGGTTACTATTATACTCGAGCGAATTTATTTCGAATTTATTAGCGAAATATTTTAATTATCCTTCGTCATTTCCACCAAAGAGAGAATTAATTTCAAACGAAGAATCTTCAACGTTCATTAAAGATATGAACCAATTACGAAGCGCGGAATACGCTCGCGTAAAAATTCGTCGGACAATCTTAGATCGATCGGCGAGAGACTCGCGAGTTCGATTTCGCGAGGGCGATCTGTCGCGCGTGTCATCTCGCGCGCCGAATCTTATATTCCAGATACCGGCGCACTTTATTTACTGCCTGACAAATGCCACGAAGGTCGTCGCAGCTCTCGCGACCGGCATTAGCCGCGCGTGGAATTTGACCTCCGCGAAAGTGTGCGTCAACCGTTCCCGTCGTACCGCGTGGTGAGACCCCGACCGTCGCTCCCCATTGTTTCCTATTCCACGGTTATCTTTGCTCGCGCGAGTACGTACATATGTGATATTTACAATGTCGCGAGTACGCTCTCTCTCTTTCATTTCCGAAGAAGAGAGAGAAAGGGATCTTCTCTCGCTTCAGCGCGACATACGAGCATTGTGCGAAAGAGTTGCGACAACCTTTAATAAAGTTTCGTTCGCGACCTTGCGAATTCTGAGCAATCAACTGGCTCGATAATAACCGGCTCGGTTTTATTTATCGAGAGAAACGCGATGACCGTTAATTATTTTAATTTTTCGAAAAATTTCGATTTTTTTTTTTTTTTTTTTTTTTTATCTGAAAGCAGGAAATTGCAGAATATTTTTTAGGAAATGTGAAAGCAGATTTTTTCCGTCTGGTAATCAATTCGTAATATTCTTGCTCATCCTAATACCTCGCTAACGACTGGACTTCTATCGTGTTTTTTAATACTTTGAGAAAGAAGGAAGTAAAACGTTAGATTATCGATAATCAAACGTGTACAGTCTAAAAATCACGAGACACTATCGCGGCACTTAGAAGATCGGAAAAATGAAAGAAAGAAAAAGCAGGAGAATGCAATTTATTGTTAATTGGCTGTGAACACATGCAGGGTAAAATGCTGCTACGTACACGGCACGTACACGGACGCTATTCGATACACGCAAAATAAGGCATTTCCCTCGTCGTAAAGAATTCTGAACAAGTCAGACCCGATTCCAGAGATGAAGAAGGCTAATCGGTGATCAAGATCATCGCGCGGGAATAAGTAGCCGCGTGTTCGGAAACGAGAGAGGGGTTGCGAGAAGGGGGAGGCTAACGTTAGACGCGAGTATCGCGTTTTCCCATTCCCCGCGCGGCCCCTCTCACGCAACGCAGCCGAGGGGGGTATATATCTATTGGCCGGCGGCCAATTACACGAGGCAGCCGATAAATCACGGATCCCTGACCCAGTGCAGTTTTATATTTACCGACGACGGTGCGTGGTGCGCGCGGTGGAGCACGGTCACGCGTCCCCCTCCGTTTCCCTTCCTCTAAAAGCGCGCGCCCTCGCCCCCTCTCCGTCCGCTCTGTCCGTTCGTGTCTCTCGCTCCGTCACTCCCGTTTCTCTTCCTTCCTCTCGGCCGAGGTGGCACAGAAAAGCAAAGAGAAGCAAAAGAAGCGCGCGACAGAGGGACAGTGACGGAGGGATGCCTTCCTCAAGGGGGCGGAGAGGCGTACCGCCGCGCCGCGCGCCGCGGTGGTCGGGCGATTGTGCGAGTGAGCGAGGCAGAACTGGCAGAAGGCGAGCCTCATGTACGTGCGCGCCCATGGGGAGAGGGTAGGAGGTAGGAGGTAGCGGTCTGTGTACGTGTACGTAGTGCGGCACTTGTTGCGCGCCCGGACGTCGACCTCTTGCGCTCAACCCGAGGCTCCGCGCCGCGGCGCGTCCAAGGGACGCTCGTGATAATACACTTGATATTGCCCGAATATTGACATCTCTATACCTTCGACATCGGAGACTCTTGTCTCCAGACATCTCCCGTTACTTATATAGTCTTCAATTCTTTCGAAAAATCAAGTTGTTACAAGAGTTTACCATAGCTCACGTTTCTCAAGAACGTGAATTTTGAGATAGTTCAGAAATAGCTCTTCGATTATCGGACGTCGAATAAACAGTATTGCTTTAATTGTGAAACATTTGTTTATTTTTATGTGTATTATAGTGTCTGTTTGATTTTTCATTCAAACGGAGCAATTCGTCAAAAGATTCATATTAACATTGATGACTGCAAAGTTCCTATATTTCATACAAACTGATTTATTCAATATTACAATTCAAAATTACGAAATACCTCCCTTAGAAATTTTCTAAGATGAGGTTCAGAAATTATGTAATTTAAAAGAATTTTGCAAAATATAATTTTATTTACATATAGTTGTCTCAGCAAGATGTCTACAATTATTATTAAATCTCCCTGTAATACAATCACAATCGGTCGTTTCTTCGATTAACACAAGGAACGGCTAAAAATTTGTAAAAAAAAAAAAAACAAGATAATTATGACATTTGTCGTATCTACCGATTCAAAAAAGATCGATACTCGATCACACTTGAGCGTCACTACGCGCCGCATCTCACTGGCTCGCTGCTCCTTCTCTCCCGCTTGCTCTCTCTCCCTCCGAAGCGAAAACTTGGCGCGCCGCGGCGCAACCTCAAAAAGGTCGTTCGGCTTCCGGCGCTCTCGTTACGGCCGTCTCTAAATCCGTGCACGAGCGAGCGAGCGAGAGAGCGCCGCGACGCGAGGCGAGGCGCGTGTCTCGGGCGTATTTCGGAGGTCGACGCTTCGCGATCGGCGAAAGAGCCGGCCGCTACCGCGCCACGCCGTCGAAAGTCGCGCGGCGTTATCGAAGCCGATCGCGAACGCGTCCAGAAAGAGAAAGACAGGAGCGAGAGCGAGAGAGTCTCGAGCGCACTTGTTGCGCCCGGACATCGACCTCGCTGCAACGCGAACCTCTCCGGGCTGGCTTCGGCCCTCGAACACGTTCCGACGGAACCGCGATTTTTCCCAATTGTGGACACGCGCCGGCGAACGCGACCACCCGACGCGAGCAGCGCGCGTGTACCTAAAGATGCCCCGCGACTCATTACGAGCACTAATTTCGATGTGATCTTGGCAATCGATTTTTGACATCCATGCGCAAAACATTCGGATGATTGTACGACACTGACGGTCAATGATGAGTTCGTGAAGTTCAGAATTCACAGGTGCTCGAAGAACGTATCGCGTGGGATCGCGAATCTCTTCTTTTCTGATTTTCCGCGATCGAATACCGCGATGAAAAGAGAGAAAGAGAGGAGAGGAGAGAGAAGTAAGAAGAGAATAGCAGACTTTAGGAATAGAATAGAGACTCTACAAAATATCTTCAATCCGCGGAACCAAGCTTCGCGGAAATTGGCATCCAAATCCTCTCGAGCGTATTCGCGTCCATCCGCGGAATTCTGGAAGAGGACCTCGAGTAAACTATTCCTCGTATATATTTCATTTGCGCTCGACCTCCCGACCTATCGCAACGTGACACACATATGTTCGCGACACGGGCGAAACGTCAGAACGACAAGAAGATAACAACGAAGAAAAGGAGGCTCCTCTTCTAGGTATTTCAGCTCCGGAAGCGAATTTCGCTCTCTAACGGCAGACCCGGCCGCAAAGAACGTATATACATACACACACACACACACACACACATACACTCGTGCACGCATATATGCACGCGGTGCATACTCTCGCTCGTAGCACAAACACGACGCAAAGCAACGACGGCGGCCGCCGTTCGCCCCGAGTAACGGAATTCTCGTCGATGTTTTCTCCGCGATTCTCTCTCGCGCGGCATTGCGCAACATTTACGCGCGTCGCGGTGCGACGACGTCGCGCGCGAGCGCGCGCGTTTTTCCTACGCTCCACGCGTCCTCTCCCGCTCTTCCTACTCTTTTTTTTTTCTTCATTTCCTCCGGGTTCCTACGGAACTCCTGCGGCGTGAACGCTCGGTCTCGGCTCATCAAGCTTCGGGGAGTCCGCTTCAATCCTTCTGGTTTCCGCGTACGCGCGATACGATCGGAGCCCGGGCTCCCTAAGTCCCTGCTCCGCGCGCGCCACCCGGTAGAATGGACGATCCAATTTCTCGGCACCATGTTCGTGTGCACCACGTACCCGCCGCCGTGCCGACCTATCCCAACGTAACGTAACAGATGACTATCGAGTACGCCGAATCGGCAGCGGCGCTCTCACTCCTTTAAGATCTGGAGTATCGCGATATCGGTTTTAGGCTTTGGTCTCATTGTCAGTCCCGGACGTAGGAACGTGCGAGGATTCGAATTATAATTAACTGAATCTTATTTGTTTATCATTGGACCCCTTTCACTACTATTATCGTTTTCTAAACGTGAATTCTAAAACGTCGGAATCTGACTGTTCAAAGAACTTGAAGCTTTAATATATCCGATATTATGTCGATTATTTTTGCGAAAAACTAATCGTAAGATGTTATTTCTTTTAACTCTCGTTTTAACTATTTATCTAATTTCTTGCAATATATCACAATAAAAATAAAATCCAGTCTTGAAATATACTTCGTACTTTATATATATCTTTCGTTATCTTATTGGTGCATTCTGCTAAAAATACAACTTCAAAAATTGTATAGTTGAGCAAGTCAGAGGGAAGCCGTTAAAATCGATAGATGTTCAGCCGAGATTATTCGCGAATGCAAGGTTGCACTCCCGACGGTTCCGCTTCCAGCATCTTACAATTAGAATCGGGCTTGTGCGATAATTACGGTTTACCGGACCGCGCAAAGCCGGCTTAATGGAACCGGGCGTAAAACAAGATTACTCGTCAATTAGGGCAGAGTGTGACCTCGGCAGAGCACATATCGCGGGGGCTCTCGCGAGCGGAGCTCACCGTTCGTCATAACGAAGATTAGAGACACGGTTCCCAGACCACGCCCGCAATTCGATCGACATTGGGGATCTAAAACCGATAGATTGCGGCCGCGCCGAGTAAACGACTTTTTCCCCGCTCTCGCGTTCGCGCGTTCCATCCGACCTTCCTGGGGTAAGAGTGATTTCTCCTTTCTTCGGTCGAGAAAGGCCGGGAAAGATTCGCCGATGGAATCCCGACTAACTCGCCTTCGCCTTCCAAACGTGGCCTCTCCTCGTCGAGTACTTTATCATACTTGATCCGTTCAATTACTTCAAGTGTTTAAAGAGCATAGAGATAAAATTCACTGCCTCCTCTGAGATTTACGGCAAAATTTTTCGCACATATAAATTTAAATAGATTGCTTGAATTTTTTATTTTGCAATTGAAAGAGGAATGCCAAATGTCATTTTTTACACGGTTTTAAGACAATATGTAGCGAGACACATAATAAAGAGAGAGAAGAAAGATTACACTTTTAACTTGAGATTATAAAAAATTTCAAGAGAAAATGAGAGATTGGTTGTACATATTTAAGTAGTACCTCGAGTAGTACTAATAAAGTACTAATTAAAAATTCAAAAATTTAAGCAAATATTATTTTTCAGAAGATCGTATAAGATTCTTTAAAATTGCATCACAGAAAAGAAATAAAGGTCACGAATTTTTTATAAATTCTAATATACACGCACACGTGAATTCTGTTATTATCTTTCGTTTTTTTATCTTTATAAGTAAATGCTAAATTGCTTTATTTTGCCAAAGTATGAAAGGATTCGAGAAATATCGAATATTCGAGAAACATTGTTTCCTCCGGTTTTCTCTTTTTTATCTCGAGATCTGCCACCTTAAAGGTAAAAAGACAATTTCGCCAAACTGTCGTAATCGTCTTCCGAAAAACGAGTTCCGAATAATCGCGTGACCGTCGGTGACTTCCTTGGCCGTGAGGATCCGCGAGGAACATCGTGTGGACGGGAAGCAGAGGAGGGAAAGGGAACCAAAGGGCTTCGTCGCAGAAGTAACAGTACCTACAGCTAGTTCGCGTAAAGCAAACTGCGGCGAGCCGACCAGCGCACTTCGTGCTCGAGTATACAATGTGCCCTAGAAGTCAGGCACTTTCTCTCGAATAGAAATGGAAGAACTTGGATTCTTCCTCAGCGATTATTTAATTCGACCCCCCGTTCCTTCACATCTTCGCGATTTCGAGGACAAAGCAGTTAGATAATTAAGTCTCGAATTCGAATCTCCCGAGAAGAAAATGAATTAAATGACGAGGTTTTTTCGTCCACTTTGCTCTGCAAAACCCTTTGTTTTTTTTTTTCATACAATTTATAACTTAAATAGAGCACATCGTTGTTAGAGATATAGCTTGTATTCATTCTATATTGACTTAGTATTTTCCTCGTTGAAACACGTAGCAGTGGCTACGGGACACCCCGTATATTTGCGCGCGGCATACGCAACGGCGGAGCGCGCGGCCGTGTGCGATCTCGCGGAAACGTGTGCGCGGTCGTGTACACGTGTACGTGTGTACGTGTGGTGGAGAGGTCTGGTGGCTGCTCGCCTGCCTGCCTCGGCTCTCGGGTGCGCTGCCCGACAGGACATTGAACCCAGCGCGACTCAACCTGGGGATCATCCGCGGGTACAAGCCGCGCTCTACTCCTCTCTCGCCCGTACACCTCGCGAACTCCAGCCCGTCCTGGTCCCTCACCTCGTCCCGCGATATTTCGTTCGCCGTTCTCAACGGGGCACGAAGGAGAGAGGGCCCCACGCCCGTCCCGCGCCCGCAAACATTCTACGAGGGCCGTCGTACCCACCTGCGACCCACGAACTCATCTCCTCGAGTTCGGGCTTGATACCGAACTACTCCTTCGCACGCACCCGCGTGAACATTTTCGCAGGTGAACAACACGCGAGACACGCCGCCGTACAGATGTTAGCGGGCCCTTTTTGCACGCGTCGCGCAACACGCGGCCGAACGATCGGGAGGTCGGAAAATTTCGAGCTCGCCTTTGATCGCCAAAGAGAAAGAGAAAGAGCGAGAGAGAGAGAGAGAGAAAGGAGGAGAGAGAGAGAAAGAGAATTTCTTGTAGCATGCTCAATAAATAAACGGGAAAGCTTGATTAATAAATCGATATATATTTTTGATGCCGAAAGAAGTAACTCATTTTTCATGTAAAATTTTCAAAGTTTAAACATTGAATATATTTTTGTAACTGAAATTCTATCAAACACTTTTTGAAATAGAACGAACATATTATAGAAGTTATCCATTTTCCTAAAATTCAATTTCCGCTTCTTTTCTAAAATATATCATTTATTTATCTTGATAAGAAATTCAATGAACTGGCGTAGGATGTTAACATCTTGTTGATCGAAGAGTATTTTTAGTGCTTCACAATAGAATTTCAACGGAAAACTTATTATAAGGTGAAAACTTTTGTGCTTATGTTTCATTTCGATGATTCGAATTAATATAAAGTAACTTCTTTCGTAACACAAACGTACGTCTCGAAATACCAATTCTTGCTTATGAGCGATAGAAAACGGAAAGCTTTTATATCAATCTATATTCCTGATCTTACTTTCCATTTAATTTCAAGCAGCCTCTTTTCACAATACTATAAACTTATAATTATCACTTAAGAGTTGGTATTTGGGTATTTCGCGTTTGAATAAATTCTTAATCTCTTCTCTTTGTACCTAACTCGATGAAAACTTTCAAAAAGTTATTGACAACTTGCCAATTTTCCAACTTGAAGGTTAATTGCATATTGCAAATTACGAAAAGAATGACTAAAACATGTATCAAATATGTTTATGTAATTTGTATACCGATGACAAACATGTCTTTTCGAAGTACAACAACGTTAAGCCGTATGCAAACAGGAAGGATCTCGCTTATGCATGTCGTAAATTGTTAAAGTCAAATATTAATCACCGATATTTTGCAACGGTTACATTTCAAGAACGTCACTTTGTTTATTATGAAAATAAGCTTTTGCGCAAGCGACTTTGCGTAAATTACAATAACGATTTTGAAAGCGATGGACCTTCGTCTTTAGAAAATAGCACGTTTGAAGGTCCACTTCTTTCAAAATCGATATTACGAATGCGAAAAAGTCAATGTTATATATAGTATATGTATATACATATAATCTGCGACAAATATTATGCGCTCTCCGGATTTCAATATATCACACTTTTAAGTGAAGTAATCTAAATGTGTACTTTACTGCTGTCCTTCCTCACTTTAAAACAATGTACTTACAAGAATCATATGCTTCCAATCCATGTTTTACGATGATGAAATCGCAATAATATTGATTCAATTGCATCATCAAGGTTTATCTTTCAATTCCAAAAGTTAATTGCATGACACGAAAAAGCCCATCGCTGGTGGTAAATCAAATCTTATTTTTCAAGAATTAAGCGAATAATTTAGCAAATTTAGAAATGAATTAAACATCGCAATTAGCACGTTGTTAATCCTAAATCTATTTGAAACGAAAAGCAAACACCGAAGTTTCTACTGTCCATTCGCACCTCTGAAGCTTAATTTCCCAAAATTATTTCTATTTGCTTCAGACGCGTCTATATTCCGATATATTTCTTCTCGAAGAGGACCAACCATTTCCACACATCCTCGACAATCAGGGTACAATACATCAACAATGTGGCGAACGTGCCGATTACCGAACACCCTGTATATGAGCTAGCCCGAGTATCATGCCGCCTTAAGGGGTTAACGAACGTGCAAGGCGAGGTACGGAACGACGGACACCTCCATGGCTCACCCTGCCCAGAGAAGGGACGATAAAGTCACCGTTTCGCGTTCCTCCCCTCGCGGCCGCGCGCGCGGTTGCGATCCTAACGGTTCCCTGCAACGCGGTTCACGCAAACGTGAACGTTCTCCGGGCTGCACACTCGGGCTGCGCTATCTCCTGCACACGCGCGCACGAAGGAAGATCGGGACGAGAAGCGAAGGAGCTCGCGAGAAAGAAGGAAAAACGGCCGGAAGGTCGGAGGTGGACGCGGAGTGCGCTTATTCCATCGCCTCTTTTTCTAGATTTTCTCTGTATCCTTCCTCCTCGTTTCTCCTATCCATTTTTTTTCCTAAGACAAGCCTGATTTAGCCATCAAATGAAATAAAGCGTTTTTCTCATTAGGTCAAGTTGTGTTTCTTCTGTTACCAGAAGATACCCTGAGATACGTTTTGTAGAACGCGAATTCAGCGAATGTAGCCATACATTAACATTCGTCGCAATATCCAGACTTCATCTCGGAAATATTCGCCTTTATACGTCCAATTAAAAAAAAAGGCAACTTCCTACTCATCATTATCTAACGAAAAACTATAGCTCATAACACAATCGCTCGCGATTTAATTACGGGCGAGCACGCGAAACCAGGACGGCCACGCACGGGTCGTCGCCGTCGATCCCTTCTCGTCCTCGATCGTCGACGCCAGACCGCCTCGGCGCAATAGTGGATCGCGCGATAGTGAAAGTGCACGCGGAAAGGAACAAAGAAAGGTGGAAAAGAAGCAGAGCGAGCGCGGCCGCGCGACGGGCCCCTTTAGACGGATGAAAGTTATCGGAGAAAGCCAATTGGCACCGTCGATCTCGCGAGCGAGCGAGCGTGCGAGCGGCGCGAATGCGAGCGGCTCTCTTGACGCACCGCTCCTGCTGCACCGCTCGCACACGCTTGTGCGCGAGTCGACGAGCATCGGGTGCGCCGCACACGGAGAAAATAAGTGCACTCGCCGCCGCCGCCGCGCCGCACAGCTCCGAGGCTTTACGTAACTCCACGGCGTTCCTCTTTCCGCGCGCGACGACAGTCCAGGGCCGGGTCTACCGTCCCCGAGTCTCTCCCAGATTAGCGAAGCTATCGCAAAACCGAGGAAGGTGTCTACACATGCAAATAATAAGATTCAGGATTCTCAGGAAACAATCTTTCCAAGGAAATTAAATTTTTTTTGCCAATGTCACCGCGTCTTCAGAAATGCGATTATGAAGGCGTTCTATTGGAAATAAAAGAATTTCTCGATGGAGTAGATTTTACTTCAAAGTTTTGTTTAGAACGTATTGATTAAAAAATTTAATCGTGAAAAGTGATCATTCGTTATGAGCAATAATCTGCTTCGATATTTAGCAAAAGCAAGAACCATAGTCAAGTATCTAATATTTAACATATATGAAAGAAACTACAATTTATATAGGTATATGTAATTTTTATGCAACAAGAAATTGAAATCAGCGACTTCTCATTTTTATTTAATCGAGCTATTGCTATTACTTTCGGTTTACGACTGCTAAATTACGTACTAGACGTCAAACGAAGTTACGTGTTTCTTCCTCTGCGTTACTGCTTCACCGTAGATCCGATTGATTTACTTCAACGGGAAAGAAAAGTTTGGTATCACTGTGTATAAAGGTATGGGAACGACGACGGGGGTTAATGAAGCTCTCCCGGCTGCGTAAAGTCTCGTAGTCACGGCGGGAAAAAAGGAGCAAAACTGGAGGAACGAACGACGCGCGCGCGATGCTATCGGCTCTCCGTTCCTCGTGCGTAAGGATGAACGATGATTTGTCGAGCGAGTCCGCGAGACAGGAGAGAGCCGCATAAATTCTTATTAGCGCGGTGTTACGGCAGCTCATAAAAATCCATCGCCGCAATCTGCCCGTCTTGGGACTACTTCTAATATTCCGATACTATTCGAGTGTAGTAACTTATAATATAATATGATATAGTGTCTTGTTATTGTTATTATTTTTCTTCTTATTATTATTATTACTACTACTTATTATTCCTGATATAATTAAAAGATAACATGCTTCATTTTATAGCGTATTTAAAATAATTTCAATATTTCATTCCTAATAGTCTGTAGATATTGACTAAAGCTATGTTTATAATATAGAGATTAATTATTTCATAGCTTTCCAATGCAATTATTATTAATGAGGAAACTTTTTTCTTCATTATTAATAATACATATTTATAGTATTCAATATAGAATAGTTAATAAAATGCGCGCGGCGACATACTTCCTTCCTGTATTTATTTTACAAATAAAAAACCATTTGACGCAAATAATAAATAATTAAATTCGATATCATGAAATGATCTTGAAATTCGATATTTCGACAAGAGTAAAGGAACTCTCTTCTTACATTAGTCATAAATCATTTACGACGAGGTTCACCGACGACCAAATCATATTTATGAATCAAATTTCATTAAATTTTGCCATATATTTTTTTTTGAACATTTTGCCTCATTGTTTTTGTTTATATAATTAGCATAATCGATTCAAAGCCCAACGAAATTCTGAAGTTTTAAGCTTTCAAATTTTTATGTAATTAAATATTAAAGCACTTTTTATCAATCATATGCGATTCAGTTAGTTTTAAACTGTATTCTTCTCATGATCTTGAAGTTAATATTTAAAATTTAAATTGATTGTGTGTTTACAGAACCTGTGGTCAGAAGAAGACATGGACGGAAGAACGTACTCTCGAAAATGCAAAAGACTCTCGGCCCGTTAGGAATGCTTCACGGGTGCATGGAGGAAAAAATCCGCGTTAGGGTAGGTCATCGATTAATTTTTTTCGAATAATTGATATTTAATACTTCGTAAAAATCCTAATAATTCTTTAAATAAAAACGGCAAGTTTTCATGACATATTGATAAATAATTTTAAATCTGTAGAGATTTCTAGATTTTAGATTGTACAGACATTAAAAAATAATTCTCTCGTTGTTGTAAAAATCCCTCAAAATTATATTTATTATATTCAAAGACTTAAATACTAAGGTCTCTCTCGTTTCGTCATTCTTGCGTACTTCCAGAAAAATGTATGTTTTTAAATACTGCAACTTTCTTTCAGAATAGATATTTTCAGTGAGGTACGTCTTCTTCCTAATCCTTTACGTCTTTGCCGACGGCAAGAATAAGTCATTCTAAAAAAGAGCTCTTCGTCCGCAGTTTCTTCCCTTCCGTCGTTTCTTTTCCATCCCCTAACACTGCGCGTGCACGCATACACGGGCTGACACACTTTCGCAGCCGAGTGACACGTACACGAAACCCTTGACGGGTATTCGAAGGGCGACAAAACCAACCCTTCGCCGAGAAACGCGACCGGGGAAGAAAGAAAAGCATTCGGGTCAACACTCGTAACCATGGTGACCCAACAGGGCGCTTTAGCCATCTCTGTTTACACCCCTGACGTATATCGTCGTCGTGCGACAAACGATTCAACACGAGGCGAGATCACGCCCGGGCAGGAGTCGCATTGCTGCCCTAAAATTCACCCCTCAAACACACACGGACAACCTTCTCGGGAGGATACAATTTGGAGCACGACATCTTTCGAAAATTACTGATCGTTACACATCTCATATTCCGAAAGGCACAATTTCCGTGGACGTTCTGAAATTTTTCAATTACTTGTAGTCTCGTTTCTTCCGCGATTGCCAGAGTTGTAAATACAATACTCCGTACATGCGAAACAATAATACGACACAACATGATTCTAAGATTAGCATTTTACGATTACAATTTTATAAGGACGATACTTTTTGAAAGTTATAATTCTGCAATAAATATTTTTCAGGAACAATTCTTACAATTAGATAGATGACGCGTGCAATCTGAGATCTATCTCTGTCGATTCGGTAATTTATACAGAAGCAACGTCCTCGAGATTGTACAACCAATCCGGAAGTGAACGCGCGTCACCGTGGAAAGTTGAAAAATTGTGGCGCGATGTGCACGCTGATAAGTCATCATCATACTTATCTAATCGCATCCGATGATTTCTCGCGGCGCGGCGTGGCGCGGCGCGCTTAATGATCACCGCCTCGCGCTAAGGACGGCTAATAATAGGACAATGAGACGGAATAATGGAAAATAAAAGTCAAATTGATTTAATTGGGTTTCCGCTGAGCGGAAGCGGATATCTTCAGCAAGAAGAATGGAGTTTCCGATTAGCCTCCTTCCCCGAGCTTAAATTAAATGCGTTAACTTTCATCGTCGCCGCGTTCCTTAAGAATCGCCTTGCGTTTCAAATCACCGTCCTCGACGGCGAGATCCTAATCTCCCGTGACCTTCGAACGCATCCGGAAAGAAGATTTTATCTTAGCGAATCGATCACTCGACCTTCGACCGTTCAAATTGCCGAGGAAAGCACGCGGGTTTTTTTTATCATCAAGTCATTCAAGCTCATCTCATCGCAAACGAATATAAGTGCGTTGAGAAAAAAATCGCGAGGGACGTTCGATTATGTTGATTGAATAATCGAATAGCTAATGTATCCAAGATTTATTATTGTCGATTTATTACTCGTCAAGAAAAAGTGATTTGCACATCTAACAGTTGGTACCACTTTACGTACATAACATATTGCACAATTACTTTTGTTTCGAAAAATAAATTAAAATGACAAACTCGCGCTCAAAGCTAAAAATGGCAAAAACAAACTTGCAAGATTCCGTATTGGAATTTTGGCAAGAAATCACACGTAGAATCTAATCGAGTCGATCTGATCGCAGCCTCGAACACTTCCGAAATTTTCCGGTCTAATTGAATTCATATCTTGCCACCGAATCGCCCTCGATATCTCATTGCCACAATCTCTCGATCGCAACGAAATCCTTGAATCCACGGTCAAGAAAATCCTGACACATCAAGCGCGCAAAATAGTCGTTACTCCGAAACAACGATTAATTCTAACGACACCATATTTTCATCACATATGCGCAATTGATGATCATCCCGAAGTATAGTCGCTTAGTCAAAATGATGATAGAGAAATAAGCCGTTTCAAATTAATTGACGACAGCGAGTAAATGGGCAAAATGACTCCATCGGATCATCATTCATGCGTAAAAACGAAAACACGCGGAAGGGCTAAGGCACGCGCGAGTTCTGTCACCTTGAGACGGCGAAGATCGGACTCCTCGTTGGCGGTCTTGAGGACTCCTAGAATCGATTCCGACTAATTCGCGGACATCGTCGGCACTCAATGACTCGCGATGACACACACGTATACGAGTTCGAGACTCGCAATTAGTTCTCATTGCGGCAAAGCCGGCTGGCACGTATGGCCGCGCTGCACGAAAGGCATTGAAGGGGGCCTTGTTGCCTCGTCGGCTTGCACTTCCGCGTATTAGGCCGCTATCTTGTCTCTTGCGGCCGTATCTATGTGACAAATAACGCTTTTTCTCGCCGACACGGACCTTCCTCAACCAAACGTAATGTGTCTTTAATGCATTTTATCGTTCTAAAGTATTACGCTGAATACTATTACGCTCCATGTATACTATCTCCAGAATAAACACGACACAGAGTGAAAGTCAAAATTGAGTTGCGCTCCAATTTAGGCCGAAAAAGATCAAAACTCAAAATTTTATATAGAACATCGTGGAATAGAAATGACAGACTAGGATTCAAAATAAGTAACGCAGTTCTACTAATGTACTGATAATCATGTATAATGATAGAAATAATTAAAAGTGACACTAATTACATTCGTAATTATGTTCGTAATTAGTGTCACTTTTTAGTTGTTTCTAGACTACGCAATTAGTCAGTCGTACAAAAGCTTAATAAATGCGTAGTCTTTGTGATATGGATAAAAAAATGGCTGAGTTGTATCATCAATTAGCGCAAGTTGATCGAATTTTCGCAAGAAATTGCAACGATAAAAAATCAGCTTAGCTCTTTTATAGATTCATTTCACTATTCCAATCTAAATGATATGGATGACGGTATAGACAGATAGAGAATTTATCGCACCATAAAAGTCGAGCAAACGCTTTTGCCACGTTAACAACATTCACTTGATTTCTACCTCACATTTCGGACGACTCGGGATAATCATCGAAAGTGAAGAGGGAATGCCGATTGCCGTCTCTTTTCTCGGCGAACACGGTTTTACCTGGAATACGAGGACTCGTCGCGATCTAAAAGGAATAATCGGTCGTTCTTTGTGCCGAAGGTCTACACCAGGAACGCGCACGGCATAAGGGGACACGTGGAGGCATACGTGGCCGCCTTCGACAAGTACTGGAACCTCGCGCTCGAGGACTGCTTCGAGGTCTGGTCCCGCAAAGTCAAGAGAAAAGCGCCCGCTCTCGGTATGATCATTCTACATATTAAAGTTTATACTGTGTGTTTGTGTGTGTGTGTATGTGTTGTGCGATTGTTTTTATTTCCTTTAAAGAGTTTTATATTAATGTTAGAATCACATTAATTAGAGATCGTTTAGCTAGTTTTTCTTAGAGAATTTTGTTGTTGAAATTATTTTTTTCATAATGATATTGTTGTCCCGACAATGGAACGCTGACCGCTGAATTGGCGAATGCTATTATTTGTGAGATCAGTCATTGCATGGATGATCTACGATTCCCGCGCTTCAACTAATCAACTGAGGATCGATTTTTCTTTATCAAGATTTTGCGAATTAAATAAGTTACCCAAGTAGATAATAATATCCGCAACTCTCCTTTGATTAAAAGATTTTATTTTAACAACATTTTAATATCGGGATTAATTATATTTAATATTCATGATAGTCACAAGCATAATGCAGTGTGTTAACTCTAGTTACTACCATTCGATTTTATATCTTATTGAGAATTGTAATGGAACTGTTGTAGGATTAGCTATTATATGATAATCTTGTTATGTCTTATACTAATCGCGTGGAATACTTGTGTATTTCATGAACATTGATAACAGAAAAAAAAGTTATATATATAGGCTCGACTGAGAATACTGAAATTGCGTAGAATTACAACCTGTTCTAGTTATTACATAAATCATTCAATCGCGCTTGTAAGAATCAAGGATAAATTATAATTTTCAATGTAGATTTTCAAACGGGAATAACGGAGAATAATCTTCTCGTATTTTTTAATCATGCTTGATGCAGAACCTATTAATATGATTTTTCAAGAAGAATACAATAATAAATGCTGTGAAATTTTAAAAAAAATTTACATATGACATCGTACGATCTGAAAGGGATTTACAGGTATAAATTGACGCGCTATTGAAATTCATAAGCGACCTCGTTTCTCGGCAATTATAGATTCTTGACGCTGTAATAATCGTTTTCGGTATATAAATATGCAGATGTATATGGTATTGTGCAACGCGCAAAAAAATCACGAACGCCAGACTCGAGAGATAGATGCGAAGAAAAGGAGTAGTCCGGCCGATCAATTATTCTCGCCTCCTCGTAAGTTTTTGCGTCTCACGAAGGTACAGTGCGACACGATGGTACGAGAGAGAAAGAGAACGAGATGCTAACCGAGTCGGATAATAAAAAACGAGCTCTGTAACCCTCGACATTTCGAAGCACAAATGATACGACCCTAAAGAAAAATAGATACGCACAACGATACACAGTTCCTCTGGAAGGTATTTTACTAAAAATTCGGTTTGGAAATTTTAAGATTGCGTTATTAGCAAATTTGTCAATGTATTAGTTTCTCCTTTTACATTTTTCATGTAAAATTAAAAATACAATATACAAAGTCTTACGGTCTCATAAATTCCTTAAAAAAAAAAAATAGATATTCTAGTAGCAAGTACTAAAGTTTTCATCACGTAAATATTTCACATCATTTTTTTAAAGATATCTGATACGCTGCAAAGTTGTACTTAAAATAGAATTTTTGAACTTTTTCAGCTAAAATACGAACTGAACAATTTCAAATAAAGAAAAGTTGGTAATGACATTAATTAATAAAAATTGCTTTCGGAAATTATATCATTTTTATCTGTTCGACAAATATGCATGATAAATCTCTTTGGAATAATATTATAATGTTGACATGTAATATGTGATATCTTGTATATACGTGATAATTTCTGTTCGTGAGTTATGAGCTATAAGCAATGTACGCATCAATGGCATATTTTTAGAATATCGGAACTCAGTATATATATAGTCCGTATGACGTTTCATGGAAACTTAAAACTGAATTTATCTCTTATTAGTTTCTTGATAATTTTACGTGTGCTTAAGTGATCTTCGAAAGTTCATGATTCGATAGCGCGACAAAAACTAAAAGCATAAAATATAAAATTTCTCATTTTTTTCCGAAAAATCGGCAAAAGTACTTACACGTGAAAGATTCCGTGGTTTTTCTCTCAAATCTTTTTCACGATCACGCCCCTTTATTGTCATCGTTCAGAGGAGAGCATCTTCCCCATCGACGCAGAAGTACGATCCACTTTTAATTCGCGGGATTCCCATTCTTCATTCGTCGCGCAAATCGATAGGGTTTAACGAACTCGCCTCAGGGGAGTACGCGCGCGCGCACGATCCGTTCGTCTTTATTTACATCGCGCGGCAAAAGGGCGGCAGCCGTGGAAGAGCAGAGAGAAAGGGTCGTCGTATCGCGCGCGCGAAGGGGGATAATACATCCCACTAAGGTCGCCGCTTCGCGGCAGGAGCAAGGACCGACCTTGACTACGTATAGTGGTCGGCGGCGGCGCGCGCGTTCGATACGCGTTCGAGGAGGAGAGGAGGTCCGCGCGGCGAACCCCTCTTCGCGTGCGCGCTTCCTCGCTCATTTCTTCTCTGCCTCTTTCCGCCGATTCTTCTTCTCCTCCTCCTCCGCGCGTCTACTTCCCGCCCGTTTCTCTTCCGTCGATCCTCTCCTGCTCCGCCTGCGTCGTTCCGCGTGAGACGCTTCCCCAATGCTCCGTATCTCCCCTCCCCGCCCAGCAACGATTTTCCTCTCACGCATTACCCTCCTCCCTCCTTTTCTCCTTCGCCACGTGCCCTCCAACCTTCGCCTCTCGTTTTCATTCATCCACACCGGTCATGTCAAACACGCGTCCCAACTTGGAAATATCTTACGTTTCGTTCATATAAAAATTATTTTTAACGATAGGTAGTATAAGAGGAATCGAAAGAAATATAACAAACAATATATCATGGAACGAATAATGTTTTAGCTGCAGATTCTTCGATCAATTCGCAGTCGATATTTCTTCAAATTATCAAGCAAATTTTTAATTTTAAATATCTCGGCAACCAAGATTCTATTCGAATAAAATCTGTTTGAGAGAAAAATAAAGTTTTATCTATTAAAAATTTTCGAGTTATTTACTAAGAGAGTGTAAACACTTCCGCCAAGGAACAATCGATTATATATTTAGAATTCGAAGAAATCCCGCTTAAAATAACATCCGCTGTATATTGAATTTCTTTCCCGATTTTTCTCAGAAGTCCAATCTATTTCCTAGAAGGTTTAGATAAAAAGCCCTTCTATAGTCGATAATCCTCTGGATTACATATCGCACACGTTTTATCGCGAGTTTTTTCGGCGACCTTGCTGACATTTTATCGGTATAACTTCAATTTCCGTTCTGTTCATCCTATCCAATGCCGTTCTGTAATCTCGTGATTTCTACCAGACAAACCAGCGTCTACCTACGTATATATATGGTGCATTCTACGACGCACTAATTTCGCTTTGCATCTGAAAGTTCACGAACTAAAAAGGTTTGCCCTCCATGATTTGATTGGTCGATCGTACGTTGGTCACGTCAAGAAAAGAATACGTCTAGAGTTGCAATTCGATGAAAGCGCTTCGGACAGATCTGATTTGAACGCACGTGATTGTTTTTTATCTTGCTTATCATACATGAACAACTCGCAATGTGTGCAATTAATCAGTGAGATAGTCGGTAATTGTTTTTGCGGCACAAGATTAATAAACAGGATTAATAAACAGGAAACAACAACGCATGTATAAATATTATTTTGAAAAATGTATTTTGTTTTTTTAATAAAAATACGCGGTATTAAAAATGAAACGGACTGAACTATTAACTCACATGCAGAGGCTATAAATTTAATTAAATTAATTTCTTAAGCAATGTGGAATTTATACGATCATTAAAATTAAAGTATTTATGAAAAAATTATTTTAATCAGGTCATGCTTTAAATAATGTTATGGCAATATGATTAAAATTATACGTTTCCTTGTAAAATGTAAAATTTTCTACTTTAAGTTAATTTATAATTAGGTCTAGAAGAAAACTCCGCGTGGTACCTGTTTGAGGGTTAATTTAATTCCTTCCTTACAATTTAAGCAAATTATTCCTAAAAGGTTAATGGAACCCCATAACGGCGTTGCTTCGCAACGCCAGGAAATGCGTGTTAGGACTGAACTCTTCCATCGTTGTTTATAGCATCGTCTAAAAAGCGACGCCCTGGGCGGCTCTTTCTCTCTCCTTCGGCCGAGTTCAGGGTTAGTTGGCCTACTGACGTACTTCGGGACGTATCGCGAAGGGTCGCGAGGTCGTTGATACGAGGCTAAGAAGGGAGGGTGGAGGGACCGGCGACCTTGGAGAACAGCCCAGCAGGATCGATGCCTTCCCCGTGTACACGTGTCCTGTTGGCTCCTCGTGCCTGCCTTCCTGCCTATCCATCTCCCTTCCGACCCTCTCGTGGCCCTTCCGTTTTTCCTCCGACCCCAACCCGCTTATCATAGCCCCCGCGCGTTTCTACGGACACGTGCTGGCACATAAACAACCTTCCCCAGACTTTCCTCGTGACCTTTCTTTCCGAGACGTTTTCTTTCCGTGGTTTATATTCGCAACAACATACACACTTCCGATAACTTTCGCTTAATGTCAGTGTTCAAAAATTTAGCTTTTTTATTCTGATTTCGTTGCAATACATTTATGGGCTCGTTATACTAATTCATTATAATGAAAATGTTCTAATTATAGTTCAGTATTTAAGTTATCTCAAGATTTTAATATATATCTTTATATATACCTATATATAAAGATATCTTTCGAAGTTTTATTAAATTGTTTTAAAAAAGTAATTGCCGATTTTTTTCGACACCGAAGATAAAAGACTTTTGCAAAACACTGGTAGGAACTTATAAGATTTTAAACGATATATATATTGAAAATATTGAACAAAATGATAAACATTTTTCTCGCGTAATAAATGCTAAACATGTGATAAATTAAAATACAGCTGATTAATTTATATCTGCCGCATAAACTTACATAATTAAAATACTTGGATGCATTTCTACGTAAATTACACAGCAATATTATTATTTTAAAATAAAATCTCGCAAGAATGAATTTATCTTCCTTCTTCAAAATATTTGTATTTTTTTTCCCCATATCTAATATTTTTCATCTTGTCATTGTACTTTCGCAGATACGTTTTCTATTTCAACTAAACAAAGGCTCTATTGCAAATTGCAATTATGGCAAACGAGCAGAGTCATTCACGTTTACATTATTCACATATATTAAAATCCTGATCACTGTGTTAATTGAACAAAGGAAATATATATCGGAGATGATATGGCAAAAACTCGACATTGCATCTTCGATTCAGGTGCTGATGCAGTCAAGGTAGAGCCGACAGAAAACGATGTCCCTAGGACGGTAGTGAAGAAGATCGAGGGAAGGACGGAGACCTTGGAGAGACACGTGCCGCAGATGTTACTGAGGGGAGAACAAGTCGCTATAATCGTCAAAATCAATTAACTATACGTTATCGCCTTAAGGTTCGTCCACAAGCACAGTCACGTACCATCAATTACGCAGCAAATATAATGTTGTTCTGTTACTCGTTATTTATTCGTCCTCTACGATGAAATTTTATACGTAATGTGTTATACGATAAATATTTTGTGATGTCTATAAATGTTTTAGAATGTTTATATTCGCGCGAAGTTTTCCGTATTGTATAACAGCATTTGATTTTCTCGAAGTATCTAGGAATATATTAATCGGATAATGAAATTCAGCGTCATCCACTTATGCGACGACAATATAACGTTGCGTCGTGATCTACATAACCGGAATAAATATACATTCATTTTTACTCCCCCTCGATGTATTTTTATAATAAATATTTTCAACGAAAAAATATTATTAACGTAAAAAATTCTTCACAAATGCATAATGAAATTTTACGCTTCTCTTTCTCTTTCCCACTTATCCTGTTTCTTCTCGCTATAATTAATTTTCAGCAAAACAAACGCGTACGTTGTTAAGGAGTTACGTCAAAGCGACGCGCCCCTGAAATTATACGGGGAATCGAAACCTGGAGGTCGCCGAGGCTGGACTTTCTCGCGACAGATGCAAGGACTTCGACGAGAAGAAGGAAAAAAAAAGAAGGAACGTCGAGATGAAAAAAAAATGAGAGGTCAGTCTATATCGTTGGCGTGGCCTTCGGGCGCTCGGTACGAACGATGAAGATGACGACGGTAAAAGCTGATAGAGCTCTAATCCGATGGCTCGCGAGCATCGACAAACGAGGAAGTCGAAGGCGGCGAAGAAAGTAACATTCGCGCGATTGTCCGGCGTCGCGCCGTTCCACCGTGACTAAACTCACGGTCCGCGACTGGTTTTTCCCTTCTAGCGCTCGTCGCCCTCGTAAATGTCTCTTTCACTCCCTCCCACCCTCGAGGCAACACGAGGCGGAATGTGCGCGTTGTCGAGAATAAGAAAGTTTCGATGTCGATTACGGTACCGGGTCGGTGCCCGCCAGAAAACCGCGGCACGACGTACATGATTAACCCCGTCAGCGATGTTGCTTATCAGCGGGAAGAGATCGATATTTCTCGCGAGTTGATCTCACGACTGCGATTGCAAATATAAACATTCTACTTTGGAAACTGTTAATCGACATAGTTTTACATCTAGCAATGTTTCGGAATAGTTGATCGCAAAGTCGTTAAAAATATTGGCTTTTAACGATCGAGGGTGATATAGAGATTTGTAGTTTATATAATATATATATATAATATATTATAGAATTAGGTGTAACTTTTCTGATCTTTGATTATCGATAATTATTTTTTTTATTTAATTGGAAAAAATTACGTAAAATTGCAGTAAAATTCGAGATGTAACAGTGTATAGTGTTTTATGTGTACATTGATACATATAGATTGTATGTTAAATGCGCAGCTTGTCCTAAGCATGGAGCACTTTCTCTTTAGTGCAAATACTAAAGGCCAATCTCAGAAGGATGCTGGTTGTTTCATGGTCGTAGCATCGGTTATTAACATATACTAGATAACAGCTTTTGCGTACTTCCTTTCGTCCACCTAGCACGCTGATAAAAATGTCGAGGTCGCGAGGATTTTTAAATTATAAATAGTTACAACTCCAAAAGTTTTCATAAATTAAGGATCAAGAGCACAAATTATACAAAATATACAAAATCGCGTCCTTCGTTTAATGTCAAGTTGACTTTTCTTCAGCAGAATTTTAACTTTAGAGTTAATTAAAGCGATATAAAAAGGTCGATTTCATTAAACTTTAATACCAACAAGTCTGGAAAAGATAGTAACGCCGTGTGTAATTTAAGGTTGATTCACTACGCGTATTTACCCACGGGCATTGCGCATTATCGCCGAGACTCGCGTCGAAATGACACGTAGTGCGCCACGTTACGCCGCTCCTCTTCCGTAATTACAACTCGCAGCACCATTAATTTTCGTATCGTTTCCCCCCTTACTCGCGTGAAAGAGGAAGAGTAGAGCGTTATCCCCAGACTCAACACGAAGTATCTCGCGTACGAAGCCGCGGCGTGCGGCGTTTCCTCGTCGCTCGCGGCCGTTGTTCCAGCTAATCGCTCTAAAATCATAATTTTTCCGCTCGCGAAATCGCGCGCCTTCGCTTCTGCGCCGCGGAAAAGTGCATCTCGTCGGGGCACGGTGAAAGCACGAACCACCTCCCACCCCCTTGCCCTCTAGATCACGAATGGCCAGGGGAACGAACGCGCACTCCCGGGGGGCCCTCTCACTTTCGCTCTCCGGAGAAAGTCCAGCCGCCCCGTCGTCGTCGTCGCGGTCCCCCGTCTCCCCCTTTCATCCTCCCCCATACTTCGTGGGACCCCCCTCGCGTCTCCAGCTCTGCAAAAGAGTCTGCTTGCGATCGCACTCGCCTTGACGACCAGAACCCAGAACTACGGTGCACGCTGTTGCGAACTCCCCTCGTCCTCCTCGCCCGCTCGACTCCCAATCTCCCGCCGCCCCCCGTCCCGTACCCGCGACTGTTGTGCACTTCTTCTGCGGTGTGCTCTCGCGATCCGACGAGGGGTTAATGAACTCCTAGAGCAAACCATAACCTTAGCCGGAGCCCTCAGAGAGGCGCGGGAATCTCGCTACCGACGACAGACGGACGGGTTTCGCAGCATGCATTTATAATCGAATTAGTGCTTTTTTTTTACAAACGCGTTAAGTCACATTTGATTTAATTCGCCTTTTCACATGATTTCATGACAATGATTTCTTGAAGGATAATCATTAAAATCCGTCGTGGTATTGCAATATATAGCAGTCTATCTTTCATTAAAAAAAAATCAGATGTAGTCCAACTAATAAAAAGAAAATAATTATCTATGTACAAAGGTTGCCTTCTAGGAAGTTAATTTACCATTTCTGGATTCTTAAACCGTAAAGTTTTCGACTTTGGACTTTGACTTGAGATCATGTTTATATTTTGCAGTCATTGGATCCAAAAATCTTCACATTCTCAATGTTCGAATTTTATTACAATCTTAGAATCGCGTCGATGTTGTTGACTCTCGAGGATACGTGCGGCACATTTCGTATTTCGTATGGCGGAAAGTAAACGGTGCCGGATTACAACGCGAGAACGATCGCGCGTATCAAGGGAAAGTATCTCAGAAACACGTGCGATTATCATACGATGTTCGCGGTCGGACTCCAAATGGGGCCTTTCGGCGGAAAGTACACGCGGCGACGCTTTTACAAAACGGCGTCGTTAAGAGAGATGCGAGTGAGATACACGAGTAAGATTCGTGGACGGGGACCTTGGCGCGCATTGTTCGTGTGCGATAATTGGCTACGGTTTTGTATGCGTGCTCCTTCGACAGACAGAATAGTTTATCTCTCGTACGTCTCTTTCTCTATCGAACTGACTCGCGCTATCTCTCTCTCTCTCTCTCTCTCTCTCTCTCTCTCTCTCTCTCTCTCTCTCTCCCCCCCTCTCCCCCTCTCTTTCTCTCTCCTCTCTTGCACTAGGAGCGATAGACTATAGTGGTAGAACGTCGGTCCAGGGCCGACGAGCGAGCGCCTTGGAGGCGTAATGACGATCATAGAAACTCTCGAGGCCGACCCACGAGATCCGGAGTTTCGCGAAAGCAAGACAGAAAATTCGTAGAGAGACAGATACATATGGGATGTTTCAAAATCACAACAGATTTCTACTGGACGAATTAAAAAATAGTTATATATATCTACTGATTACGATAATTAGGAAAATATTTGTTCTCGCAAAAGACATCGGCAAGTTGAATACAGAGATCATGCGTTAATAACAAAGCCAAATCTCTCGATTTTGACTGGATCCCTTATCAGAAGTGCAAGTCTCAAAATATTTAATGACGAAGATTACTAACATAAGTAATTTGCGATAAATAAGAGAAAGTCTTCGTTAAGATAAGATCAATTCTAAATTGCAAATCCGTTTGGAAAAAAGAGAAACATATATCCTGTACATATATATATTGGTATCATATCGAGCGATCATATAGATATATAAATAATTTGGATTACTATTCAATAATTAAACAAATTTATATTGAAATTATGATTTCTCTCGGCATTGTCTTCATTTTTAAATTTTCCTTGAAACCATACTCAAAAATAAAAAAATTACATTAACAGGTCTTTATGCATGTTTATAAAAATAAATGCCTGTTTTACCTATGTTGTAGATTATTCAATTCTTGACATTAATTTAATCCATATAATTTCTAACATTGCCAATATATATTATATAAATGCGGGTTATAACAATATATTAAAAAATCAAATATTTTGCATAAAATTAACAAAATTCTCTCAGCAAAGGATGATAAAAGATTTTAGATAAAATTAACTAACTCGAGTTATTAAAAATTAGCAAATCATAGAAGAGATTTTTTAAAAATTAAAAGATATTGCCTTCACCTAAGTTCAGAAATCCTGTCTCTGTGCGATCGTAAACTACAGTTTACATAAGAAGAATCCATATCATTAATTCAAAAAAGTGAATCTGTCGGCTTCGAGTAACACTCGCGCGAATCGTGACACGTCGTTTTCGCGACTGGTGGAAAAGCGTGTCGCGATAACTATATGGGGAGGTCACTACGGCGAGATTAATCGGGCCGATAGGCAGCGGCGCGGAAAATTTTAAATCATGTTGTCCTCGGAATTCGCGCGATAATGGGCATTATCGCGTGTGCTATGGACCAACGGAATGCATCGCTCGTGAGCGATGTCGCGGACTGCATCCTTCGACGTCTTTTACGTCGAAGAAATCCCTCCGCGAATGATACGCTCGTCGTGCAATGCACGTAACGACGTTACGCGAGATAAAATCTCGAATTACTGTGTATATTCGCGATAACGAGTACGTCGCGTGCACGACGCACGCGTTTTAACGATGCAATTATGGTCCACCGAGTATCACCGAGTTTTCGTTTTGCCGAAGAAAACGAAACGAGCACACCGTCTCTTTCGTCGAATAAAAAAAATTAACTTATAGTCTACGTCATAACGGATAATATATATGGACAGAGCGTGCGAACGTGGCATAGTTCAAAACCTTTGTTTTAACGTAATAATAACAAATCGACAGAAGGATGCAAAAACAATTCGCTTGCAAAAGATTTCAAATTACGTCACACACTCTGCATAGATTAGAAACTTTTTATAGATTTAATAGATCTATGACGCGAATTATACAGTAAGGCCTTGATGGAAAACGGCTTTTCTCGTTTCCCCCGCCCGAAGTATCGCGGCATGAGAGAACACAACTGCATTACGATTACGAATTAGGATCCGAGTAACGGAACTCATCCCCGTCAGCTTCAATTCCCAACGTGTAATCGCCATGCAATCTCAATCTCCCCGACGCACAGTCTCTCCGACACGAACTTATACTCCGCGAAGTGTTGAAAATAACCACTCCAACGCCCCTGACGAGATGAGAATGTTGAGTTCACCGCGAATAGTGCGTTAGCTGTTGCGACTTCGCACTTCCTACTCGAGGCTCGTACGCACACTCGCGCGAGCGCACGCATCTCCCCGCCGCGCTCATCGCACGCACGTGCGGATTTGTGCGTACGTGTGTGCGAGACTAACAACAATAATAAGGTTGAGTCATGCGCGTCAGAGACCTTCGCAAACAGAAGAAGGGCCTTGGTCCGTGCCCCGGGCAAGGCGAGGATCTCCGTCGTGATTACTCGAACGTGTGCGGCCTCCTTCTCGAGAATTCAACGTCCTTTTTCGGAATTATGAGGCGTCTCTGAAAATTTGTGGACCACCATCGACGATACCATGTAGTCCCTTCCGTCTTTAAGTAACAAAAGAGATACGTGAAAACTAGCTTCGCAAAAATTATTAAAAAATTAAAAATCGAAAGTAAACAGTAACAAAATTATACTAAGACATTCAAAATATCAATTAAATTTAAAGAAATAAAAGAGAAAGTATACTTAAAATTTAAAATTAATTAAATGTTGTAAATTAAAAGTCAACAGTTTAGCAACGATTATTCGACTTATTCGCCAGATATATATTTTAATTATAATTTTTCCACGAGGTTGTCGACTTCATATCAAATTGTTAAAGTTAGTTTTTCCCCAGGAGAGAATCTTGATGAAAAAAGAGACGCGCAGGAGGCACGCGTAAAGAAATCAGTAATCACGCCCGGCTGGAAGCCAAGGGTCGCCATCTGTTAAAATCCGTGGCTTGGAATTCGCCTGGTTTTTGTCTTTCGTGGAGCATTACTCAGTGCGAGTGGCCATCGTCGCCTTGCCCTTGTATATAGTTTGTGACAAATGCTTTTGCGAGAACGCATTCGTTTTGTTTGCAATTCGCAAACACGTCGCGCGTATGGAATGCATCAAAAGCTGTGATATAGAAAAGCTCCAAGTTTCTATAAAGAATCTAATCGAAAATAAGTTCATGATTTCTTAAAAGCCATGTAGATATTCCCATCATAAGCAAAATAAACATATTAAATGCAATATAAAATAAATTATTTCAACTATTAAATACTAATCCTCCTTGTGCTTTAGACAATCAACGTTAAAAACTCACAATCAGATTATTCTGATCGTCGAAAAATATTGCACGGCGAGTAACCCGGAGTGGATTTAACGATCGCGCGAGAGGAATTGCTTTTCATCGTTATATTATTTTGAATACCTATGCGTACAATCGGATCGTACGCTTAATCACTATGACAAAGCAAGCGACTTCCTTGAAGGCGACGGTCGCTTTTCAATGCGTTTGATGGGGGGGGGGGGCTTCAATAACGGCGATGCCGTAAGGACGCATTTTACAATCCGCGTCTCCTCGACGGAGGCTGACAACGCCGTGCGTTGAAATCCGCCGCCAGTCATGTTCCCCGACTGGTCAACAGTCTGGAATGGACGAGACTAACGTCGACTAGAGCGTTACATATACATACAGCAGATCGACTCGCCACATTGTATCCCCCTACCATTCGAGATGAAACTTGAAAGTGAATTACTCGACTACGCAATTTCGAATTTCGGAGATGTATAATCAATAATAGCATCTTATGATTAATTATACCTTATTATCAAAGAATGGATTTACAAGGGGATAAAATGTGACGATTTGTTTCGCACAGTGAAACACATGCAGTGCTTTAAAGTCAAGATGGTGTTTTTCGTAAAAAGATCGTATGAGATTTCAGTATCGCTCGAGGGGAGATAGAATCATCGAAGGTCGTTGACGTCAGCCATTGCGCTCTGAGTAATGCAATAATGAAAACGCGCAACGCGAGAAATTAGGCGAAGCAATGCGCCTTGGAAAATTCCTGCTCAACAAGCACGTGACAAGCATGTGGAAATATCTTATTAATGCACGTTCCGACTATGGAGTTTTGGAAAGACTGCACTTCCGGACAGTAAGCTTGAAAACACAATGGGATCCAGCTGACTCCAATTAGTGCCTGGTTTCCGCATTTATTTTTCCTTTTGATGACAGAAGTGAAAAATTTGTTAAAGAATAATTTGTATATTTGAAAACAGAATAAAACTGTTAGTAACTATAATAAAGTAAAAAGAAATATTTGGGTTTATTGTACTTGTCCGTTTTAAAATTACATAAAACCGAATTCCATTAATCTCATCCGTGATTCAAAATTATAATCATGTGTCTTGTAGAGCCTCGAAAAAAAATGCAAAAATTTGAAGCGCGTTCTGTATTCAACATGTTTTGATGAAAATGCTTATTGTTAGGTCGCACACGACAACCGAAATTAATGATCACGATAGAAATATATTTACATATTGATTATACTGCGCGAAAAATTCTAATGAAGGCTAATGAGAATGTAACGGCGTCGATGACGCAAAACGCACTCGCAATTACTCAGGAATGCGATTAGATGCTGTTAATTCTTCGATATGGTGAATGAAACTATGCGAAATTATAATTGTTCAAACTTTCTTTTTGTTGTCATCCACAATTATAGAATCATGTATATCGACGCGATCCTGCGTTTAGGAATGTGGCGAGAAAGAGAGCAGACGCCGACAAATTCAATTATCACCAACCGCAGGGAGTCCGTAAGCGGGAGCATCGATTAATATCACGATGGACGTCAGCGGCTCCGAAATCCTATGATTGATCAATCCTAGGATCTTGCCCAAGCGCCGCGCCGTCCACATCGTGAAATCGCATCGATTAGATGAGACGACTCTGATTCATCGATCCGCGAGAGCTAATCAATAACAGCCTTGCGACTGTCGAATCGATTGATCGTTTATCGTACGGCGCATTTGTCTCGTGAGAATATCGGTAATGTAAAAAGTACATTAGAAGCCTAAATATATCATGCTTCTCTCTCCCTGCACAAATACACCTCGACGTCTTATCGAAAGATAAAATCCAATAGAGTTGTTCGAATGGCACTTACTGATAAAATATATCAAATTTACCCAAGCACGGATCGACATTTCGTTTCAAGAAGTTGACTGTATTATATTGTACTGTTGAGTGTAACTAATATTATATTTAATATAATTCCTAACAAATTTAAAAATTATATATCTCGATTGTATAATACTTATTAAAGTCTTCTATATTCTATTTGAACGCTTTTAGCTTAAGATGATCAAAATGTATTCGAAATGTAGATATATGCATGTTCTTTACCCTTTTAATTTATGGCGAAACTCTACTCCGAGTAATAAACGCGAATATCGAACATCTTTTTTTTCCGCGTGTCTTTTGCATATCCCTAGTACGAGATGACGATTGACGATATTGCAACCGGTTTCGGATCAAGGATCAACGGTCCATGCGATTCTTTCGCGAGCGTTGATGTTTCGAAGCAAGCACAAGACCGATTAACGACCCTAACCTAATTAGTCAACGGCAGTGAGAGAAGAGGAACAAGGAAGAGAGACGGATAAAAGGATGAATGTACTCGCACAAACACGAAACAGTCGGTTGAACTGAAATATACGCAATTCTCTTTCCGAAGCAGAAATAAGAGTCAGTGATTATTATTTGGTGAATATTTCACAGACATTCTATAAATACACACCAATCGAAAATATTATCATTCATATAATAGTTAAATAAATCAATAAAAATGTAATAAAAAGTCACCATAAAAATGTTTATATTTTGCTGCGATATTCGCAGAATAATCATTCGTGGAATAATCAAGCGAAATCTCTCTTTCCTCTTGTTTTATAATAAGAAATATAAACAAAAAAGAGAAAAACTCGTCTGGTTGAAAATGAGGTACTAATTGAGGCCCAAAGCATGTATAATATAATATACAAAGGTTAAATACATCCTAATCGGGGTCTCATTACTAGCGAAATTAAGGTCCAATTAAGAACTTCTCGAAAGCCACATGGGAGTATTTATTTTCGTTTATCTTCCGCGACCAGTAATGATCGGTAAGGGGATAAATCACTTGTATAATTTCCCCCTTGCGACCAATTAAGTCATTAAAAAGATAATTATAACATATAGAATTTTAGTTACAATTATTTTTATTGTCTGAAAGACATGAACACGGATTTTCTCTCTGATAGAGTTCGATATTAATTCTAATCTCTTTGGAAATTAGATTTTGAAAAATGCAAAGAAGATTTATTATCAAAATTGTTTTATTTATAGTAAAATGTTTTAAACGTGATTGTGTTAACAATGATTGTGTAATAAAGCCTTTTTAACATTCAACATTTTTTTGAACATGAGCGAGCGCATTTCTCGCAAACGAGAAGATGGCATAGCTAATATTGGTGTAGCGTCCTTCTGAGTTCGCGGCAGCCTTCTGCCTTCATTGCACCGCGACTTCTCGCACTGACAGTGGCATTACATATTCATTCCGTGCATCGTTCCACGAAATATCGCAATCTGACGTAACACCCCGCGGCAGAGATTTTCGCGTATTATTGTTTTTTTACAGTCAAACCCAAAGCTTGACTAATGCTTGACTGCACCATTTAAATTCATGTCAATGTTATCCGCGCACTAACGATCTGCCGTTACCTTCGTTTCTCTTGGCGACTACTACGTATCGATCCCGCCTATATCGTACTTTATGTCCATTGTCCATGGAAACGCCAATTTGAATGATGATTGATTATTATAAATAAGGCCGTGATGCGCATTTTATATACTACTACGCGAACAAGAATGCGTCAATTAGGTACGACTCTACTTATATTTTTACTCTCTCAATCGATCATACCTTCATTAGCTACTTCGTACTCAACTGAATATTACTGAAAATGTCGAGTCGTTCTTGTTTTTATTTTTCTAATTTAAAAGCTTTTATATAAATGTGGGTATTTCCAGGTTGAGAAACATTGCTGATGTAAATGAATGGGGCTTTAATAAACGCGCGGAAAACGACACGCTCGTTCGAAAAATGAAAGACCGCATTTATCATCCAAACGCGTGATGCGCGTTTCATTCATTAGCCTCGAACTTGCTTTCGCAAATATTTTTACTGTGACGATGACGGGTGGTGTTTACTCCGAGTGTTTCAAAATCTACCGGCATCTTTAGCGCGAAACTCACATGATCGCGCATGTTGCGCCGTTTCAAAGGTAAACCGCTCCAAGGTAAGCTAAAAGTCAGCCGTGGCTGCAATTGTTTAATCGGTCGCAACAAAAACACTCAATTCAGCAATTTTACGCGTCTTGCGTGCAGCGTGATATTCAACAAACACGGAGTGAGGAACGTCACGAGGAAGTACGTGTTCCCATAATCTCGAGCCTCGAACAAAACATGATCGTCAAATGCTCGCTAATAAAAATACAAAATCTAAAAGGTTTATTATTGTATAATTGAGCAATTTATATGAGAAAGTATAGACATGCAAAAATATACATATCAAGAATATAAATCGTACTTGAACGACGGGAAGGATATTCATACATCCTTGGAAAAAGATATACCTCGAAAGTTTCTCATTCTTTTCTACTGTAATGAACGTTTTTGACAAATTGCTCAATATTAATATTTTATGACAGAAATTTTTAAATTAATATAACGTGAAACTTGGGCGTATCTTTAAATTAATTTACCGTGTCATGATGGAATTATAGCAGCAAGGAAAAAAAATAATTGTGTTTACACAAACTTTTACCAAATCACTATCTACATACGTGCATACATTTCCATATATTTTACATTTAGATGTTATGTAAAAATTTCGTCAGTGCACAGAGAAGACCTTTCTGAGGACTTATAGGCTATAATAAATTATCGTTCTATTGCATATTATCTATGTGAATTCTATTTTATCTTCGACAAAGCCGAACATCTTTTTAGGCGTAGACAAACGAAACGTATCGTTCACTAGTTCGCCCTTTCGACAACAATCCCCGCTTTTACAGCTTGCGTTAGCAGGAACAACGTTGTAATAGCAAAAGTTAAATCCCCTCTTCTTGCGATACACAAGACCGCCAAAATGAGATCAGGCCGATGCAAAAACTTTCTCCGGTCGGTCCGTGCACCGGTCCTTGACCATGACCGCGTTTTCCATGGTCCCCGGGGCGGCCCGCGCAGGGCGACCGCTTCGCGCCGCACCGCCCCGCACCACGCCGACGATTGCGTCACGCGCGCGCAGGGCACACGGCGCCCTGTGCACGCGCGCGCGTGCGATTACGTCTAGTCGGCCGCCCCCTCTCTGCCCGAGGAAGATAGGTTCACGCGGTCGGCAGGTAGCAGCAGATATTCAGCGAAGGTGGAGAACGATAGAAAAAGGGAGAGGAGGAGCATTGGGAGAGGAGGGACTCTGAACCCGCGATGTACTCGAGAGTCAAGGCCCCGGCCCAATTCGGGTTCGTAGACCCGTGGAGGATAGGTCACACGTCACACGCACACGTACTTAGGCAAGCGTGCACATACGAACATCCTCGTTCGCGCCCTGCCTCCTTTCGCACTTCGCCTTCGTAAGGTCATTTACTTTTACCAGCAGCCTTCCTCAAGGTTCGCTCGCGCCTCTCCGACCACGCGTCCTTACGTCTTCGAGGATCGAGCAGGCAGGTGCGTCGAACGGATGGCCCATATATTCCGCAGGCCGGTTTTCCAAAATACCCTCGCGCACAATCGTGTCGGTTAAGCCTCGATTCTTAAAAGCACAATTTTAATTTTATTGAAGAACTGCCCATGAAATTTTCCTAAATTTCTCATACGTGTCTATTTTTGCATTCGTTCCTCGCGAAAGCGCAATTGAAATGACAGCTTGACAGATTCCCTACATTACGTATTTCATCGGTAAAGCGAGATGTTAAATAAAACTACCTACTGACTGCGACGTATTGTCAACCACGTGCAACGCTTCAAGGTTAAGCAAGCGTTGCCGCTGACGAAAATCACGACTCACGGTCGAAAAATAATCGTTCGACGATTGATGACAAACACGAAAATAATTTTCGTCCGCGTCGCGTATAGGTACTATATTACGATCATACGGAACGTAAACATAGACGTAGCCAGATGCGCGATTGATGAGATTAATCAATAGGAATAATATAGAAATGACGAAGACTGAGCTTATATCATTATGTAACTTATACGAAAGAGAATGGGAATTTTCTAGCCATTCGTTAGTAACATTTCAGTATCAGCTCAGCAGAAAAATAAGAAAAATAACAAAAATATCGAAGCAAATTAATATTATGTGTAATTGTTTCTTTGACAAAAATTTTTGTGAATATTTAAACTTGTAACAAAATAGAACTGAAATAATAAATAATGTTTACTCCATATGTTTATTCTATATCGCAATATTCATTCATTGCAATATCCTGTTCCAAAAATTATATATACAAATAAAATACATCCGTGCCACATATTTTACCGTAAATTTATCATCGTCGAAATGCAAGAGAAATGAGATAAACTCCTCACACATGCAAGAGAATATACAATGAATATAAGATATGGCGCGTAGTTCCAATTCGACTTCTATTCGCGAAGGTAAACACACGATGATACACGTGGTGCGGTTGTTCAGGGACATGGCATGACGATTTGCTACCAACGTATACGAGGAAATATACCTTGCGATCAGCGAGCGCTGTCATTAACTATCAATGCTTTCCGCGGCCGAGCAAGCGCGTGAACGCGGAATAGGATTTGTGAGCGATCGGACTCGATGATAGTTAAACATTCACCCGGCGTCGGGTCTTTCAGGGTCGTCCGTGCGTACGATGCGTGCACCTTGCTGCCAAGATATATATATATATATATATATATATAAAGATGAAAATATACGCGGCGACAAAACAATGAGTCTGTTTCGATTGCGATCGCTGATTTTCCGGAAGAGAAAAAGAAACGCCGGACTTTGTGGAAGAAAAAAGGGATAAATTATGAAAAGATTGTGTTCAAACTGGTGAAGAAACCCATTTCGAAAAAATATATAAATTTCTATATAAATGCCCGGTAAAGAAAGTTTTTCTAAGTAAGATTTAACAAAGTTTTCAAAATCAAGATTCTTAAACGAGAAACAACGAAGCTTCTAAAGCAACAAAGCTTCGAAGGCAAGCTTCTAAATATTTTTTCAAATCTTTTATTAACATTTTCAGACTTTCAATTTTTTTTATTCCCATCAAATGAGTTTTTGCTTTTGCTGCATTTTACCTCGCATTTTACTGCTTTGCAATTCTCTCCCATATTCGGAACTTTGGGAATGATTTTACACAAGCCAATATTTAATCTTCCGGAGTCGACCGTGACGGTGCGTCCACATGGTCGCAAGGACTCTCGCATGTATACGGGGCCCTTATGGTGCGCGCCGCGCGCCGCGCGCCGCGCGCCGTCGTAATATTTATCGAACGTATACATCGGTTTTGGCCCTCGGCCCTGGGCGCCACGAAGGTCGCCACGTAATCGCTCGAGGAACGAGAGAGTGTGAGGACTGAGAGAGTAGAACAGAGAATGTGTATTACATTGCCCGTACTAACGCACAACTAACGCAATAATTATGTAACGGATTAAAATTCCTTTAAAACGATCTTTACCAATAACAGATGGAACTTCTCGTTGCTCTAAGTTGTAATAACGTAATAAAAAATTACGTCATTATTGCAACATGAAGGCGACATGCAAAAGCGTTCTCCTTTCACGAAATAACGATAATCAAAACAGTATTTTTCTTCAAACTGATATGAGTCTTCATCTTCACGAATTAAGTTTGATGCTCTGATTATCTGGTAAAAAAGAAATTTTTTCAATTTACCCAATTTACCAATATAGCAAACTTATAAAATTTTAAGTAATTCTATAAATTTTCTAAATTAACTGTTGAAATAAAAAAAAGATGAGTGTATCCCAATTTATTATGAACCTCTTAACTATAACAAAGAGCATACAAGTTTTCTGCGTTTAAGCCAACCGCAAACGCCGCAAGCAAACCGAGAAGGGGGGATCGCTTGAGGGCCGAAAGTTGGCCTAGGCTGAAAATACTTGTATAAAATATAGTTTGCGACGTTTGCGTCTCGAGCACGAAAATCGCGCGAGCGGGTGCGCGAGAGTTCCGTGAGTTCTCGTCGTTCGTGCGGGAATTTATACCACATTTTTTAATTCAAATATAATTCAAGTATATATTTACTAGTTATATACTTATGATAGCGACGCCCGATTAAATTGAATTTGTACCTCCCGGGACAAAACATTGCGCCGACGAAATAAATGTACAACCAAGTCAATTCCGGTGATTTCTACGTAAATCGGTTTTTTTTTTTTTTTGCAGCGTGCCGATACATAATGCTCGCAATCACTTCCTCGATTGTATGCGATTATAAGCGGATAAAAGAGTCGTTTATTTTCGCGAGCAAGCCTCGTGGCCGTTTGCTTTTCACTCGGCTTCAGTAAAAGCTTATTAAGTAACGCATGGTCCGATCGTTCGATCGCCTCGTCGCATCGCCTCTAAATCGCCGCGACCGGCCTTCTTTTGCTAATCCGCGGCGTGCCTACAAGCGCAACGCGCGTGTCCCACGCACGCGAGCGGCGCGTCTCGCGTGGGCGAAGAACCGTCGGTTTGTAACTGTCACGGCCACTCGCGCAGCTTAAACTTTTGTCCGAGGATACGAATTCTGAGGGCCGTTGGCCGGCAGCTACGATTCCTTAATGAACGAATCATTTGAAAAGCGCGCCTTGATTCTTTAGCTTTAATTACTCTGTTTTGTAATTTGGATAAAGTTATTACGATGAGCTGTATTTTTATATTAAATGGCCTTACATTTTATGTTAATAATATAAGATAAGCGTAGATTCTCGTAAGCATCGTCTTTTAAATACTCGCAACCTGATTTAAAAAGTATTTAATCTATATTTTTTATTATAAAAAAGAGAAGAACCTCATGTGTAAGTTCGACTTTATTAAGTATTGTGCCTAAGACTGGATAATAAGTATTGTTAGCAATTGCCCGATTATTAAATTTTAGTGACAAATTCCCTAATTTAAAGTCAATTTGCCTTTAAACATTATCAAAAAATACCAAGTTTAAAAATAACAAAATTTCCAAGATATAATAATATACGAAGCACTGTGAATAAAAGATAAATAACAACTATCATATTTGCTGAAAATAAAAGCTAAAACTTTAAGTTCAAATTCCTTGCTATAATTATTGACATTTAACGTGAAATTTTTACAAAATGTTACTAAACTCTCTGTTTTCCGCTTTTCCTATACAACGTTATAATTCAGTTCTCCAAATTAAAATCTTATCAAAGTAAAGGTTAACTAAAATTAGCGCGAATTCGCAATTTACCTCTGCGTTCACGAAAAAAAAATCTCTCAATCGCATTTCGTAAATCGAAAATTATCGGTGTCTGGACATTTTTCCTAACTTTGTGTCAAAATTACTTGACATAAAACCTAAACGCTAAAGAAGCCCCTTACCTGCCGTTTCGTCTTGCTACACGCGGAACTCAGGAAGAAGGAAGTGAAGCACCAACGTCTCCGGGGCCTGTTTCCCGACACCTGATTCCTTCCGCACTCACTGCACCCACCGAGGCAACGTTCCCTTCCTCGCTCCGCGAGTCTTCCCACCCTCGCGACGATTTTTTCTTCCGATGCGCGCGAACGGACGCCGATCCGCCGCGATTATTTACTAAGCGCGAATTGCGACAGTCCACGTGACTTGCATCACGCGCGTGCACGATGCACGCACGCGGCCACAGGGGCACCTACGCACGTACAAACGCACGTTTTCTGTCTCTCTTTATATCTCTTTCGATGTTTCACCAAAAAGGAGCAACGACACTATCGTTTACGGATCTCGACTCTTGAAAAGATCACGTGAATCGAAAAAATTCCGTATGACACTCCGACGAACGGTATCACGTGCTTCTAAAAATAACACGGAGTACGAAAAGTTCGATAATACAACAGCCGTCAATGGAGCTCAATCTCTTAAAATGTTTTAAATCACCGAAAATGGAAGAAAAAACTAAAGTTTACTTCGATCGAATGGTCGAGGTGCGAGTGATTTGGTCCAAGTTAAACACTGTCACACGCGTGCCTCCTAAAAGTATGGCAGTCCAAGGAAACTTCTCACTCTCTTCTGTCACCTTTCTTCGCCTCGATATGTCTAATACTAAGTGAGTTTGCACGGCGATTACGTATCTCTGAATTCTACCACTAACGCTGCTTTATCCCGTACCATATTCCGCACAAATGCTAATTGATCCTGCACGTGTCCCTGGTCAAACTTGGAGATAACACATTCACCGATAGTTTCTTTCAACTCTTCCTCCCTCGTTCTCCTTACGCCGCTCTCGCGGAGCGCGTAAATAGGCGAAACCGTTCTTTTGCTCTCTTATCTCTTTCGCACTACTTTTTTGTTTTCTTTTTTCGACGATGAAGAAGAGCACGATCCTTAGGCGCCGCGTGTTACGAGACGCGCACCAGAGAGAGAGGACAGGACAGGAGCCTCGGTCGAGGAGCGCGCGCGCGGAACACTGAGCGCGAGGTAGCGCGACGCGCGAACGGCGAGTCTCGGTTCTCGGTTTGCCTAGCCTAGCCTAGCCGCCACTATTACTAAACGCCGCTATCCTAGGTTAGACACGCTCGCGACACTCTCCCTCTCTCTTTCTCTCGCCCGCGTCCGCTCGTCCGTTCGTCCTCCGTCGCTCCCCGCTACCCGCAGCCACCTCGCCGTCTCCGTCACCACCACCGCGAGCTGCTCCGGCTCTCTCGCTCCCACCACCTCTCGCGCGCACGATGAATACGCTGCGCTGCGCGCGCGATTCCGATACGGTGGAGGGGCGGGAGGGAACGGAGAGACGAGGAGGAAGGAGAGAATCGTAAGGCCATAGCCACGGCCATCGAGTCCGCGCGCGCTATATACACACGTGCGACAGCACAACACGCGTGCGTGTGTGGGTGTGTTGGTGTGTGGGTGCGCGACGCGGGCACGTCGGCACGAGCCGAGTGGCGACCGTTCGATTCCGCGCATCGAAAATCACATATATATCCATCCTTCGTTTCTCTTGCCGTCTAATTACTTAATGCCTTCGTTAGTCCAACGAAATGCGTGCTCACGGCTGCCTCGCTATCAAGGCTACGGCCAAATCTCAATGTTCTTGGTTATCATATCAATATGTTCATGCATATTCCGATGTAGAAAGTCGGAAACTGAGAAAACAACGATATGTTCGACAAAAAAAATCGCCCTGAAAATCGAATTAATCGAGGAAATTACGGTTAGATGAAGGCTGCATTCCGATATTCACTGTCAGTACTGAAAATCTATTTTTCTTTTTAAATATTTTACGTCATGTATACTATAGATTTTCAGCACTGACAGTTGCTGATAGTAAATATCAAAATGTAGCCATAATAGTACGCGGAAATTCCGAGATATAATCGTTCAGCCTTATCGCGACAGTTTCGTAATTAAGTTGTAATAATCTTGCCATTAGTCGCGTTTTTACGTGACACTGGTATTATTTTCGTCGCGCGAGAGAGGCCGACAGGCAGGGCAAGCGCGGCATTCGCGATGACGCATTCCTATCAATCCTATCCCAAAAAGCGTGCCAGAAGCACACGAAACACGTGCGCTGGGTTTTCGCGTGTCGCCCGCGAAAGGGTATTCCGCGTATGTAAAATACGTTCTATATTTCGACTAGATAACGTGCGCATAATGCATGACGTGGCACACAACCACACGTAGCTTCGTGAGCCTGTGTACGAGAATGCACCCGGCGCGGCGTAACGCAAGAAGACGTGCCTGACATGTGTTTTCGCCATCTAAACCGTCGTCTTTTTTTATGACACCAACTTTCGATTCACGTTTGTCCGAGCTGTTCGTTTCGAAAGTATCGTAAAACAGAGATTCCGAGATACAGACCAGATCCAGATCGAGAAATATCTTGAAAACGGACTCTGGATTAATTCGTTTGCCATTTGTGGTGGACTTTATGTAGCGATTTAAAGTGCATTCAAAAGTCTCGTGCGTTTTACCCTTGCATTGTTTGCGACGAGTTAAATAATGCGACAGCTACATTCGGCTTTTAAAGAAAGACAGAAAGAGAGATTTACATATATCTGGTATTTTTGTCGACAAATTTTGCTATTTTGCAAATTCACGTTGAAATATTCAATTTCCTGTACGTCGTTTTTGCAAGTTGCACGACACGTTTTCCAATTTTTTTTTGCAAAAACGCAGCAGCAAGAAACAACGATTGTTTTGGAATTAGGAAATTCTCATGGCTACGCAGCGCGACGCTATCAACTCGTTATCACATATCGCTAATAATACGATGCGTCTGTGAACGTTAGATTAAAGAGTAATTAATGATCGTTTGTAGTCACGCCGACGTTCATGACGTATGACGCGATTTGCTGATTTTTACCGGACTCGACGTCTAATGCGCATTGCCGCTGGACGGTTTTTCATTTAAAAAGGACATTTAAAACAACAGAAATGTCAGTTTGAATTGTTTCAAGATGAAAAGATAATCCTAACATGATGTTTATGTCATAAAAAAGTTCGTCTTTTAAAGTCTTTTAAAGTAACATAGAGAATTGAAAACAAAATAGATAGCCTCTATGTCTATTACTGTCACTTATCTATTTGCGTATAAATATATTTTAAGATTCAAAGATTTATATTATTATTAATAACGAAACTTGAATGGTTGCTTTATTGAATTAAAGTTTATATTATATTAAATTATTTTCGTAACACAGGTTACAATTCCATATAGAGAAAAAAAAATTTACGTACTTTAAGAGTTTCAATCCCAACATGGACTCACTTGATAGTTTTTACGTAAAAGCCCCATACTCAAATATAATTTATAAAATTATTTCCGCTCCGTCCTATTAGTTGTCACTCATCGTCGTCTAATGCTTATTACTTGATCCGCCACAGAGTGAACTCTTATCTGTATATTGCCACATCATCACCAAGGCGGAATATCTTTGTTATAAGAAGTCAAATAAACCAATGCCGATCTGCTGAATGACGTTCATTTCCAATACCGTCATCCACGAATGTCAGCAAAATCATTCTCCACAAGCGCTCATCAAACAATATATTTTACATGACAATTGATATTTAATTTACTTATTCGTATATCGTGGCAAATTTTTCGAATCGCAATTTACCAACTACAAAAGTTTATCGCGTGCAGTCTCGCGCGCAGAGCCAAGTAGCCTCGCAACGTACTTAGGACTTAGGGCTAAGGGTAAAACAAGTGGTGACACTCAATGTTTGGCCGGACAGACCGCCTCGGCGCTATTAGTGCGACGTTCACTGCGCAGGTGGCCGACGCGATTGCCACGGATGGCGGAGCGGATTCGCGAGACTTTCTAACGAAAGTGCAAGTGTTTTCTTTCAACCGGCTGCCGCGATTGCTGCGTAACCGTTCTCGTCTCGCGACTTTCGCGTGTTTTCCGCGGTTTCCCGCCGAGGTCGTCGAACGCTTCCGGCTTGTTTGTCGGCTGCGCTTCGATTTTCGTGATTGCGCGCGTTTTTGCGTGTCGATAGCTAATAGCGTTTTTCATTGGCAGAACTGGTGCGCACTCAGTGCACATTAAAGCCGTCGTACACAAACCAAAAACGTAAAGTGTTCAACATAAACGGGTTAAATCATAAAATTCTCAATATTCTTTATTGCACTATTTGGTAAAATATGTACTGGATATTTTATCAGTCGAAATATTTGCATTTTACTTTAAATATTAGAGATTAAATCAGTGTAAAACGGCTTTAATGTGCACTGAGTGCGCACCAGTTCTGCCAATGAAAAACGCTATAAGTTCCTCGTATCTCAACATCACAAAGCTGTCGCAAGACAGAAGGAGCTTAATATATAATTGATTAATTAATCAATATCTGCACAAATTTGCAAGCCTTTAGATTAGATACTAAAATCTTATTAAAATAAAAGTTTTAAAGTAACTACAAAATAAATGAGATTTTTGTTATGTATTTTCTCTGAACCTTTTAGTTCTGTGAAAGCTTTCCGTTTTTTAAGCATTAATTGCTTGGAAATTCTAACGTCTTGGATTTTCGCAAAGAATTACGAAGGGCGAAGGATTAAGCAATGGATCGAGTTACACATGGTATGGCAAAAAAAAGCCAAACCTTCTCAAGATCCTTGCAGTTTACATATATTATACGGAGGACAAATGTGTTCCATGAGGGGCGTTACATGCACTCGGTTTAGGAAGTCCCTGATCGGCCTTCGCGATGATTTGGGGAACGAAGCTTTCTAAGATCCGAGTCGAAAAGAACACGAGAGCGGACGCCCGCGGCGTTCGACCAAGGCCCAAGAGCCGGCTTCGCCGTGACATAAATATTCGGGGGCCCGCTCTCGGCGGTCGAAAGAGCTGAACTTGAGAACGCGTGAAAAAGGGGAGAGAAGGGAGACGTGAGTAGTACTCGTAATCGTACGGTCGGTGGCAATGTGCGACCCTGAGAGAGCAAATTCGCCGTCATCCTCGAGAGACAAGACACTTCCTTTCGTCTATTTTTAAGAACACACCGTCAGCGTCGCGCTTGTCCGAACGCGGAGTATAATCCGTCACTCTCGTCGGTGACGTAATCAATCCAAAGATGAGTACTACTAATTGTAAGCCAAAATTTCAGGTAGCAAAATTTATTGCTTGATATATTATATATAATAATTATAAACACAATTTTCAAGTTTAAAATGAGAGACAATTAAGCTAAAAATGTTTATTAATCTACATCTATGTTCCTTTATCTGTTGATGTCTTTTAAAATCCAGTTTCATAATTTACTGTTTTAATTTTCTTGTACTATTAAAATATACATACTAAATAATTAAGATTTACTTAATTAAATTGTTTACTTAACTGAATTAAATTCTGATATTATTATTAATTTAGAAATTATAATTATCTTATGTTAGTTTTAATTTACTTAATCTTTGATAAAAATATAAAATCGATAAAAATATATAAATATCGAAAAGATTGAGAGAAAATTTCACACAATCTCGAACAGATGTTGTGTAAACACCAAAATACTATAAATGCCAAAATTTGAATTAGCGCGAAAATAAAACTGGTTGACGATTCGAAACGACAATTTTATGCTTAATCGCGTACGCATATTCTATACATATCAATAATAAAAACTTGGCGAAATGAATTCGCTCGTTACTCTCGCACGAGAGATTCATTGTCCAACACGAAAAAATGATGCAACCATTTTTTCCGGCACAAAGGCACACGCAATTTAACTCCGTCGTTAAACTCGCAAGCTGTAAATTTATAATTTACATTTGACTATTTCAACGTGAAATAACTTAATGTCCTTCATAGACAATGTTTTATAGGTATCCAATGAAACACCTTCTCCTTCAAAGCAGTTATAAAGTGCAATAAAATTTATCATAAAACTCAACTTCAGTACAAATTTCTTTACGACAAAACATAGAGACAAAACTTTAAAAATTGTTAAATATCATTTAAGTAATAATTTACGTCGTTTGACATGAACGACGAGCAACGATAAACAATTGACATTTACGAGTTTACTAAAAAATATCTGTCTTGAAATAAATACTATAATAAGATTACAAACTTAAATCTAAATATTGGTAGAGAAAAGTTTATCTATATAACTTATTTCTTTATAAAACTAATTATCTACCTACGCAAAAAAAATATCTGCAGAATGAGACTTTGGTCCCCGCAAAAAAATTTCAAATTTTTTATCTACCTGTCACTTTCAAACTCGGCCCTGATATTAGGATTTGCGATGACCGAACAGCGAGCGTTTCTTTATTGCTCTCTCGTCGTTCCACGCGACGTGACAAACGGAGCTGACGCATAGAGAATCGTGCGACCTGATAATGCAGTTTACGCTAGTATTAAACCCCACGGCACGCCCGAACCACATGTACTTAAGTGCACACGACTGTATTCGCGAAGCGTTTCATCGCGCATCACCCGCGAGCGAGACACGAACTTTCACTGCGAGTGCACATTCGTCTCTCCTCTCTCCGCTAGCTCTGCCATAAATTCGGTAACTTCCACGCCCCCTCATGCCTCTGTCCTCCTTCGACCCGATAATTATTTATACGCGATATGTATCGCGTGACGCGGCAGAAAAGAAGTAAGTAAAAGCTTATAATTTATGTACACAGGAGAAAAATGGATAAAATTTGAACAGAAAAATAACGGGAGTCCTTTTGATCTCAAAAATAAAATTTTAAAGAAATATGTATAATCTACTTGACAAATCTGTAAAACGTGAATTTTTTCACCATAAATCTATATGTATCAAAAGTAAAAAGAGATGCACGAGGCTTCGCAACAACACACGACTCGTGAGGTGTGCGCTTTTACGTGCAAAACTCGATCGTACTCTCCCTTTTCACCTGGCCAGGTGACAAGACTCCGATGCTATCGGGGAGAAACGTCGTAGATCCGGCAATATGTTAGCTTCGGTGATTAAAAACCAATGAAAAGTCGTTATCGCGTCACGGATAAACGAAGTCGTAAACGCGATACGAGCCTAGCTAGATTCTAATGGTTCATACATGCCTCACCCATAAATGTTTTCATAAGAAATGTATTCTACATGTACTAACGACTGTTAAATGCGTCAATCGCGCGAAGAGCTATTTATTTTGACAATTATTATAAGTAAAACTTTAATAATGTTACAACTGTTTTCATTACATTATATCGTCCGTTATACCTCAAAAATTTTCATAAGATCATATCTATCTAAATCTATATGATTAGACATTCTATGTGAAAATTATTCTTGTTCAGAAATTGTACAAAATTTACGTACATATATATTTCAAAATGTATGTGTTAATAATTTATTCCAAGATTTCTGTTGAAACATATATAAGAAGAATGGGCAATTATACGACGATATAATAAGCGACGAAAGCTTTCCGCACTTCGCGTGACTTAAATCAATTCTTTAGCAGCGTGCAGAGAAGAAGTCATAACGGTTCGACGCTGTGAGAATATCTAAATATAACAGGCAAGTAATAAAAATAACACGGATTCTAGCACGGTGTAAAGCGATATTAAGTATTATTACCGTAGGGGGGTACACAACTACTATATCATTTCCATTTTTCTGTTGTAACGGAACAACAACTTAAACCTTTTGAATCTTTGACACCGTTTCATGTAAAAAAAACGGTTCGTTATCTTCTTATATTAAATACGAGTAACTAAATATGAGTTCGTAAAGTTTCTATTAGAAGACAAAACGACATTTCACCGTGATGTTTTAAATCTAGAATTTTTTGGGAAAGTGCCAAATCTTCATCGATTACATCGAAATTTTGAAACCATTATTTCAACGATTTTATATTAATATGATTCGTGATAATCCGCGCCAAAATAAAAACATCCGATCATAAATTGAACGATCACAATATATTTAGAAAACTTGCCCTCAATCCTTTCAATGTCCATATACATATTCATCCAGATGTTGCTTAAATATTTTCAATAAAATTCAATATCGTTAAATAAAATTTTGCCAAAGACTGAATAAATTAAAACTAACAAAAATAAAAATATTTGCGACAATAAATTGAACATAAATATAAACTATGCTAATCTTGATTATTTGCATATGTATATATGTATAGTGTTTCTTTAACCTTTTTATTTTAATTTATAATTTAACTTTGCCACTATAAAGAAACTCGCGCTTTGGTTGTAATTTCCACATCGATAGTCAAACACGTGAGAAGTAACACGTATAATTCAAAGAACTGCAATGCATGATTACTTGATTACTTTACTTGTTTATAAAACAAATGTTAAAGAGTAATGTAATTTATGTTAAATTCAAATGACTTATTTTCGAGAGATTTTCTGGATAACAAAGTCTTACTTGATGACGAAGTTTACAGCTTTTCAACTGCGGCAACTGCGCAATAAACCAGCGTGCGCATATGTATGAAGTGTATACTGCAAATTTGTCGTTATTTACTAAACGTAAATGTATATGTTCGTAATTTAAACTCGTCCACTTTACGCTTACATCGGCAATGCGTGCCTCATTTTCCGAGTATTTCGCAAAAATATACATACAATTTTGTCATTTTGCTGATTACAACATAACCGGAAATTATGATTTGATAATTCTTAAAACAGAACAATGTTGCGAATTCTGGCTGATATTTCTGCATTTACGAATGTTGCAAATTTTTCCATATAGATATATACAGATTATGAATACTTCGTCTAAATAAAAGCATTAATAAAAACCAATTTACGCCTTTTTATTTTTATTCTATGACACGTAATAGAAATATACATATATATTTATTTATTTATGAATAAACAATAGCACAATAAAAATTTACTTTCAAATTAGGAGAAATAGAATATAAAATACTTGTATTTACTTCGTTTCTCTTTTTTCGAATAAATAAATCAAATTACATATATATTTTAATGTGAAGAGAAAACCGGTCCTCTTTCCATAATAAAAATATCAGATCCTCGTTTATAATACAGCATAAAAAAACATCGAAATACTATTTAAGTCCTATCAATGAAGTATTTTAGCGAATTTATCTCACGAACCATTATCGGGAAAGTTCGAACACAACACTGCCGTAGGACATTAAATTACATTTCACTGAAGTCGAACGTTCTTCGGGCCGGTGCACAGCCGATTAGCGACAGGATCGATTACATGATCTTGAGCAAACGTTAGCGGCGGCCGGGCGACTCGTGCGAGAAAAAAGAAGCGAGGGACGAGAACCGAAAGAGTCGCGCACTCTCACTTTTCGCCTTCCGAAAACCGAAAGCCGAAAGCGTCGAGTTCTCTCACTTTTCGAGAGATGTCGAGCCCGCGACCTACCTGGTTTGGTGTTAACGTACGGATAGTGGGCCAGTGTCAGGCAACGGCATCATTTTGGTTATTAACACCGCGGGATTTCGGTGAGTCAGAAAAGTGTGACATTCGCGCGCGGGGCCACTGGCCAGTAATCGGGCCAATGTTAAAAGTCCGGGACTTCTAGTATCGATTGCCTAACCCTGCTGGTACACGGCAATACACGGCGGGGAAAAAAACGGAGAGACAGAGTGACTGTGTGTGTGCGCACGAGGGAGAAGGCAAAACCTTTCGGTTCGCGTTATCCTTGCCTTGTATATGTATAATATATAACGACTTGCCTCGCATATACATAACGATGCGCACGACCTTAGAAGAAAGATGAATTGTAAACACCTCAGGGATTCGATCGAATACTTATACATTCCTCATGTACGTGATTAATAGTTAGAAGTCTGTTCGAGTCACCTGGATAAATAAGACGAAGGAAAATACATTTTTCATATAGCTTACCCAACATTTCATATACCTATATTGCTAAATACTTTCTTCGCGTAAAAAAAGTATGCAGACGTAATTTATCACGTTCACTTCCAATATCCATTATCTTCACTTTCGCGTGTGCGCGTTCAAGTTATTCAATTTTTATTTTATAACTTTAATTCATATTCGTATAATAAAAAAGTAGAACAATACGTAGTAGAATTGTTTGATAGATAAATGTTAAAATATTGTAAAATTATACACAAATTATGACTAGGTATTAATCTAATTAATCACGAAATTGTTACAATATGATAACAATTATACTTTTACTGACAAATAATATCATCGATGTCGCAGCTCAATTTCAGCCTTCCGCGTCGCGTCTTTTTTTAATAAGGAACTTTATTCACTCCCGTACTTTCTATTTCTTTAATTAATGCCTTTCATAAAATTTTTATAGATTTTATTTATAAATGTTTCACGCGCAAAACGCTTGTTTACAGTATAATTTTCGCGAGACACGCGTATATCTCGTTGGGCGCGGAAAGGTTAAAATCATCGTAGGAGGACATGGGGAAAAATTGGAAGTCGAGAAGAGGATACTTCGAATTTCCCCCGCGGTGCAACGCTGGTCAGAACCTGCGCTACTCTCTCATGCTTGCATCGCGATGTAAGCGAACGTTCGTTCGTTCTTAATGTCCGTGCCTGGTGACCCGTGGTGCAAACTAAACCCACCGGAGAAAGTTGCCGGATACTTTCTCGCAGCTCGTAGCCCGCTCTTTGCGCGCCGCGCCGGCCGATGCAATCGTTTATAACCGAAGCCCCGCACTCGACCCGACCGTTCACGAGCGAACGTCTGCTGATGGCGTTTACGGCAAACAGCCGAACGACATGACGCGAACAGGCAATAATTATCTGCCTAAAGTTGGTCGTTGTTTCCCCGGACGATTTGATAATCGAAAATGCAGCGTTCGTTTTTTGCAGCGTCAAAACGACAAACGTGTTGATCGAACGAGCGCAAGAATGGAACGGGCATCTTGCAAAAAGATCGATCCATTCTTGGCGCGTCCGGTCCCTGTCGAGCGCGAGGCATTCGCAGCTCCTCGCGGACCCAGCGACTTGATTTACTCGTCCGAGGGAACGAACTCCTCATGCCGGCCGTTCTCGCGAAGGTAGGCAGTTAGATACAGCCGGGCACCACTGAGCTCTATGTATAACCGTGCTATTATGCTCTCGCACAGGTTAGCGCATCGCGCGGGCTGACCTCGTCGTAGGGAAATTTCACGGAATCCTCCTACGCACATTCGTTAACTATTCATGCTTCGCGGATAGCCCGCGGTCGACCATGATAAATCGGGGCTTACGCAGCGGGGAAAAATGAGGATTCAAAGTCGCATTAAGCGACTCTAAGTTTTCGTTCGGTTGTCCTAAGTCGCATTTTCGCGTAGCATGATACTTGGAAACTCAACAATGGACATCTCGTAAAGTTAGATCCGGACCAAAGAGCACGAACGAATACGAATGAATGAATTTGTGACAATGAATATAGACGGCATCGCAAGTATTTCGTTTCTTTTCTTTTGTTAAAGTAGAAGAGCTCACTATTTCGATCAACGAATTATTGTTATTATCGTACATTTCGTATTATACAATATAAATTCAATTGATTGAAAAGTTTTATTTAAGAAAAGAATATTGTGTAATTTGGATATGACAGTTCAAGTTTCGTATCAGCTTATATATAGTATACCTAATATCCGCACATAAGAGGGAGAAAATAAAATCAGCTGAGCGATAAAGATTAACATCACCTGAAATGTGCAAATTGATAACAAATAACAGATTAGTAGCAAATTATCAGTTACGGACTTGGCCACGTAAATTCTACGTAATAGTTGATGGTCAGCTTTGATTGTTTGTGATTTGAAGCTACCTATTGTATAAATCTCAACGACTTCGTATGAGGATTTTCTATCTTAATTAATCTCTGGAATACGCTAGTAAAGTATCGCATGGTGATTATGGGATATCCTGTTTATATAACGCGAAATAATTTGCAAAAACGCCTCAAGGAAGTGCATAAATTTCATGTAGCGAAAAAAGATGTAGCAAAAACACGACACAGTGGACTGTTAAAGGATAATGAGCGTTGCGCAGAGCGCAGAAGTTCTCTGCGACGGGCAGAGAAAAAAAGGCAGCTTCGCGAGACTTGAGATTTTCGAAAAGTACGCGTCTTCGCGGATGCATCCGACCGTGACGTCGCTTTCGTGCAGCGAAGCCCGCGTGACGTCATTCATTCGATGACGTGTGGTCAACCGCGGTCAATGCACCAAGCCGGCGTTTCTTGCAGGGCACTATAATGCTCGGTTCACTGGCTCCGACGTCGTGTGCGTTCGTTCACGTACACGGGGGCCGCGCGCCGCGGTGCACGTGCGCGCGTACACCGCAAAATACCGGGTGTCCGTAAGGTGCGCTTTTTGCTCGCGATGAGAAAACCCGTGACTCCGAGATTTCGCGCGATTATTTCATTCCCTAGTAGCTATCGTTACATTATCGGTTATCGCGACTCCAGCTAATTCTCTGAATACGTTATTAAGGTACTGCGATGGGACATCCTTCAAGGAAGTGTACACAAAATATACAATATATAAACATATCAAATAAATATACAACAATAAATTGCGAATTGCTATTTTTATACCTGTCGAAAAGATTTCTTTCAATGAAAATTATATATTACATAATTATCTTTCCAGTATACATATATTATATGTATATATTTATTCTATTTCGCGAAAAAATTTTCTTTTTGTAACTTTATTTCTACTTTCTTATATTATGTAGATAGATGATACAGGAAACAATAAATTATATTAAATAAAATAAGAGTACGTCTATAATGATCTTGATATCCCGGGTTTGCGAAATACCGAGGACAACATTTGAAAATTTCACCTCAGTATTACTGTATTAAATCAATGACGAGATTGTTAAGCCTCTCAAGTTTTGTCGGTCAGGACGTTCTTATATCGGGAAAGTCTACCCACGCCCGTCGTCCGCACCTACACAACAGTATAGGTCGACTAGTAGTAAGTGGCGCGAATTATCAGACAAGTAGAAAAGCCCACTACATGGTCGGCTATAGTCCTGGTGATCAATGACGTGCACGTGCACGCATCTGACCGATTGTTTATGCAAAAATAAAGCATGCAAACTGATTATGTATCGATGCCGAAGAATATAACGCGCTTGCACTACTAATTGGTAATTTTCTGAAATTATGGGGTGCGCGGAAGACTATACTATCCGACACGCGGAATTAATAGTTTCGCTACTATTGCTAACGGTTTCGCTTTGTAGGAATAGAAGCAACTGGTGTACTTCGTAAATCAATGAAATGTTCTGCCATGAAATTAACTATATATATAATCTTGTGTTATTTAATTAAGAAAGATGATCGCAATCGGTAAAAAAATGATACTCTATACACTCGCATATACAAGATATTTGAAAACTATTTGTGCAAAAAAAAACACTGTTTAAAAAATACTCCAACTTTAAAAATGTAAATAAAAGTTTATATGTATATGTAGATTTAAAGTAATATTTACAAATTTGGAGTTGAAATATCTTTTAAGCTTTTTTTATATGTATATGCATGCACTATTTTTTGTAATAATCTTGTATAAAGAATAAAAAATTTTGCTTTATATAGTATTTTCATCATCAATTGCTGCAAAGATATGATTAATCCTAGTTATACGAGATTCCTTGTGTGGTATAATATGTGATGTACTATCGAATGTCTCTCTCTTGTATATGTCTTTCTATGCATTGAGATTAGATGCTATTAATTAGTCTGTATGTCAAGTACGAAAAATATTATTTGACATATTAAATATCGTGATAACGAGTAGAATTTCCGAGAGAAAGTTTCGATAGAAAAGTGATTCACTGCATTTAAAAATTTTATTTCACGCTCGACTCGTGTAATACTCGGTGATGGTCCTTCCTCGGAACTTCCGAGATTTCATCACGATAGAAACGTATTTTCTATCTCTGCCGTTAAAAAAAAAATAAACGTACATGTATCTAGAAAGTAGGTGCAACTAAGTCATCGAAGCAGATGCAACTCCGTTGCATAAGACCGGCGCAAAAGAAAGCATTACGGGGCACTTCGCAGTGCAATCCGCAAGAATGCCGCGCCACGGGATTTTTAATCGTAATACTGAATACGGATAATCTGATCAGCGATAATCTCGCGCTGTCCAATGACTATCAATCGTAGTGTTCGAGACAAATTTCGCGTATACGTCGTCAGCGGAGGAGATATTAGGGGTTTTAGGCTTACAAAGGCTGAACATCTCCGTTGAGCGCGATGAGCTATCGTCGCTCTCTTTTCCCCCGCGCCCATCGATTTTTTTGTTCCTTTAAACGACCGCACATACGGGCTCGCGTGTGGAAAGTCGAAAACCGGGAGAGGAAAGGAGAGAAGGACCCGACTTGAGCCGCGTACGAGCCATAGGTAGGCCGCGGCAGCGTGGACAACAAGCGGAGTCGAGTTGAGAGGCGCGGACGGGCGGTCAGAGACCCCGCAGGGCCGGCGCAAACAGCGAGTACGGCATTACCCGCTCGCTCGCTCTCTATCGCGTACCCTGGACCCAACAATGGCGCGACAGTCCTCCCTGCAATCGCGGCACCTTTCATCCGCAGCAAAGCGGAAAAGTCTCGCCCTCGCCCCACGTGCTCCTTTTTTTCGAACTCGAGCCTTTTTCTCCTCTTCATCCCCTCTCGCCCACTCTCTCTTTCCCTCTCTCTATTCCCCCTCCCCTTTCTCTACTATACCTCTCTCACTCATTAGGTTATTTGCGAAACGCGACATAACGTCCCGTCACGTTACATTTTCGTAATGCTTAGAAAAAAAGAGTGGAATGCGAATGTGAAAAAGAAACCACGGCCGGAATGTCAGCCGAGCGATAAGGTGTTGACAGGCCGTTTCGTTCTTATCGCCGAATTTTTACGATGTCTTAAGTTATATTAAGTTATAAGTTTGTATAGTATATATACATATATGATATTTTTCTATAAAAAAAATAAACTTTTCGATATCAGCGTGATGTACGAAAAAGCGTGTGCGCTCGACATTTCCGCAAAAACCTTAGGGACAGCTCCTACAAAATGTATATTCGACGACTATCTCTTCTCTAACATTTCCTCGACAATCATCTTTTCTCACAATAGCGATTTCGTCGTAACTAATTTATATGTTAATCATATAGCGCGTCTCTCTCAACCACCGTGGAAAAAAAGTCGCGTTCAGATTTGAGATTACGTCCGATGCGCCTTCGCGTGAACTTGACGAGAGCGACAAGGGAGCGCTCGTATAATTTTTCGCGAGAGGCATATAGCTATACGATCCGCCACGCCGAGAGGGACTTTCTCCGCGATACACCGCGCGCGCCGCGATGCACAGCACACGCGTGTTCTACAAGTTATGATTTCCGCGGTGCTCCGTAAATACGCGGCCGCGACGGCGTGCATTTAGAGCACTCAGCCATGCGAGCTCGCGGCGATGTACTGGACGCGGAATCGACTTTAATTTCGGCTCCTCCGACGACTTTCTCCCGCTCCGCGATAACTCGCGGGCGCACGCTCGGATGATTAAAGCTAACGCCGTTACAAAGCGAAGCGCGGCTAATCACGCGAGTTGTTAAACGACAGCTGTCCCAAGCGCGTCGTAAATGGGGAAAAAAATGGATAGTAAATCACGGAAAACAAGAAGTCGCTCGTACGCGCGTTAAATGGATTTCCGAGACCGTGAACGGCAATGTTAATGGCGAAAAAATACTGAGAGGATATAAAAAAATATTGTGATGAAAGAGAAGCATCGAATATAAGTTAACAACTACGGCGCTATAGATTTAACCTTTGCGGTTTTCAAATTATTTTTTAAATATAAATTTAAATATAACTTGTATAAATGTATAAGAAAATGAAATATTTCGTCTTCGAGATTTAATCTATTCAACAGTTTTAATATAAATCGAAGAATTTTTATTAATTAAGAAATTATGGTAATCCCGAAGAAAGAGCTTACTTATCATTAGTTCGAATGCTTAGAGAACTCCTAGACCAGTCAAGTTACGGATTATTTGAGGCTTAAATCGAATTTGAATTCAGAAGCTTAATTTATGTGCCATTCATTAGTAAATGGCACATAAATTAAGCTTCCGAATTCAAATTCGATTTAAAACCGTAAATTGACTGGCTTATAATATCAGCAAAAGATTACCGCAAAGCACTGTGTTGAATGCAGCTCGACATTAAGGCCGCAAAGGGTTGATACGTTAATAGTGAGACAACTTACGGAAAACAGATATTCCGAGAGATTGTTCGGAATTTTGTGTAGGATATCGTCTTATTCAAATGTGTTACATTCGTATCGATATAGAATTTGTAGCGGTACGATACACTTTGGCTCTGCCAAAATTAAAATATGTACATATATACGACTTTTTAATGATATCGATCGCGGCCGGCACGGGCGCGGGCAAACAACTGCGAGATAAAATATCGCGGAGGGATATTCGAAATCGAAATTAATCACGGGAAAACGCCATCGCGGGCGACTCTCGCTCGCGCTCGCGAGGAGCGGCGCCAAAAAATCGGGTCGACGCTTGCTTTTTCTGCGACTTTCGGCCAAAACTTTCGACGCCACGCCGACGTCCTAGTCGGTCTGGATCCGCGAGGGTCAACGATCCCTCTCTTCGCCCCGATTTCACCGGTTTCGCCTAAAAGCGCAAACGGCGCGGGCGCGGCGCGCGCGCGCGGCTTTTCGGCCCGTTCTCGGTTAACGACGGCAATTTTTGAGTTACCGCGAAAACCATAAGTAAGAGACGAAACCCAACACCGCCTTCCTCCCTCTCCTCCGCCGTCGCTCTCCACGGGTGGGGGCGACGCGAGCGCGATGCCGCGATCCACACACCTCCCGGTAACACTATCCACTATCCTCCGCTCGCGCGCACGCGAGGGGGAAGAAAAGGGAGACCGCGCGAATCGGCGACTCGACGAGAGAGTCGCCATGTCCCTTTTCCGTCCTAATTTTCTCGATACGAAAGATAAAAAAAAACACACTTGAATGTTTCACTCACCGTTCGACGACGCGCCGGTGACATCTGGACGATGCTCCGCTTCGGAAACTCCGGTCCTCCTTCCGCTCCGACGAACGATGGCACGCACGCAACAATGCTGCGGGGAAACGACGGAAGGCGAAGCCCTCTCCCGAATCGCAACTCACTTCAAGTCACCACGAGAAACCGTGACAAATGCACCCACACACTTCTTCTCTTTACTCCGGGGCCGGTGGTACGATCTGTGCCGGTTGTTAACGTCCACTGCCGAGGGCGAAGGGCCACGCGCGACACACGCCGGGGGCTATCGTCTCGCGAGGGGGGCGGGGGAAGGGGTCACGAAAAGATCGACGTCCGTGAAGATGGACGGGCGGCACGGTTTTCGGGCGGCGCCGCGGCCGGCCGGTCCCGTCGGTGTCTTCGACGCTCGCGAGCTCGCGCTCCGCGTCTCTTTCTCTCCGCGTGCCGTGCGGCACGTGGTCACCGTGGTTAACGAAACGTATATACTCCCGAACGTTTGACGGAGTGGAACGAGCGAGTGCAGTCCGTGCGCACGTCTCGCGTGCCTGTAATCGCGCGTCCGACTGAACGGTCGAACAGCCCCGGAGTCTCCTCGCCGGTCTTCAGTCTTCTCGCTCTTCCTGCTCGCGCCGCTCGCGCCTTCCGTCGCGCGCACGCCGACCAATCGGCGCTCTCCGTCGTGCGCCCGCGACAGGGTATGCCGCTCTCGTTTCTCGTGCGCCGCCGCCGCCGCCGCTGTCGCCGCCGCGCACGAGACGGCGAATCCGTCTCTCTCTTTCTTTCCCTCTCAGAGATATATTTCGATTTAAGATTATCGAAAACGCCACCCCATATACGCAGTATCGACGCGTCGTGTCGTCGACGGTCATGCCAGCCAGAACGAAGCCAAAAAATTCCTGTAACAGAAAATTTGAAAAACGCGATGAAAATATATCTCGCTGGGATATACTATCGTTTAAAAACTATGATCATTAACGGCTTAACTGCATCGAGGTTAAGCTCAGCTACGCAAACGTGTCGCATATGTCTCACCGATTGTCAAAAATATATAAATTTTTTTCTTTCTTTATTACAGGATTATGATATCCAAAACGTATAAAATGTTAAGCAAAAGAAATGCCCCGTACGAATTCGCCACTGTGCACGCTGCCGCGCTCCGATCTCTCCATTTCGCTGTTCCCTTTCTCTCTCGCGCTGTTCGCTCGCGTTTTTCTCTTTTCACTCACGACCGTCTACTTACTTTTTCCTATACTTTCTTCACCGCGAGCTTACGTAATCGCCGGCCGCTTCATTGAAACACTGTTACGCGCTTTCAAGTTCCTCATCTGACTCGAAATCAGCCGCAGTTATCCAATTCGATGTACATACTCGCTTTCCGATCGTCCCGCATGACTTTCTTCCTTTCTCCCTCCCCCCCTCTCTCTCTCTCTCTTTCTCTGTTTCTTACTTCGATGCAGAATCGATGTTGTCCTCGCATTCATCATCTTTCTCTCTCCTGCTCCCCCGCTTGTGCGCAGCATCCTCCTTCATTTCTCAAGAGATCGATTCTCCCCATTCTTTTCTCCACCGTCGTTGCACACGCCTTCTCTCCTTCCCTTCCCTCTCTCTTTCTCTCTCGGGACTCCTCCTCCTCTTCTCTCATCCTGGGTCATCCGCCCTTCTCTCCGTCGTTCCGTTTCTTCTTCCCCGCCCTTCCAACTTTCTTCCATCTTCCGCGACGTCTTCTCGCCGATGGCATCGCGGAGGAAGTTATCTCACATATCGCGTTATGCGAAATGATTGCAATGTTTTCCAAATCATAATTTTCCCGGCGTCTTTTTTAAACTGATATTTCTACTATTTTCAGTTTTCGATGGAGAACGTTTATCGTGTGCGCGTCTACCACGCAACATCATCTGTATATATGCTTCTTTTGTAAGATATCACTCAAAACTTAATAAACGCAGTTTATCCTCAGCCCCTCGGCCCCTCGTTCCCTTGCTCTCTCGCGCCTTCGGCGAACAGCATCCTCGTCGCTGCCAACGTCGCCGTCGCGAGAATTCCGACCAGGATTTATTATCTCTTATATACGTCGCGCAGCATCTTTTGAGGCAGGTTAGGGCGCTTAACTCGGCATTAGCGGTCGAGAGGTTTGTCCCCCCTCCCTCTCCCCCCGAGGCCGGTGTAACCGCCGTTCTACAAGAGAGAAATCGGTCCAGCGTGGCGATTGATTTTCACGTGGCGCGATAAATCAACGATCGAACTTCATCGTGTAAATGGCCGTCTGGTTTTACGAGTTTTTTTCCTCTTGCACAAAGAACGTTCGAAAGACCAAATTTGTACAGGATATTTATTATGCCCACAACGCAATAAGTATCGTAATGCGCCTTGTAAAAAATGAAAGATCTAGGTTACATATTGTGTCCTTGTAGGACAAATGTTAAACTTTTTTTTAAAAGCAAATAAAAAGCAATAAGAAAGTATATTGCAGCAAGGAAAAGGGAAGAAAAATGTTTGTTTTTTCAAAACTTATCGTAGTGGAAACGACAGAATTAAAAAAAACGCTAAAAAACGCGTGTATAAAAGGGGGTTTACAAAACAACGTTGTAATAAGCTAATAAGACGGTATATTAAGGAAGAAGAAGAAAACACAGCAAGAGCGAGGATATCAGAGTAATGATTTTTTATAAATGGTATAAATAAAATTAAATGATATAATTATATTCGTATAATATAAATACCTCTTAACAGACTTCGATTAATATGAAACACAATAAATAATAGTTAAGGACGGATTTGATTGGTGTGAGAGTTAACGGTGGGGGTAACAGTGCGGCGGTTTAATAGTCTATAGCAGACCGTTTATATTATTAATAAGGTACATAATATAACATCGGACGTTTGTTAGTTGCGGCCGGCGCTTTTCGGCGTGTCGTTCTCCATCTTCAGCGAATGTGCGTTTGACAATTAAAAACTAAAAATAATTAAACAGCACGCGACTTACTTCTCTTTAAGTTAATGATATGGTGCAAGCTTTGTGTAATCTTGCTTTTTCTCCTAGTGCGCCTCTTTACTAGCTTCCTGTTCAGGAGAAACTACTAACGGATAAGTATCAGCAGCTCTCAAATTTCACGAAACAGCATGTTGATTCTCAACCTTTAGTAAAATATAAAAAGAAATGTAATTTTATGTGCAGAATTAACTCTATCATCTACCTTCATTTAAGTACTTATGTCAATTGTAGACTTGAAGGTGGTATGAGCAGTAGGGGTCAACCTGGTGTGAATTTTGACTAGATCTATCGGTCTCATAGGGATGCGTAATGCAAGTGAAGTCTATACCATCGAGAAAACGTAAAGTTGACGAAGAAACCATCCGGCGTCCGCGGACGTTGACAACTCAAAATAGTCGTCCAAGTTAAGTGTCGTAGAACGAAGCGGCGTGTTTCGCGGAGGGGAGGAGCGCAGACGACGAAAGTCCAATCGAATGCGTCAGACTGAATGGGATAACAAGGGGAAAGCAAGAGAGAATGGTGTAGCGTGAATTTTGAAGAAGGCACCTGGTTTGTGTGGGCCGGTCACGGGGGCGGAGGGTAATGGGTGGGCATTATGGGGACAGGACGGAGGACGGCGGTTGGGGCGGTGGGTTTGGTTTTTTTTTTTTTTTCTCGTTGCCCGGCGGAAGGAGCGACGTGTATGGACGGGCCACTAAGTCGGGAGGGCGAGGTGGATTTGGGGGATTGGTGCGAAGGTGGTTCGAGTAGCTATATGGGACTCGTTATTAACTATTTTACCACTGTAGTATAATCAGCGCACAAAAAGGTTGTATGAGTAGAACCATTCCTGAGGGGCTTGTACAGTTAACTTCGGTGAAGAGGGGACTTTGAAGGAGGAAAACGGAGCCCCCTGCTCATAAAAGAGTTATATCCAAAGGAGTACGACCGGTTTCGTATGGTTGTGAGGAGATAGAGATTTAGCAGGGCCACGCAGGGGGTGAACGCCGTGAACGAAACGATTAACGACTTAACACACAACGATTCTGTTCCTGGTCGTATTGAATTCTGTCTGAGGTCGGGATAAATCTATCACTTTATAAGTTCTTTGTGGACATCAACCGAAGAACGATATATGCTTACAAGATTACATAAAACGTAGAACGTGTTGAGTGTAGAAGAAGGGCGCGTGCTTAGCGAGTTAGGGTGGGCAGGAGGTTTGGGGTGAATTGTGTAGAATTTATGATTTATAACGGGGAAAAAAGGCATAAAGGGAAGCAAATCCGCATTTGAGGAGAAAATCGAACACGCGCAGTAAGTCTAGCTCGGAGCGGAATTGGTCCAGGAATCGGGAGTACAAGAGAGCAGATCGGTAAGTCTGACGGCAGGGCACGTACTTGCGATCGTGCAGGGGGTCTGCCGAAAACGCAAAGGCCAAAGCAGTTTGATGTGGCTAATATGAAGACGGTTATTTATTCAACATCAGGGGTATGCTGGACTCCATCCATTCTGTGCACGAAAACAGGTTTCGTGATTATGAAAATCTACGGGATTTATGCGGCGTATCGAACGCTTTAGACAGAGGTTTGCGGTATGCGTGGGGTGCGCTTAAGCTTGTTACTTGGGAAATAGCCTAATATCCCGTCCCGAGCGAGGCAAATTAGCAGAATTTGAATCTCGGCAGGCGTTGGTTCAGGTCCAGAATGGATGACGATAATTTGTTATCTCTATTCGTTGCTGGTATACATACATTTACTTGGAAACAGCGAGATGAATTTCAATAGCGTAAATAGTGGGAGGAGCAACTTTGATTACCAGAAGCGATGATAGATCTCATCACTATATAGCTATTCTAAAAACACGAATGATAAAATAAAGTGTGAAATATTATTTAGTACAGAAAGCAACTTTTTAAAACTTGGTGCTTTTGCTGTTAACAAAAGTACGTGACATCCAAAAGACGAATACAAAAGCGGTAATGATTCTATTTTCAATAAACTCATTTATATTAGTCTATCAAATTATAGGTTGTTTACCTAAATATCAATAGAGAGTTTTTGCGAATAGCTGTTCTATTACTCAATTCAGATTCAATCACGATAAACATATGCAAGAACCAGATACAGAGAGTCTGTGTCTGTATCAAAACTTTTACTCACCTTGCACATCGTGATTCTCTATTTTGAAGATAAATACCTCTATAGTTATGGAGAATTATAGAATAAATAGTGAAAATAAATAAAGTGAAATAATTGGATTACGTTATATTATCCGCGGTGACATTCAAATAGCTCTCGAAAGGGTCAAGAGCTATTTTAATTTTCACGACGGAGGCCGGTATAATTCCGCCGACGCAAGACGAGAACAGTATTTCCAAATCGATAGCAGAGACGGAGATTACAGATAGATCCGACTCAACATTTGAAAGAATGTTATACACTGAGTTTTTTCTGGTTGTTTTCGAAATCCAAATGATTACAAGGCTCAAAAGTAAGCACAGCATTACAGAGAAGTAACAACGGCAATGTCGAAAGTCGATGTACTATAAAAGTATGAGTTGTAATCCACGACTGAATTGATGTTTTTATATACGCCGCACTAATGAAAAGGAAATTGGCAAGATGCTAGAAAAGCGAAGAATAGAATTGGGATTAGATAGAATAGATAGCAAAAGTTTTGAGCCAGTATAAGAATTTAGAGCACGGATTTTAGATATAGTATTAGGTTATAGGGGGCGCAAATTGATGATGAAGAGGGGAGCATCCAATCGACAGGTTAGTGCCGGTGGACTTTCTATATAAGTTATTCTAATTTGATTCGCATGTTAATCATTTATCAAATATCCGGAGGAGCGATTTGTCTTCAATCAGTCGTAAGACGAATGGCGAAATCGAGCCGTGTTAGAAGATACACAGTAAAGTAAACTGAATTGACGAGTTTTATGACAGGCGAGGTATGGGTGCGAAGCATATCAAGTAGACTATGGGATTGTGGCACTATGCTTTCGGATTTACTATTAGAAGTACTGGAAGTGCGTGATACGAAGGGAGGCTGGGATTGAACGCATCGACGCGGAATAGTGCTGAGTTGTTGCGGAGGAGCGCGGCGCAGCGGTGACAGACGTTTTAGGGCGCGGCGGGCGTGGTGCTCGGGGACTGAGCAAGGCCGGGGAATCGTAGGTAGATCCGATTATGCAGCAGGGACTCAAACGATGTAATATGTGAGGCTAACGGAATGATGCGCGTTTGATTGCAGCGCGGGGGGGGATTCACGGACGGTCCACGAGCGAGCAGGAAACGTCCTGATATCGGGCGAGCAGCCGCGGATTTTTGCGATTTTTTATCGCCTCGCAAGGAACCCGAGGGACGATCTTCGTCCGGATTACGCCGGGGGTAGGAGGAGAAAGGGAGGAGGAGAACGGTGTGGTTTGCGTTGGGAGTAGGGGTGAGGAGAGGGAGGATGGGGCTAGGGGTGGTGGATGGCAGAACGTGGTGTGAGGAGGAGGCAGCACGGGTTCGCTTTTGCCTTCGAGCGTAACCCGTTCGTTAGCCCTAGCGGGCGACGTGTCCTGGGTGTGTGTTTGGTTTGGGTGTTAGCGGGGGGGGGGGTTGCGGGCCCAAGCTGGTGGGCTTTACTTGTCAGGATTTAAACGCCGGGTGTGATGAGGTGGTATTGGGAGGTCGGCGCGTGTTTTTTTTTTTTTTTTTTGTCTGGTTATAGAGGTGACGCTATCACAGGCGAGGTTAATGATAATTGGTTTGGTGGCTACACTGAAAAGGCGCATTGGGACACATATGATGAGAGAGATGTCGATCCTAGTTGGGGGGTGGACTATTATAAAGCGAGCCGCATGGAGATAGTGAAAAGCGGACAGCGAGGCTGGAGGTTGGGTGCAGAAAAGAGGGGAGTACATGGTAGAGGAGTGGTTTGTGAGGCGAGAGGCAAGAGTTGTGGATAATGGGGTGGCATTTGGCGGGGGTTTTGGGGATATGGTGTGTGCATCCGGGCCGGTGGATCAAGGGTGCGGAGAATGGGGGGCGGGACGTGGGGGGGGTGGGGGGATGGGGAGAGGGGGGGGTGTGGGGTGGGTAGTGGTGACATAGAAGTGGAGTATAAAATGTTGGTATGTGGGGAGAGTCGTGGGAGGGCGCCTGAAGGTGAAAAGGGGATAGGGGAGGAGATACTGGTGGATGACGGGTCTGGGGTTGGGTGGGGCGCGAGTTCACGGTGTGTGCGATGCTTGTTGCAGGGTGGGGGTGGCTGGTGGGGGGGAGTCTGAGTTTGGGGGTAGGTGGATGTGGTGGGGTGGGGTTGGGAGTCTGGGAGTCCGAGTTGCAAGGAGTGGTTGAAGTGGGGGAGTCTGGAAGAGGCAATCCATTGTGGGTCAAGAAAAATGTAGAGAGCGACAAACGATTGGTGGAGTTCGGAGTAGAGTGCACCTGCGTAGGGTAACAAAGCTATATTAGAGATCGCGTGTGAGCACTGTTTTGGCGTCGTTGATATTCGCAAAGGTGCGGACGTCGTGGCAGTTTTCAGTGTACAGGTGTATAGGGCTATTTGGAGTGAAGTGTTGAAGGCAAAATTGAGGGGGTAGTGAGTAGTGCGATAGATTTAAGATTGGTGTAGCTGGCTAGTTTGGAGCGGCTGAATGGCCGAGAACGATTGTGAGAGTTCAACACGTAGAATTGTGTCGTTAATATAACTCGGGAGACATCGTGCGTGTGGCGCATAGTGCGGAGACGGGATGTGGAAGTTATAGGAAGCGAGAGGGATGGGGAATCAGAAGGCTGGATTTTTTTTCTTTGTATGAGGAGGGAGTGGTCGGTGGGTAAAGGGTAGGAGGAGGGGCGGTGTGTGCGGGGGCGGGTGGGCGGGGGAGGGGCGATGGTGACAGCTTGCGGGCGGCGCGGGGCTGTTGGGGTCAGGGGGAGTGAGGTGTGACGGGGGGCGTAGGGTATGAGGGGCATGGGTCTCGGGGGAGTAGGAGTGGGCGCGGGACGGGGGTAGGGTCATGTAGGGCTGATCGTGGAGCGTTCTGGGGGTTGCGTGGGTCTGTTTCAGTCGGCGGGAGGCCGGTAGGGTGGCGGACTGGGAGACGGGAGTGGGGTAAGGAGGTGGTGGAGGGTGGTTTCGGTCGCGTGGCTAGGGGGGTGTAGTTAGACGATGTCAAAGATGTGGTTTTAGGAAGTATAGGAGTGGATTGAGGTATGATAAAGGGTAGGAGGTAAGTGCAGGCCGACAGGAGGGTGGAAGGCAAGGACTGGAGGAGGAGAAATGGTGTATGAGTGGAATGGGAAGAATAGTCTCTATGGGGGCGGTGACCGTTAGGGAAGCAAGGGCTAGGGGTAGGAGTGGGAAGGAAATTACGGTGGGGAAAGACGGAAGGTGGGTAGAAGATGGCGGTAGGAGATTTGGTTAAGGGAGTAAGTGCAAGGTGGGTCAGCATTGAGGTCGAGGGGGAAATAGAAGGTGGCAGTGAGAAATGGAAGTTTGAGGGCGGGGACTAGCGGGCGCGACGAGCGGTGGGAGGGCAATGGGCGGGAGACAGGGTGGTTTGAAGGTTGGGGCGGATGGTGGAGGTCGTTATGGATTGTGATGATTGGGGGTGGTGGGGAATAAAAGGGGGGAACTGATAAGGTACGGCGTGGGAAGGGGCTATTCGCAGGAAGCGGTTATGGGTAGGAGGGGAAAGGAACGGGAGGTGGGGGGAGCGAGGGTCCGGGTTGTGGGGGTGCAGGGGGGGGGGGAGAGAGGGAGAGAAGCGGGGTGGAATAGGGGGAGGGACGAATGGGGAGAGCGCGGTCCAAGCAACAAAGAGCCTACGGGAGGGCCGCGGGGGGGGAGTTGAGGTGAAGGAAGCAGAGGAGAGATGTGCAAAACCCAACCAGCAAACACGGAGAAACGGAGCGGGATGCAATGGGTGAGATAGGGCAGGACGGGAGTATGGATAGGGGGATATTGGCGCTACCACCAAGGCAGGTGAGTCTGGAGCAGAGGTGAGGGTAGGTGGTAATGCCATAGAAAAGAAGAGCGAAATAAGGGGAGCTGTGACGGTAGCCCAAATCGCGAGGGGAGAGTGAGGGGTCGCAGGGGGACGTCGGAGTATACAGAGGACAACCGTGAGACCGCTTCCGTACAGGAATAGCAGAGCTGGGCTGACCGGGAGCGAAGGGGAGTGGGGAGGAACGATGCGAGAGGCAGTGAAGAAGTGGGATGATGCAGAGCCGCTATACGGGTCAGATGCGACGGCCACCCCACTCAAGTACGGAAGAAGAGCAGGGAGAAGTGAGTCTAAAATCCTCGCCCCTCCAGAATGTCTCGAGCGAACCCACTAGGGATTGAGCGGAGGAGGGGATTCCCGCGATGGCACACAGTTCGCGAGATGAAAATCAAGGCAACATAACTGCGAAGCGTTAGCATACGAGATCATTACCTCACAGAGTAAGATGACGGCGCTATAGTCACGGTAAAGAGGGAAACTACGAGGTGCAGTGTGCATCCCCTAAGCGTTCAAACGACTAGGCTTCAGAGGGTGCATGTGGAATCAAGAGCTATTGTTGATACCGAGGATTACGGGCCGAGTAAACTAAACATGGCCACCAAATCGGAATATGCGAAGATGCAACGCAGTAGACGTCTAAAAAACGGAAAGTCGGAGGGCGTTTTGGTTGCTTTTTCTTCCCTGACTTCTTTTTTTTTTTTCTAGATTCCTCGTGAGGTTCTACCCTCTCATCAACTCAATAACAACAACCCTGCCTCACTATACCCACTCCATCGACTAAATATTCCTCCCATAAACTATTCCACCACTTCCCCAACCATTTGTAATCTAACATCTCACATATGATCATAGAAGCTGCCTGTTATCATCATCGTACTAGATTATATTTACAACCTTCTTTCAATCGCCATTAGTCCTTTGTTGCTTTTGTATCGCCAACACCCACGCTATTGTCACTTAAACGCGAAACAAACTTAGGATGGACGGGGAGGAAAAAGGGCATATAAAGGGATATAATTAAATATCGAGTGTTGTAATTAAAAAGAGTATAGGTGGGTAACGGCGTGAGCCTATGAGAGCGGGTAAATCGGGTCAGAGAAAGAAGGCTGATTATCCGCCGGGGCCTTCCGAAAAGGAGGAGACCAAAAAGCTCCAAGAAGAGCACCCCCCGTGAACCCTACACCTCACACTTCCCCTCTAAGCCTTCTGGCGAACAGACGTTCATCCACCCAATGAAACGACAGCTGCCCCACGCCCCACGCACAGAAAGAATGCCACTAGCCCCCAATTTTCCACCTCACAACCGCACTCTTAGCTAAGACAACAATACTTTCATGCCAAAGGGAAAGACCAAAACGTGGCAACTTCGAAATATCCGCATCGTCCCTTTATGCCGAGCCAAGTAAGATTTACCGCCTCCTTGACATCACAGATCACCGCAGCTCCGTCTCTTCCAACCTCCAACGCAGAGAAGCATCCTCCTCACCAAACTGACTCCCAGTACTCCCACCTCACGCAAGCCGCATGACACCCTTGCGTGAAGGAAGGTCGTCTACATAGATTCAGTGAAACCTCTTTCCGTGTCCCGCACCTTGGACGTGAACCCACCTTGGGCTCCGGTTCCGTCTCGTCGTCAGGTGTTGGGCTTAGCCAGCGTGACAGCCTCCTTCACGGAGAGCTTCAAAGAGAGAACGGTCAAGGTGCACCCAGAGAGAAGTCTGACAGTTAAGGAAAGGGATCGAAGCACGGGAAGAACCCCCCCCCAAGGACGGATCGCTTTTGTTCGACCGCTCCGGACGCAGCGCGAGTCGCTCTTCTCTTCGGAAGAGGCTCTCGACGCTAGGAATGAAGACATTACTGTCCGCGAGTTATATACTCCGTCGACTGTTTCCAGCCTGGAAGAGCGGAGGCTCTTCGGTCCGCGAGGAGGACCGCCTGCGACGCCTCGCGCCGTCGAATTCGCTGATCGTGCAATTTCCATCCGTCACGATGGAATTTGCACCGCTTAGAGTCGACGTCGGCTTACGGCCGTCGTCAGTCGGGTTCTTGACCTAAGCGTAAGCGCGAGCGAGAGAGCGGCGAAATTTCGATCTCGGAATACTGACTGCTTGTCGAACGACGGAATCGCGATGAAAAAATCGGATTTGAAAAAAGCGACACTTTGCTGTCGTCAAAACGGAGAAAGAGGAAGAGAAAGTTAGGGATAGACCTTTAATCATTCACACATAAAGAATGGATAGACCTTTAATCATTCACACATAGAGAATAGATAAACCTTTAATCATTCACACATGAATACCATCGATATCATCTATAAAACTTCCAATAAACTTATAAACTATTCATTATCAGCATTAGAACGATATATATATAATTATTACTTCGCTAAATAGATAAATTATACGAAACCCGTGATCACAAGTATGTACATTCGAATCGAATACGTAGAGATTAAGAATAACGAGTTAAATTCGATGCGTTGACCATCCGGATGGATACGGGAGCGGTCACCGTGTCCGTCGGACTAGACCTCTGCGGATGATGAGAATAACTGACTTCCATGTCGATCTCGTCGAGCTCCTCCTCCTCTTCCTCGTGGGTATCCGACTCGTCCTCCTCTTCGCCCTCGCCCTCCTCCTCCTCCTCTTCCTCTTCCTCCCCCTCCGATCCTCTGAACTAGATTTTTCATGCGCCCGAGAGAAAGTTGTAATTAATATTGTATATTAAGTATCATTAATCCGTTTCAGTTCCGGTTTAGGCATTTCCTCATGTCGAACGTGTCAAATCTAGATATTCGCGAATCACAGAGCTGTGTGTGACCACAGAGCTGTGCCTAACAGTTTAATATTCCAAGTGTTTGATAGATGTGCGACAGATTAAACATAAGACTAAAAAACAAATAACACAAATTATATACAATATTAATTAATAAAAATATTTATAATATTACATATGTACAATATTGATAAATAGAAATATGAACTTAAACACAGCCATTCGTGCACGAATATCTAAATGCGATGCGTTCGATCTAGGAATGTAAGAATAATTGAAAGGTATTAATTGACACCGGATATGTCTCGGCAATGTGTCTCCACAATTTCGTTAAACAGTTCGAAATTTACTCTTAATTAGTAGACTACCATACCGATGACGATGACAGTGTCCAGTTTCCGACTGATGGTAAAGAAAGTGAGCACAACAGCATAGTAACCACATTAAGGGGATCCTGCAGTGGCAACTACTGTTGCTGCTCTTCTTGTCATTCTGCATCCGTATTTGCATTACTAAAATAAACTTTCGAATTTCGATGGATCTTTTTTGTACGCATTGAATCTTATTTCTACTTGCACGATATTATTCCTACATGTTTTCCCAAGGGAGGATGATAAACATTATGTATGTATCAACTGCAGAATTTTTGTTTTAAATAAATATTATCATCAGGTGACAGCGGTATGTGCCCAAATAAGTAATATTTTTAATTTTTTGGTGTTTTTGATATAAAATTGCGTTTGTTACCTTAGATTTTTGTGCGAACTTTAATTCTGTAAAAAATTTTTGCAATTCTATAAAGCGAATTAAAAGATCCATCTAAAAACGATAATGTCGGTAAAGCGTACGGCTGCAGGATCCCCTTAAAGACAAATGATGGCGCAGGCACTTAATTTCCCTCATCTGAGGGATTTAACCCCCCAAAAAAAAATGATGGCGCAATTTGACAGGATATGATTTTTATATTGCTATTTGTGAACCGTTTAAAATTTTAAATATACCTCATCTTTTTATCTATTTAATTTTTTACTATTCAAAACTTGCATCTCGAAATCACTTATCTCTCTCTATACAGGATTTTTATTTATTAAATCTTAAGAAGCTATTTCTATAAGATTACAAATTTCCAGAATTTGCAAGATAATTTAAGATCTTGATTATCATTCACAAACAAGATTTAGGAATCAATTCGTATTTTATATATTTATTCAAGTATTCTGATTTTTCTTTTGCTGCTTACTTACCAAACAAATGACATTATGCCAATTATGTGATCGTATAATGGTCAAAACTAAATAAAAAGGAAGACCTTAGCACTAATCTCTCTCGCTACACAACATATATCAATTTATCTTCTATTTATCATTCTGATTAAAAATTACGAGACACCTGCGTTAAACCGACAATCGGCAATCGACTCCAATTTGACAATCGACTCCGACAATCAAGATGCACCTTTACCAAATGACCAAAATGCACTTGCGAGAGGCGAGAAATAAGCTCGCGTATCTTTGACAGAAAATATCGAGAGGAATTAAGCGCGTCGATAACCATGAAACGGCCAAATAACCAAATAATACAGTTGCGCGATGGATACTAGTCGATGAGGTTTTAGGTTAGGTTAACTTACGTCGCTCACCGTCTTGCCGATCGGAATGTGCTCGTAGCCCTGCACCCGCACATGATCCCGCTGGAATAAACGCAGAGGAAATGTCAGACGCGTTACGGGCGAGAGCCGCGCTCGATCGTTCACGCACTTACCCAGGCCTGGTGCTCGGCTTCGAGAGCGGCGACCTCGCTCTCGTCGTCACAGGGTCTATCGGCGTTGAACCACAGCGGGTCGGTCGCCCGCGGCCGCAAGTCGGGCCACAACGGTCTGATCGACATCGCGAGCGAAATCCAAGATCCGAGGACGAATGAATCGCGGCGAGAAACCTTCCAGCGGATCCGCTCCCGTGTTTCGACACTTTCGACTGCGCTACGGAATTCGAACGCGAAACGCGACACGCGACTAACCTAGCGCGCATGCGCGGGCACGCCGCACGCTCGCGGTAAACGCGTCTTGCACTTTCCGTACTTTCTGCGCTCTTATCGAAATTCCGAACCCGCGAAAAAACGAATAATTATGAATTATGATATTAGAGTCGTGCAATCACAGATGCAATCGTATAACTCCGAACACGATGATTTGACGCGCTACGATGAACATCCGGTATTTGAGATACATTCATGATAATTCTTCATGTGCAAGATTCACCTTTGGACATTAATCGCGGGGCGATAGAAATATGATTTATGCGTTTTGAAATTACTTGCGATTCGAAATCTATCGTGGGACACGTGATTCATGAATGAAATCAGCTATGATTCTCCAATATTCTACATTCGCAGATGTAGCACGGACGCGCACCAAAATAATGTTTTATCGGCAGTGTCGGAAAATGAACGTGGCTACGTAGTACCAATTTCGAAAATGGATGTATGTACTGACGATAGTGTACAGGGGCTTTCGTCGCTTTCGACGGTCTCACGAAAAAGATCGGGATGGCCTCTCTCTCAGGCTTCTCTCTGATACATATATAAATAACATATAAAATAATATCTGTATATTATATCGCCGCCTTCGCCGTCGCAAGCGGACTGCCATCGCACGGTCAGTGCGTGTCTCACGTGTTCGTGCGGTTACTCACAAATCGAAAGCAGCTCTTGGTACGCGCGTTGCTCCGCGGCACTCCGCGCCTCCGCGCTCCGCGGCGACGGATGGTGGCAAGCTTCACGTGAAAGTCGCACAGTTCGCTAATGGACTCGAGAGAGTCGGGAGTGATTGTTTGATTGTGCTCGGACGACGTATGTACGAAGAGAAAGAACGAGACTGAGAAGTCGCGTTAACAAGAGTCTACACCTCATTCCGCCATCGTCGCTCGACCCGATTTCGGTGATCGTCGTTCACCGTGACATAACCTCCGCAAAGGTAAGCGAGACTTTCCGACGGTCCAGATGTATCCCTTGAAAAACTCCGCGTATTTTCCGCTTTCTATTTTTTCCGTTAAAAATAAAAAGTATTAGCGACTCGTTTCCCCCTCGTGCAACGTGCGGTCTTATCTTCGCGATTTAAATAATGTGTAGTAAGCGACGATTCCTCGCGACCCTTGCTGCGCGAAACCGTATCGCGTATCCTCAGACAAATTTCTCGCGTGCCGTTTATTTCGTCGAGTGTCAGTTTCCCCGCTGATCAATTTGCAGGAGAAGTGATGAATTACCAGGCCGTCTCCGCTCGGTCGCGCGTCCTTATCTCCCCTATTTCCTCTGACCGACGCGCTTCAGGGAGAGCGCCTTTGCCTCTACTCTCATCAGGGGTGTGCGTATCGCGTAAGTAAAGCGATTTCGGATAACCTTCCACTTCGGCTCGGCAAACGAAGCTTTCGACCAGTTCTCACATCCTGAAGATATCCATGGACGCTGAAGAAAAATTAGAAGAAAAATTTCTCCGGTGAAAATCCTCCGTATCCTTAAATTACGATCCTGAGGATTCTCGTGTACACCTAGAGCGTCGGCTATTAGTCTACAACTTTAACCCAACACTCTCTCTCTATCTAGCCGCAACGCAATTCAGAAAGAAGCGAGTAATCCTCCACGAATTACTCAATCGCAGCGGTCGGCCGTGAAACAGGTTTTCCCAACGCGGATGCATCATTATGATCATCACCGTCGAGTCTCTCTCTCCTCTCGACGTCTTTCCCCCGTCGCCGCATTTCCTCGTATCGCAGACGTAAAGTCGCTTCGCGCGGCGCAACATATGTTACGATCCTGCCAGAGAGACGGCTCCGGCTGACGGAGAAGAGAACGTTACCCTATAACGGGGGCGTTCGCTCTAATTTTTCGTCGTTACAGCGCATTTCGCCTAAATCGTGCGCGAGCGGAGGAGGAGAATACGGGGAGCGTTTCCCTTTCGCTCACCACGGCGACGGTGAAAGCGGATACCTGTCGCCGCGCCGCCGCCGCCGGGTCGGTCGCGGATAATCGCGCGTGCAACGCGAAATTCCGTAACGGATATTTATCTGCCGCCTCTGCTCCACACCCCACGACGACAAGCTAATTGATCGTGATTCACCGTCATTGATCCAATTGTGGCCAATATCGTCAACCCTCGGTCGGGAGAATTTACATTATCTGACGATATGCAGAATGGCGAATTGGCGAGGCAGCGCGAAGATCAATTTCAACGAGCACATGTTGCGTTTTTTATTCAAATACGCGCGCACGTCTTACATCACGATATTACGTAATTAATCCCACCGATGTTCGATCTCTTTTCCTCGAGATTATGGGGGTTCACGCCTAGGTCGTCTTCGAATAATATTAAGAATCTTATACGAATTTTTCGCAAAGTCGAATAAAGTCTGCTTTGGCTTTTCCTGGGAAACGAGAACTTACGATCAGATCTCAAGTTTCTGTCATAAAAGAAAAAATGTCCTAGCAACGAAATATCTGAAAACGAAAAAGTTTTCAAAGTCATTGTTGCTCCAGTCAGAAGTTTGGAGACGCGTTGCCCTTAGATTCCAATTTCTATATATTATTTTATTCCGTGCCGTGTAATTTTTGTACTATTTGAAAATCGGGATTGCAAAACGCCAAGTTTTTAGATAATATATTTAGATGGAGATAAGCCACGTGTATTACAAAAGTACTCGGCAGTTGCAAAACCGCATATGTTGAGAATTTAGTTCTTACTGTTCTTAGCAGAATGGATGCCATTAAAGGAACACGCGTAGAAATGTTCGCTGTAATGAGACCTGATATAGCTTCACACGCATGCCTGCATGCACGATATATTATGTACGATTTTAATGTAACGAAACTTCTCAGCAACAGAATTCTTACATATAGTATATGTCGGGTTCTCCGCACTTCCTTTCACCTGCAAGGTCTTTGACTGATTGATATTTCCCGTTAAGGTATACTCAATGATTTTTACGTTTTAAATAATTATAAACGTTTAAAGGTGAGGTGCTTTTCGTTAATTGAGTTTCAGAGACGTAAACAACTAATACATTATAGAAATATTCTTTATCTAATTTCTAGTATATCTTCTTTATTAATTTTGAATTAACTTTAACTCTGAATTTTATTTATAAAGATATTTTATGTCGATTTCTTATAAAAAGGAAAGAAACTTCACATCTAAGTCAAAGAACACGTAATCAGTCCATTTAAAAAATTTGAGTTTATTGCAATGAGATTCTATGCCACATTGCCGCGACGCAGCAATTTCTGGTACTTTCATATTACTTTCACAGTTGGATCTCTCACGAGAATTTATCCGGTCCATTAACTCGAACGTCACGATCTCATCGTGCGAACAATTTGCGCTAACTGATCGATAAGATTAGAATTCTTGCCTTGCTTCCGGCGATATTATAATGCCCATTTTCCTTCAGGATTTTCCGGTATTTCGATATAAGAAATTCCCTGCAGCACGACAGATTGTCGGTCGCGTATTGACGTCATTTTGTCATGAAATCACCAATGGTATTCTCGTACAAAATTTTATCTCGAGTATCTCCATATTCGATAACTATAGAACAATAAAGCTCAAAGATTCGATTTTCGACTTCAGCTCCAAATTTTTTCTTTTAATTATATAAGTTTTAGCCAAAGTTTGAAAGTTGAGTTCCAGTCGGAAATTTTTCTCTTTTATTCGTCTTTGAACAATTTGCAATCGATTTTAACGAAAACATCGGAGGAGGTCGTCATTCGCCAAGTTTCCAATTTCCAATATTAAATATCCCTGCAATTAACTCCGAAATTATAAATCTATTAAAAAAAATAGTATAGTTTGAAATTAAATAAAAACTCGCGTTTTATCTCGCGTTTTAGTTTTTTATACTCTTAAAATTACATTCTCGAAAATCTTTATTTTCTATCATGTATAACTTGAAAATATTAGTTTTTTTTTACATTTTTAAAGTTCGCAATAAGTTGATAAAATCTGTAGGTATTAAAAGGTGTCTTTAAAATATAATATTTCGTATACGACTGAATATCGTAGTCGATTACCGCCTTAAGTGACTATGTCAATTTAAATTCTTGCAAATGGGAAATCGAATTTAAGTAAATTCAGAGAATTCCAAAAAATGCATACTCTTGAGATTACACATACAAACCTAAAACGTACTACGTATCTATTCTAATTGCTCACGCTTTGTTCGGAAACATATTCTAATTGCTGACTTTGTTCGCAAACATATTTTTACCGAAACACAAAGACTTTATCGTTGTTACTTTTTCCTGCTGTGTCTTCCGGATCGGCAGAACATCCTGTGTTTTTTTTCCCCAATTGTTTCTCGTAATCATGGGTTTTAATCGCGGTTTCTGCGGTTGAATTGCTGCTAGATAAGTAATGATGAGTCGTTTTCATCAACCGAAACGTTCTGTTTTTGACGTAACGGCTACTTCGTTTACAGCTTCGCTTTTTAATTGAGCCCTCGGGTTTCATTACGAGACGTTTAGCGAGATGTCCCACGAGAGTTGAGCAATCGTAACTACTCGAAAACTATCGATAGCATGATCCTACAGTCCTACATACATCCGACATGTGTTATGCAATCTTAGACCGAGATAGCTGCGGCGCTACCTGGATGAGATAGCCGGCGGAAAAATTAATGATACGAGGAGAGCACTGCTCGTAACGATAGCAAGTCGATATTCAAGTCCTCGTACGTTCCATCGCCGTGTTTCATTCCGTTGAAAAAATTGGAACAATAGTGCTTGTACGAGCCGGGTAACACGCGTCCAGTGAATGCGCATTTAAACGCGTTCACCGAGGTATCTTTATCTGTTGCTTATTTTTTCCACGACAAACGGGCACAATGCGACACAAACGTCGGCTTGGCTGTTCTTCGGACGAAGTCTCGATCTTGTTGCTACACGCGTGCAACATTGACCCTTATAAATGTGTTTACGACGGCGGAAACGCAGGTGACGTTACACGGATTATTGTTAGATTACTATTAATTATAGATTATTAGATTACTCGCTCAAAATTTTTTTGCGATTTATCGTCTTTCTCGATTATCATTTATTTTTCATTCTTTATCGGCGCACTTTAACGTTGTAATTCGAGCTCACAGTCGCTGGTTTGTTTATAAATACACAGCATTGCAGTGATTCTTTTGAACACGTATCGTGCGGAGTCGATCGATAAGATCCCGGAGCATCGAGATATGTGTCATATACGCTTGTTATCGATTTTGCTGTAGTTCTAGAGTAATATTTATTAATATATCTTTATTTATCTTTATTTATTTATTATTTATTTAACATCATAATTCGCTGTATTGCCACTGTTATCGACTTTCTTCGTTCGACGTCCATCGACATTTTTTGTTATGACATTTATCTTCGCTCGGTTTTTCAAAATTTTAGATTTTTATTCTGTCTTTAATATGCCTCCTCAGAACTCGCGAATGTTAATTTTAATTTAATGGCAGATTGGTGCGTTTCTTTTAAAAAATATCCGATGTATTCAAGTAAAGTCTATTTGAATATGAAATATGATTTTGCTATCTACGGTTTTGCTATCTACATTCTCTTATAAGCTTATGTTAACTTCGAGAACTTTATCTCACATTAAGACAAGATTTAAAATAAGAATTAAGATTGCGAACTCTATATATTAATTTTCCTTTAGTATAAACGGTAGTAAAGTGGAGAAATTTCTTATCTCAACAGTATATAAATACACGTTTTGCGATATGCGATGGACACATTTTTGCAAAACATGCTTGAATTTAATCGCTTTAAATTAGGCGCGTTCGAAAAAATAACATGAACAATTTTTATTTCTTACATTGTTATATTCTTCTTGTCGTATAGGCATTGTGCAAATTTATAATTTCTTTTGGAGCAAAGAGAATAAACAAAGTATTCATTTTTACTTTAAGTTTTAATCGAAGAACGGCTGTTTTATCCGGATAATAATAGACAACTCAGGATGTGTTGCAGATGTATAAAAATAAAAAGCAAACCTGTAAAGATATTGAATTTCAAACGCTAAGGAAAAAAAAACTTATTTTATAAAAGATATTTATAACTAAATCAATTCGAATCTATCATTGGTCTTCGAAAAACATTTTTTATCGTTTTTCTCCTGATTATTTGTACTTTATTATGCATAACAAAATTTGTGTAAGTCATTGAAGGAATAATAATATAGTAATACTGCCCTTGAAATATAATTTCAAGTAACTTTTAAGCTGCTATAATTTCGATTAATTGCAGCTCTTCAAATGATTGCTTAAGCTCTTTTATGTTGTTTTCGACTTCAACCCATTCGAGATTCTTTTAGCATCGCATTACAGAAAACTTTAACGCCTGCACTTTAAGCGAGATAATATTTCAATATTAAATCATGCGCGCGTAATCGCACGTCTCAGAGTACGTGGATTAAATTCTGTCGTTATATCGCAATTTCAGGCGTATCATCACGCAAGTCGCGTATCGCACATCGATTTCTTTATCGCAATTCAACAAAAATTTGTGCGTTTCGATGTAATGTTATTTGAATCATTGAAATAATCAATTCTTTTAGTGTAAACTCTTGAAAAAAAATTCTGTACTTTTTTAGTTATCTTGTTAGAACTGTAACAACGTGTGTAAATCTCGGAAAATTTTTATAAATCGTATATTTTTTCTCTTACATGAATCAATCACTGATATCATGCTACATATGGGAATGAAATAATTACTTAAATAGAGTTCTACATGGAGAATGAGAAATCAACTCATACAAAACAAACGAGTTTTTATATATCTTTAAAAAAAGAGATTGATTTTGAAATTTTTGAGGTCTCCGTCGTGCTTCCGTCCACTATGATACTGAAAGATGATACAGAAATTATTACTATTATAATATACATGTCTCTCGAATGTGTACAACAGTTCAGGGAACGCCGAATTAAGAAGCCTTCCTTATTCCAGGTGTCTCACGACCACCATATGAACAGTACGGAAAACGCGTCCCATGGTATGCACATGGCTCATCATAGTATGGACCATGGAAGCATGAATCATGGCAGTATGGATCATGGGAGTATGAACCACGGAAGCATGGACCATGGAGGCATGGACCACGGCAGCATGGGCCACGGTAGCATGGTCCACGGTGTCGAGGCCTCGACGGACGATGCATGCAGCGGGATGAGCATGCACGGTATGTCGGTACGTATGATCCGCTCGTTCAAAACACGGCGCCGTTAACGCACAATCTGCTCTACGTGATTTTCAGATGACATTCCACACCGGATTCTGTGAGTTAGTGCTATTCGAAAATTGGAAGATCGCGACGATAGGCGGTCTCATCGGCTCGATGATTGGTATCGCTATCATGGCCGCGCTCTACGAGGGCTTAAAATATTACCGGGAGTATCTGTTCTGGAAGACGTACAATGCCCTGCAATACAGGAGCGTCACGGTGCCCAGTGAGAAGAATGTAGTGGCCGAGGATAACCGGGTCGTTCAGTAAGCTCTCTAATTCTTCCGATGAGTGATCCTGCGAAAACCATTGCTTCTCGTTGTTTTTGCTCGCATAAGATTATTCATTGATATCATTTTATTATGTGAATAATCTGTGAGGAATTCCGAAGAGTGGTAGAGATTTTGATATTTTAATTTAAGAGACATCATACGAGCGTATTATAATGAATATGTTCCAAAAACCAAGAAGCAATATTTTTTGCAGGATCAAGTATATAAATGACATGCGTAGCTTATATTGTAAATCTAATCGTTGAATCGCTTTTTTAGTATGGTTGGCGAAGTAATTCACAAACAACCGTAAGTAAATCTTACGAAACACTGAGATTTTCTTTCAGAATTATGCTTTGTCTATTAATGATAGCGTTATTAATTAACATGATCCAGCTTGTAAATAGCAGCAATTGTTTATCAGTGTTTCGTTAAGTAATTCTGATATTATTAAAATGCATGCGTGATATATCCTCTTATGCTCTTTTAGGCATAATTAAAAAATACTATTTGTCGAAGATATTTTCAACATAATTGCCTTATTATAAATTTTATACGCTTGGTGTTATGTATTCCTTTATTTTAACAACTAGGGTTAACAACTAGGTTCTATGTGTGTGTGCGTATTCATATATTAAATTTATTACAAATAAATTCTAGTGCATGTAATAAATATTTATTAAACAACTCAATCCTTAATTGATTCAAAATGACCCTATTCTTTAATTAAATAACAAAAAAGTACCTAATTATTAATAAAATTGAGTCATTTAGAAAAAAAGTTTGTTATCCGTTATATATTATTGGAAATTATATGATTCACCAAATATATATGTCAATATATGAATACATGATCTATATTAATTAATAATTTTAATATAATAATTTTAATATTACAATAATATAAATAAACTGCATGAAAAGTATCCGTTTTTCGCTTGGTATTTGATACTAATGTGGTTTTATGTGGTATGCTACAAATAAATGATTTAAGTGAATTTGGACATAATGAGCTGTATTAATCTGTGCAGGCCAACTATGATGTCCTGGATGCATTTGTTTCAAACGTTTCTACACATCATACAGATCGTCCTGTCTTACTTTTTGATGCTAATCTTCATGACTTACAATGTCTGGCTGTGCTGCGCCGTGGTATTTGGTGCCGCCGTCGGTTACTTTCTATTCGGCTGGAAGAAGTCAGTGATCGTAGACGTTACGGAACATTGTCATTAGCATTTAGTAAATTGCCCTAATTTACTCTTCCCAAATCGTACTTGCGCGAAAGTGCGCGCGCGACTGCATTCTAGCGAAAATTCGAAAACTGAGAAGACGCAGATTAAAACCGCGATATTGTCTTCGGCGTTTCAAGAAAGGACGTATAGGGAACTATGTTCTCTAAATTCATGACACACAGTGAATATATAAATACAGCAGGACACGCAACAAAAAGGAGAAAACTATTTATTCTAGTTTCATAATTTAGCTGTTAATATCTTACATATAATTCCTGATTTTTATCTTAAAAGGTAAGCCAATTACCCTTAAGTTACTTTTTATCATACATTCTAAATAATTTTATTACTCTACAATTTATAAACTCTACACATAGATAAAGGAGATTTTGTTGAAAAGATTATAGGGTGATTCGCTTCTGTGTCATGAAATAATACAACTTCATAAGGAACCATTGGGAGCTTGAATCTTAGACGTGTATAAAGTGGTAAATTGTAAATATTATTAAGATATTCGTATAAGAATATACTGTCCAATGTACACACTTTTTCCCATTTTTATACTTATACTATCCGTTTCTATTGTTATTCTTTTATAAAAATATTCGTTGTATATCAGGTATGCAATATTTGGGAAAGAGTGTGCTACACTATTTTAAATAATTGTAAAAACATTGCAATACGTTCACGTATTATTACATGTTAACGTATTATCACGTTAACATGTAAATTACATGTAAAATATCATGAAATATAGCTTCAAATGCGAAAAAAAGGAAGAAAGTTTAAAAAGATGAGAATTATAATTCCTTTTTCACTTTTTAATTCCCGTGTTATAAACTCTTGTTTTATTGTTATTACTTATTATACTCATTTCTTAGTTTACATTTAAATTTTTTCATAAAACCTCAGACGTAAGTAGTAATAGAGGAAATTTTTTTATGAAGAAAGGGATATATTAATCGATTTACAAGAATATGACGTTTTTTAAACAAGCACAGTGTAAGTTTATTTTTTTCTTGCAAAATCGACTCCTAGAATTATAAAATCTTAAGGCATACACACATATATATGTATATATATATTTTTTACATAGGTCATGTACATACGAGAAATGGCCCTGTTTACTAAATATGTAAAAATAATAAATAACAATCGATACGCGCGCTTTTCACAAATAAGACTTTTATATATATGCAGCAGTGTATCCCTTTAAAAATAATTCATAGATTTCGTATAGAGATTTGGTGTACGAATGCCTGGATTCACGATAATTATGAGGTGGTCATCACCTTGATATGATCAGTTTTATGCGCTTAACATCTTAACCATTATTATTCTATTATTATAAATTTATATATTCCACATATAGCCATATATAAAAAGCACCAGCATGCACATCTCATACGCAATTAATCCGAATCGTGTCATTGGGAAATCATTACATACTTTTTCTTTGTACTCTGTATGAGGCATTTCTAAAGAATCAAGTACCATTTTGAATGAGATACGCGGGGGTTGTAGGAACGCATCATATGCATCAGCGATCGTACAAAAAGCTTCACTTTCATAATATTAAGTTTATAGAAAAATCGTTAGACATTGAATGCAGAATGTTCAAAGAGCAGGTATATGCTGCATTTTGTACAAACATCAAATTCGCATATAAATACTGGGTATTTATAGCAAGATCTCGCTTAAATAAAAGTCGCGTCGCTTTACTGCTCTCAGATGTATGTCGCGAGAATAAGGCAAATTTAGATTACAAAGCTAAAATTACAATTTATGCCTATCTCTTATGTAATAAATTAATCCATAATTATTCTTATTCTTATTTATTATTATCATCATTATTATTTTATCACAAGCCAATGGTGTATGAAACACTTAAAATACTGTCAGTAGCTTAAGAGCTGCACAAAGCGTTGATAGAATAAGGACGTTTAATCTGATCTTATGATTATATCTTAAGGTTGTATTCTGGAAAGATCAATCACAATATATTATTTGTCTTATATACTCGGTGGCTCGAGTATTTCGTTAAAATTCATAATAAAGAGAATATAAACCAGTCGGTAAATAAATCGCTCGTTTACTGCTAATGATATCCTATGCGGTTCATACATTCTTTGGAAATCTTAACTGGTCTTAAGTAAAAAAATTTGAAATATAATATATTCCATTTACACACAACCGATGCAATTCCAATGTCAACAAAGAAAGTTCACCGTATAATGAAGAGAGTATTGTAGACAGGCAAGAGATTCTCTTCAAATTACTTTGTTAGACCTAGAAACAAAGTATGCCAAGAGTAAAGAAACCGATATCTTAAATGTAATTCGTAAAAATGTCTATCTCTGAAACTGAAACCGAAAAGAAATTGCGAAAAGAGATTATAGTTAATCGAAACTTTCTATTATATAGCGAGCAGCCATTCAGATTTTCTACGGAGTATAAAAGAATTGTGCATCTTACTGTAAATATGCAAAAAAAAATAAGACACAGGCCAAACAAAGAAAAATAATCTCTTACAGTTGTATTGTGTAATGTAGTGTATCCTTATAGATCCTAAATAGAGTAAGCACCGTTTCTATAAACTCAATAGTGCGACGTTGTGTATATCCCTTCCAAATATAAAGAAAACTTTTAATCGATTGTTCCAGAAATATCGGCTTGCATCACATAAAGACCGTGCGTAGCGTCTATCTTCTTACCACCCGTTTCAATTATCTGGTCACAAATGTGGATCTTGAGAAAAATGTATCATGCATTATTACATCGCGCAACGTAAAAGGAAAATTGTGAAAATTACAAGCTGTGACAACCTACTCGGTGCCGGAAATAGGCATGCAGCAGCTCGTACGATGCTGGGACTGCTGTTTAGAGAGATCGACAGTGTCTTCCACTAAAGGCCGCTCTAATCTAGCTTCGAGTCGCGCCCATGCGTCAACCGCTGCCCCAAAAGCTGCCTCGACATTAGTGGCGTCTTTCGCCGAAGTTTCAACTAGCGGAGGATTACCGTTCTCTGAACACCAAGCTTGAGCCTCTTCCGTATAAACTTGTCTCTCGGATTCAGGAACATCCACCTGCAAGGAAAGGGACGCGTCTTACAACACACACGATATAAGATTACTCGACAATAATCTTGCATATGTTAATCCTGATGAGCCTACCTTATTGCCGACAACAATAAATGGAAAAGTGGAGCCTTCCTGAACGTCCGCGTACTTAAGAAATTCAGATCGCCATAACGCAAGATTTTTGAAACTCGTCCTATCGTCTACCGCGTAAGTGAGCAGGCAAATGTCCGAGCCTCTGTAAAACGGCGTCCTGAGAGTCTTGAACCTCTCCTGCCCGGCTGTGTCCCATATTTGCAGCGTGTACGCCTCGCCGTTGATCTCGATATCCTTATTCAGAAACTCCACCCCGATGGTATGGAAACTGTGCTCGTCGAAGTGATTCGACACGAATCTGTTCATAAGGCAGGATTTCCCGACACCGCCGTCACCAAGGATCACCACTTTCAGGAGGGTAGACCTTTGCGAATTTCGATTTTGAAGATTACCACCGCTCCTGCTCGTACTCACCGACGTTGAATTGTTCACCGACATCTTCCAATTTTAGAGGGAGGCTTGTCAGCTTACCTATCTATCCTCTCTGCGGTATTTTAATTATCTACCAGCTACCTCAACACGCGCAAAATTATCTTGGCACGAAAACGGAGCTTCGTTCGACGGCTATTCTCAACAAATAAGCAAGGGTGCACTCAACAAACATTCATTCAAGCTCAGTCGAACCTTGTACTCTTGTAGCTTCGCTGAATCAGCTGATCTGGAAACGGGGACGGGGACCTCGGTTTCGGAAAGGCTTCAGTTTCTCATTCTCGGTGCTCGCCGAATTACGTATCGAAACATAATCCGCCTCCTCGCGCGTTATCCGTGAGATTTCTCCCTCCTCTCCGCTCTTCCTATCTCTCTCTCTCTCTCTCTCGCTCACATTAAGCAGCTACTAGCGCATGAGATCGGACTACCTTGACGTCTTTATTCTCTCGTGATTCCGCTGCATAACCTCGCGGTTACGCGGCTCGGTCGGCGCGAATCTCTCGTCGACCGCTCGAATTTCGATGCCTCGGCGAGCGGAGGGTCGTCCGGCGCGGGACCAGCTCGCCCGTCCACCCTCGTCTCCGCCGATTTTAATTCAACTGTCGCGCTCGCGGCACGGACGAGGATGAGGTCCTTTTGTCCTTTGTTGTCGCGACACTCTCGCGGGGCCGGGGTCGGGGGCAGCGCTCGGCGCTCAGTCACTCTCGTCAGCAGGTCCAGCGCATTCCCGCGAATCTCCAACAATCTCCAACGGCGTCCTGGATCGCGCGCATCGATTTCCGGCGGTTTCAGCACCACTCGATCGACGAACACCTACGGTCCTCGATCATTTTCGGCCGGGCGGGCGCTCGCCTCGACACATCGGCCACATTGCACTTGCAGACGACAAGAAGAAACGCCCGTCTCAGTCTCACCAGCGAGCGGCGGTGAGGAAGGGAGGAGGGCGATCGTCGATCGTCGCCCGTCGGTGGTCCTCGCGAACATGGCTACCCGCGACTATAAATAATAACCAGCCGCCGCGCCGTCACGGATCCGAGAATATTTATGGACGTGGCACGTATCGCCAGCTGGGTCGGGGATGGACGAGCGTCGCGGCTGAAAAGAAGACCCATGACCGCATTTCCGGTCGTTGATTCGAACATCATTGTCGACCTGCCATTTAATTCCCTCGCGTCAGCTGTCTGAGCTGTCGCGGTTTTTCGAGTCGCAGACGCATGAGTAACATCTAGATACTCGATACAGGATATTCAGATCCGGAAATAGCTGACCTCGGACACGGGGGCCAGCCGTTCGACCCCCGCGAGGAAGCGACGTTTCGTGTTTCTCTTTTTTGTGCGACATGTGAAGTCTAAAATAAAGAATATATATCAGGAAAATCGTCCTTCTAGATAATAAATACTGTATATAAAAAAATATACTGATAAATACTAGGACTTGATTGTATTTTTATCATCGCTTCGCTTTCAGAGTTCCGCGCCGATTATCTCCGTTATTCCGGGTTTCCTCTTCCTGTCGGCGATCATCACACGTCCCCTCTTGCCTGCGTCGCCCATGCTGCGCGACCACGTGAGCGAATATTAGAGAGAGAGAGAGAGAGAGAGAGAGGAGATATGCACGTGTACATATAAATAAACAGCTGACTGCGGCAATAACAACTTGACCCTTTCTTTATAGCATTTATTGTAAAACTGATCCTCCTTTAACGTCTGTTGGAAAATTCGAGGAAGCCGCTGTAATTGCGCGATTCCCGTATCGTCAGTAACGTGATTTTGTCAGCGAGAGTGAACGGAAAGCGGTGCTTCCCAACCGGACTTTTGGCAGAATGATGAATACTCTGGCCCCGAAAGTGGAAAAGGTAGTTTTCCACGCTAAAACAGCGTGGAAAGCGTTAAATGGAGTATTTGCTGTTTACAAACCGCCAATGATCACGTATTTAAACGCACGGGATACCATAATTCTTCGTCTCTGCGAAGGTTAGGATATGCCTGTAATTTATTCTACTGTGATATTTTATAGATGACAGATAATAGTCATTTGCTCTATTTAATTCAATTCTTGTTTCTTCGTCCCTCCCAATCACAAATATATTGTTTTATTTTTAATATAAAATAACAGCTGAAAGAAGCAGCTCTTAATCCTTGACTTTCTTCATGTTTGAAATAAAAAAAATATGGAGCAAATGAGGGACAAAAAATTTATATAAAGGGTGTAATTAAGACAATCTTGTTACTTTTGAAAAGAAACCTGAACTGACCTTCTCAAGAACCAATTCCTAATTTTTAGATTTGAACAGTATGCGGGTACGTCCACCGATCAAACATGTGCGCATTGAAGGTGATACAACTAAGAGGATGAAGGTACTTGTACATCCGAGCTACGCGGATCATCCACTAGTCGTAGGTCCACGATATCAACCTAAAGACTTCAAATTGATATGCGCTAATTACCTGAGCAAAGATATGTCGGGTCTCATGGTCTGTGGTATTAACGATGGTACCAGCTGGGCTCACAAATTGAAGGATTCTAAATCTCCGACTAGTTATCGAGTTAAAGGTCTCTTGGGGCAGGCAACGGACACCTATTTTATAACTGGGAAAATCGTTGAAAAATCTACATATAAATATATTAAGCGCAGTGCAATAGACAAAATATGCGCTTCCATGCAGTCTGCTCATCAAAGAAAGATGTTCGAGTATGTTATACAATAGATGTGTGTATGATATTATTCATTAGTTATGTGAGATTTAATTTATATTGACTTTCCTAGATTATGTGGAGTGAATATGCAGAGTCAAGCTGCATACGAGTTAGCTGTACAAGGTCCAGTGAGACCTGTCGATACAAATATTCCAATGATATATAACATAAAATGTATAGACTTTACATCTCCTGAATTCACATTAGGTAAATGTTATATCTATTAAATATAAACTGTAAATTGATTAATAACTTTACCATATTGATTATTAATTTTTAACATATTTTTTCAGAAATTGTTTGCATTAACGAGAACGACATGTATTTAAAAACTTTGATTCACGACTTGGGAATTCAGCTCCACAGTGTCGCTACGTGCACTCAAATACAGTGTTTCCGGTATGGGTTATTTCATCTAAATCTTGCTCTATTGAAAAAACATTGGGAGTTGCAAAACATATGTAATAATATTGAACAGTGTAACGCTATAATTAATGAAGACAGTTCTTTATTGAATCAAGACAATCCGATATTGACAGAACGAGGTAAATAATTGAAATCTTTTTCAAATTGTAACCAAATGTACATAGTAAAAGTAGGCCATGTAAATTGCTAACAAAAAGGAAGACAGCTGTAATGATTTATACATATATAACAAATTTCTCGTTCCATGAGAAAATAATCTAAATCTGTGCATTAGTAGAATGAAAGTAAAATAAAAATCATTTAAACTGCCATGGTATTAAGTAACATATATGCACATATTAATACAGGCACATTTCTTTCATTCTGCTTGCAACAATATGAATATATCATTAACCATCAGTTTCTCACATCATTATTTGTTTACCTAGTGAATTTATGAAAGAGAATTTGAACACGATGGAAATCGAGATTATTTTGTCATGGAACAAGATATACAAACATTAGAAAATATACATGTGAATATACATGTAAAAATATTATTTTTATAACGAAAATAAATGTTTGTTCCGCCAATAATGTTTAACCAAAAATTATTTTTATATTTTTATGTTCTATGTGTTTCCCTCTGCGGAAAATAAAAATCTATATATATTTATTAAATTGACAATAAAATAGTAAAACTATTAAGTCTCTCTTTTTTTCGAGATATTACGTTCTCTACTACGACTTCTTCTCCGACTTTGGCTACAATCAGAATCATCGGATCTGTCATAGAGCCTTTTCTCAGATTTTCCTTTTACTTTCTGTTTATTCGGCCACTGCTGCATCTTCATACTTTTTGCTATTACACGTTTTTGGTGATCGAGTTGTGGGAATAAATCTACAAAAATAAACAAATTTTCCTTATTAAAAATTTAAAGATATTACAATTTTTTAATTAAAATGGAAGATTATTCTAAATTTTAAATATAAATAATTGTTTATTCTTTGTTCATATCAAATATATTTTAATAAGATTTTAACGAAGCTTTATATAGTTATCAAGCTATTTGAAATATTTAAGAATTAAAAATTTGTATAAGAAAAAATATCAATTTTGGCTAAGAAAAGATAGATTCTATATTGTGATATATCTATTAATGATTTTTTAATCATCTTATATAATTATTTTATCATTTTTATGCATGTAATACCTTGTGATTTTTCTAAAGCTTCTTTGGCAGAGTTCATTTCCGCTTCTTGGATACTATGTCCTGAAGCCGTAGCCAGTCGTTTTCCTTGAAAATATACAGCGACTGTATAAACTCTTGTATTAGTTGGCCCTTTACACTCGATGACTCTGAAGAAAAAGTAAACCATATAAGATTATGGAAATATCTTTGCAAACATTTAATCCTTGTGATACATCTCTAGCAAGAATTGAGACATTTGCAAAAATGATTTTACGACTATTATTGTAATTTTAAAATTGTTTTTGTAGATTAAAAACTTACTTGTACACGGGAATATCTGGTTCACCACCGTCCATAGTTCTTAAAGTTAAGCAACACTGTTGTAGTTTGCTCTTTGGATCATTCCAGTCCTGATTCATGATAAAATCTTGCAAACGTGGGAAGAAGCATACATCACAAAACACGTGACAATACTTTAAACCCTTATCGACATAAAGTGCGCCAAGAAAAGCTTCTAATAAATCTGCTCTGTCTTTTGTCTTTAATTCGGCTTTCGGATTCCCGTAAAGCGCATATTGAGTCATACCGAGATCGTCACAGACAACTGCTTGCGTTTTATTATTTACAAGGGAACTCCGTAACAACTGTGTACAAATATAATAATCGATTGTAATAGAAAAAAAAATAATCATCAAAATGATCTATGAATAATATCGCTTACCGATAAATGTCCTTCATGATGTTCCGGAAAGAACTTGTACAAGTATTCAGAAACGATAAGCTGCAACACAGTGTCTCCTAGGAATTCTAGCCGTTGATTAGATCCTAATGTTAAATTAGTATACCCTATACTACGATCCGTAAACGCTCTAGCAAGAAGACGGATATGAGTGAATTCTATTCCAATTGATTCCTCGAACTTGGTCAATTTCTGGTAACATACAACATAAGAAAAGATAAAAGAAGCATTTCACAGTCGAGAGAAAACGTTTGTTCAAAATAGCTAAGCAATACCTGCAACAGTTCGAAGCTGGGAATCCACTGTCTATCTCCCATCGGTTCCTGTTCCTGAAGGGGATGTCGTGGATAATTCACCCAAACTTTGGCAAGATCTTCTTCACCTTTGAAGAGTGTCTCCCCGAAGACCCGATCAGCTACTTCTATCCCTCCATCAAGAAACAGCGAGCCCATCAACGCTTCGAAGCAATTCGCCATTGCATGCCTCAGCTCCAAGTCATGGCAGAGATCACTACCGTGCGCATAGAGCATGTATTCCTCCAGATTCAGTTTTTTTGCCAACACGGCGAGATGCTGATTTTGCACGATCGCCGCTCTGTAAGTAGCCAAACCGCCCTCCTCCAATTCCGGAAACATATGGAAGAGATGGATGGAGGTGAGAAACTCGACGACCGCGTCGCCGAGAAATTCTAGTCGTTCATTGTGTGCTATTGACGACTCCGTTTCCGTTTTCGCGCCGAATCTGGACATTATGTTGATCAACGTGTTGATACCACGTTTACGCGTGTTCATATAGTGGATCCTGCGGTCGCCGTACTCGGGCTGCCTTATGCCGCAGTTCGTCAGGGAATTCCGCGCGTGATCCGGATTTGTGCCGAAATTCTCACGGTAGCTGGGATGCGTGAGAGCCAGCTGGAGCAGGTACCTGTTTTTAAACTCGTATCCCAATGTGCGTTCCAGATTGTCCAGAGATTTGTGGAACCTCAAGTGGCAGACTAGTACCGGTATCAACATCGCGTGCTGCACGATATCGCACATAATGCCGGTTCTGTAAAATCCTTCGGAGCTGACGTCGACCGTGACGTCTCGCTTCATTTTGCTCTGGGTGCGCAACTCCTGCAATTTATTCTCCTTTGCCTCTAATTTTCTCTTATCTTCGAAGGATGGTTTCGACATGTTTGCGAGTAGATGTCGAAATTTCACGTAATCTCTCCAGGCTTTTTGGTAACTAGATAAATTTATAAAATGCATGTTATAAATGCATGGAACTGTATTTAAAGCACAAGCAGCGTGTGTTCAAAAAATGTAACTTTCAAAAAATTTAAAGAGAGGTTTCATGTTTCTTATACATTAATTAGATTCAATTACTTCTGAAAAATTCTGCGACTTTAGGCATAAAATCTAATTTATTTCTACGTTTGTTATTATTAATATAATTATTTGTGTGAAATGAAGTTACTACATATAATTAAAAACATAATAACTCTTTAAACTGATCGGGAATCGAAATATTAAGATCGTGCAATTATGTGATATATTATTGATTGATAAGTATAAGATACTTACTCTGCATTTCCTGCGTAGCTAAGCTGTGGTGGACGGATACCGAAGTGAACTATCTCGGGATAAGCAAGCGATACCTTATTGGATTGGTCTTCTTGATTCCTATCCAGCTGATCAACGCGAACGCTGCACGGTTTTTTCCCTGGATAAGTCACGACCATTCCCTTTACCTCGTCAGCAAAATCTTGCCATTTGTATTGTGGCATCACCACCAATCTAGATAGATCGTTTGGATTTATTAAAAGAGTACTGCTCTTTATCAAATAATTCAGAACTTCATTCATCGATAGGACCTCTTGACCGTTGTCAGTCAAGTCACGTACAAATCTCGGCATAAAATGAAACTGTCCGCAGCCGGATTTATCCTGTGCAGCGTGTAGATCAAAATCTACAAGCTCCAAAACCTCTTTAAATAAATACGTTTCTGTAAAAATTTAAAATATTTTAGTTAGGATGAATATTGTGAGAAAATTTGTTTTGTTATAAAGTAAACTGCTTACGAAAAAAGTCCAGCTCCTGTATTGTAAAATTTTCCGGCAATTTCTCTTCTATGTAAAGAATTGTGTATTCAATATTAAATCTAATAACTTTGCATGTAGGTAACTTGACCAATGGAAAGTGAGAAAGCATAGAGAAGCCTTCAAATATAAATTCATGTTCATCGTGTTTGATGATCGTCGGTGTCTTGGTGAGAAAATTTGTCGGCGGACTGATCGTTATCCTATAGTGATATAATTTATCCGCATTATTCGTACTTAAATTACACTTGTTTATTGCACCTTCTCCAGCATAAATCCCGTGTCTTATACCCGAGCGTCTTGATTTCGCGCTACATCTACATAATGGACCGTCGTTCATCTATAATTAAAAAAATTACAATACATTTTTAAAGTGTTAAAGTTAATGTAAAAAAAAAAAAAAAAAAAAAAAATAGATTTATAAAACATTTCTCGATATTACTTCTCCAGGATCATTGAACCACATTTCAGGATGCAATCTTTGTGGATGTTGTTTCTTTGCCATTAACTCTTCCATCGTTCTATCATCTTCATCCATAGAATTTTCACTATCGGACGAAGAGCTACTGCAAGCTTCAGACTTATGACGACAAAGACGCGCTCTTGTTTTTCTTGGAGGTGGTTCATAAGGTGGCTAAGAAAAATAACAAAATATAATTTTACTCAATTCCTTTACATAAGACAATTTATGGAAAATAAATGTACCTGCAATTCCCTTGCTCCAGCAGCTCTGTCTATCAACGCTGTCTTAAATGTTGTACACAATTCTTGTAGCTTAGGAGTACTTTTCATTATTTTCGGATTATTTTCATCCCTGACATAGTAAAGATCCGCTGGCGATGTGCGTGTCCAAATCTTTTTCTCATTTTCAAGTATACCTTTAGATCCCATTGCTGATAATTCATTTAGTTTTCGCTTTATGTCCTTACTCGTTGCACAATAATTACGTCTAATAAGAATTTTTATAATTACTTAAATATTTCATTTTGTAAGCACATATATATAACTTTTGCATATAGAACATGTACCATGCAACAAGAATCAACATGGTAACTAATGAATTTCCTTTTTTCTGAAAAATAAATTTTACATGCAAGGACCAATGCAATTATAAAACTCTTACCTATATTTTTCTAACAATATCTCTCTCTCAGTAGGACCCTTTGTTCGTTTACTGTTGTTGGTTGGCGTAGGGTCTCTAGTTGAAGTAGGCTCCCGGGATTTTGATCTTTTCCTGCTTTTACTGCTTACGTACGACTCTTCTGAATGAGATGTACAACTTCCATGTTTTTTAGATGGAGATCTTTCAAAGTGCCTACTATCATACGTGGAGTCTCTCGAACTAGATGTCCCTCTATTGTGCTGATGATATCTGTCTCTGTGATTCTGATATTGTGATCTGAACACTTTTTCTTGCTTACTACGTGGACTTCTAGATCTCGGTCTGCTAATTGCACGCTTGGGCATTTCCCTGTTATCGTATTTCCATTTAGGCTCTTCCAGTCTTGGCGACGTTTCATACATCTGCGTTGGACATAATCTCTCTTTGTTATATGTTGTCCCGCTTGTATTGTAGCATGGAGTAGGAGTACTTTGATACGTTGTCCAGCTTGCAGAGAAGTTATTGGAGTGCCAATCGTTACCAGCATTGTCATTATATACATTTTCAGATTTCACATTCCAGCTTGCATAATTATCATTCGTATATTCGTGTGCAGTATCCGTTCCGCCGTAATACTGATCGCCGTACTGTGAATTCATTCGATTCTGGTAAGGAATATGGGTGGGAAAATTGGCCGCTTCATTATGATAGGTAGGAGGCGTAAAATGGTACATTGAATTTGGTAGATTAACATCGGCATGGATATTCGATACATTAGGAGGAAGGATATTTGACACATTGGGCGGAGGAATGTTTGGTGGTATATTAAGAGGAGGAATACCTGATACATTGGGAGGAGGCACGTTGTAGGAATACGAAGAATTGTAATTGGGAGGCTGAGTGTAGTCAGGAAAGTTGGACACTTGAGGAATCGGATAATACTTTGCATCTTGGTGACCCACTTCGGTGTTCCAACAGTATGTCTGATCCGTCATTTTCACGCGAAATTATTCTCCTTAAAAGCGACTTTTAAGGAACAACGCAAAGCACTCAACGTGCACAACACTTTATCAACATCAACAATTTAGTATAAATTTTTTTTCCTTTTTTCTAACTATAGATTAAGCGTCTTCAATTCATAACTTTGGCACGTTACAATTGCTCTTGCCATCTTATCATTAATCGTTCTCCTTATATTTTCATTAGACTCCAGATTACTTTTTCAGTTCTCTTTCGTACGAAATATTTTGCTCTTTCACTTTTCCTTTGGTATAAACTTTTACATTTTGCAAATACCTCGTGGACCTCGTGCTCGTTGATCACATCGAAACCGTCAAAAATGGTCAAAAATATCGATTTATGTTGATATACCGTGCACCGCGCAGTCTGCGAACGTCAGAAAAATAACTAGATTAATTTCCGAGACAGGCAGGAATGCAATTATACGGCCTTGATGAGACGCGCGGCAGATAATTGGCGGATGATGACGCTCGTCCAATCATCCGCCGTTACGTAATCGTGACTGTCGGAAATGCGGGACGCTGATTGGCCACCGCGTTATTCCCTAAACTCGACGTGTCCTTCGTATGGGCGACACGACGACGTGCGATCGGATCGCCAATCGCGTTCGAGCGTCTCCCGAAGCGACGCGGGCGCATCCCGATTCGTTGCGAACGCGGCCTTACGTTCTCTCCCCTCGCTGCGTGCATACCCCGTTTCTCCAGTTTAAGCAAATGGCGTCGTACGGGTGGATATCGTTGCGTCAAATTTCACAAATCATGAATGAATTCTAAGTGCCGTCGCGCATTTCTCATGAATTGAGGGTATCGCCAGCTCTGGTAAGCCTCCTCTCGACCGCGGTGCACTTTGCGCGCCCGGGACCGATCCGGCGGCGCGAGAAACCGCGTATTTTTCTCCCGGACGTTTTCTCAGTATGTAAACAAACATTGTGCCACACGCACCGCGAGTGAGCTGTCGAGCCTGTCGAGTCGCGCGAACGCGACGTCCCGAGAAATCCCGCGGTTGTCGCGTATAATTATCCGTGTTCTTTTTTCACATTGTGTGCGCGAACACGCGTGGGATGTGGATGGACCAAATTGTGCAAACCGCAGCGTGCTCCCTGTGCCAGCATCTCTGATGCACCATCTCAATTCCTTACCCTTACCACCACCTCGTCAGGCTGTTTTCTTTTGAATTCTCGCAAGTCTCCTTTGTATCTCTTGTACAGTATTATTTGATTGATAAAAAATATGTGTAAGCTGAATATAAAAATGCATTTTATTTCAATAAAAGTATAGTAAACTTTTGCGTTGTAAATATGTTGCCATATTTATATATAATTTGATTCAAAGTATATGTTACTTTTGCTACATTAAGTTATTATATCATGTTGTAATTGCTTGCGTCATGACTCTGATAATTTTAAATAACATATATCTTTGATAAAATTAGAAATTATGTATTTTAGTAACCTTATTATAATAGTCTTTATATGAGGTATCATAATTAGAGAATACATACATATTTTTTGATAGATACTTGTCACGTAACAATATATTTGGATTAATGTTTTTAGTATTTTGCAACACGGTGCATATCAAACCATGAACGAAGTAAGCGGAGGAAAACAAGATGTGCCCAATACCTCGAGTTGGGAAGCCTTATCGGGACAGTCGGTGTCTCCGTTGCCAGTCATGCATCACCATCATCAAGCGCTACAGCAGGATACAAATTCATCAGTAGCGCAAGTTATAGTTCCTACGCCCGTTAAGCTCCAAACACCTATATTAGCACCTGCGCCAACTGTAGCTGATCACTGTCCGCAGCTTGGTCACATACAACAACCACCTCTTATAACTCAGGTATGCTAAAAAAAATCAAATTTTTACACATTTTTAATGATTCTAATTTGTCAAATTGATTCATCAAAATCATTAATCAAATTAGGACTGACTCATTTCTTTTTCTCTTTTTTACAGGGTGCACCACCAGGTAGCTTTTCAGAGCTCGAGTTATCTCTGGAACTCCAGCAACAAGGCTGGAAGAAGTTTTGGAGTAAACGTGAAAATCGGCCATATTTCTGGAATAAATTGACCGGAGAATCTTTGTGGGTAGTACCTTCCTTGAAACCACAGGTACTGCAAAATGTCACAAATAAGTATCCAAATTTTGTGATAAAGAGGTAAAATGTAACATTATGTATGTATCCTATCAAAGTTTGATCCAATCACGGACCCACTTGGCATTTGTGGCGTACCACCTCCGCCTGGAAATGGAACCATTCCACCTAGTACACCAGGTGCTACGTTAAAACGAAGAGCATCAGAGGATGGAGCTGTTCCACCGGCAAAGAAATTTGTATTAGCGTATGTATTTGATTTTATTAGGATGTTAAGACATATTTATACGGCAAAGTGAACGAATAATTTGTTTATTGTTACAGGGGTCCATGGGATTTGGAGATACCTACAAATGTTATAATATATGAACGAGCACCATCAAATTTGATGCACGTTCATCCTGAGGCAGAAGCTCTGCGCTGCGCTTTGCTATCAAAGCTACGGCAGTGTTATCAAGAGTTATGTCACACTCGCGAATCTATAGACGCGCCGAAAGATTCCTTCAACAGGTGGCTAATGGAACGGAAGGTTATCGATTGCGGCTCAGATCCGCTGCTACCGAGTCAATGCTTCCCCGAGATTTCAATGTCCATGTATCGCGAGATCATGAACGATATTCCCATTAAATTGGTAAGGCCGAAATTCACGGGGGATGCGAGGAAGCAATTGTCGCGTTACGCCGAAGCAGCAAAAAATATGGTAGAATCAAGGGCGGCGTCATCGGAGAGTCGGAAGGTGGTCAAGTGGAACGCGGAAGACACCTTCCAGTGGTTGAGAAGAACGGTGGGCGCTACGTTCGACGATTTCCAGGACAGACTCGCCCACCTGAAGCGACAATGTCAACCGCATCTGACGGCGACCGTTAAAGCTAGCGTTGAAGGCATATGCCTGAAAATTTATCATCTGTCGACAGAATATGCGAAGAAAGTGAAAGATAAAAACAACCAGATCCTCAAAGACAATGGTCTGGGGGACGTTATACCGTTAGGAGGCCCTGCTAGCACGCAGAGAAAAGTTTGGTGTTATCCAGTGCAATTTTCCCTTCCCACGCCGAGACTTCCACAAGTTGATTACCTCCCTGAGCGCGAGCAAATAATGCTGCGCTTTCACGGTGACACCATGTATATTAATAACACGCACTTTGCTAAACTGGAACATTTGTATAGGTATAACGGTTTCGATGACAAAAAGTTCGAAATGTTTCTGTCACGCGTTTGGTGTATGCTGAAACGCTATCAAACGTACCTCGGGATCAACGAGGGCCAAGCAACTCAAATGGCTCTTCCAGTGACGGTTTTTGAATGCCTTCAGCGATCATTCGGCGTAACGTTCGAATGTTTTGCCTCGCCTCTGAACTGTTACTTTCGGCAGTATTGTTCAGCGTTCGCCGATACAGACTCGTATTTTGGATCAAGGGGACCATTCTTGGACTTTAGGCCGGTCAGCGGATCGTTTCAAGCAAATCCACCCTACTGCGAAGAACTTATGGAAGCTATGGTCAACCACTTCGAGCGTCTCTTGGCTGATTCGGCCGAGCCTTTGTCGTTCGTGGTATTTTTACCGGAGTGGCGTGATCCGGCTCCTAATGCGCTCATAAAACTCGAGGGCAGTCACTTTAAGCGCAAACAAGTAGTAGTACCCGCTATGGAACACGAGTACAGACACGGATTCCAACATATTCTTCCAAAGTACGTTTATACAGTTCTTGATTAGACTTGGCATACATGTGATATCATACATATGTATATGAAAGAAATGTTGAATATATATTTTTCTCTTCTACATTCCAGAGGCGAAGTAAACATCCGAGCAGTCCACGGCACGCTAGTTGTATGGTTACAAAATCCGGCTGGCGCTGCGCGATGGGGACCTACAGAAGAGCGAGTCGAAGCTTTATTAGAAGCGTGGCGACCGGGTCGGGAACGAGAAAGGGATAGGCAAGAGCTTCTTTCCCCGCCGCGACAAACGCATCAGCCGATACCGTCAACGCCAGTACCTGTACCGACAACACCAGCTACACCGACGGTGCCATCTGTACAACCGCTACCAAGTCATCCTATATAATTGAGTGATATAATATAGTTGAACGATCTTCGTGTGAGAGGAGACAACGTATAAATATAAAATAGGAAAATTAGTTTCCTAAGCTTGGAGATAAATATGATTTATCTCTTGTAATATAACTTCTTTGTTAAGGAAATTCATTTTATATTTTAGCAGATATAAAATATAGAAAAAATAAAGTGTGTAAAAAATGAAAGAAATGTTAGGTAATTATACACAGAGAAATTAAACAGTCATAACATAGAAACGATATATATAAACGTTACTTTATAATCAACAATATATTCATACCCTTAACGGTATGAATATCAGTTACATTTTGAATCAATTTCTACGAAATTGATTCTTGATAACTGATAATTGATTGATGAACATTATTTGATTCTATATCGGCAGCGGAGTAAAATCCTGTTGCTCACTTCTGTTCAGCCTTGATAAACGGTAAAATTAATGTAAGGATTATATTGAGAACCGTACATCTAAGGTATATAAAAAGAGTTTACTTATCAATAACGCAAGCGCACATTGCAGAAAGTCTAAACTTTGCAATAGTGGTTAATTGTTGTTGATCAATGCGTTGGACTTTGTGACGTGTGATGCTTTAAATATTAGATATACTTGCTATGCAAGATAAAAATTGATACTATTGTAAATTTCAGAAGATTAGGTATACAGGAATAACAAATGTACAGGTGTATGTTGTATGTATGTTCTTGCGCGGATGTAAGTGGTATGGTATGTAGGTTGTATGTGTCGCCTATCTCTGCTTATTTGTGGCCGGAAAAAAAATTGTATAAAAAAAACTGCGATAAACTGTTCACCATATTTTTAACCATGACAATCTTTTTCTTTAATAACAAAGAGCATATGTAGGAAAAAAAGCTAGTTACGCATTTCGTTTGAAATAGCTCTTTGCCGGTGCAATATTTTGTATCAGTTTATAACTGATGACCACAAAAGAGAGAGATAGAGAGAAAAAGAGATGTCTTTATTATAAATATGTACAGGCGTATCACACATAGAGAGAAGAGTACATAATGTAACTATGGTTTTCTTATTTCTTTTTTTTCCGAGAGGTTCTACGAATTTTACAAAATTAACTGAAATAGTTGGAGTACTGCTATAGATAAATAAAATTTCTATAATTCTTTTTTACATGCATATCTGTATTAGGTGTAGCATATATCGGAACGATAGATGAAACGAGGCTAGATGCACATTTATAAACAATATATTATTAGGAATTATATATTTTTATGAACATGTAATTTCTAATAATGTATACTTGTGCATTATTCAATCATTTTATTGAAAATTCGTGATCTAAGCAGTTTGTCAATATGTCGAGCACTCCTCACTGAAAAAAGTGATATTTGTATCTTAAAAATTTTGTATATTTTTATTATAAAATACCACATGTACGCTAGTGTATATACATACACATGCATATAGGCGCACACATGCGCACACGCATGTATAGCCATTCTTAGAAATTAGAATATTTATGCTTACGTAATTGGGAAGTAAATAAGACAATACTTTAAAGATAGATATAAGTTACGTTTTGCGAGATATTATTGTTTTGCAAGCAGCAGAGACAATGTATCCACGATTAGGTTGCACTTTAGCTTAATAGAGTACAAGTAACAAATTTTTCTTGTAAATCTTTACATTTAGAGAGTAGTATATGTTCAACTAAAGACAAAAAAATTACGTTTTCTATGTTTAATTATTTTTTAAGAGTAAAAATGAATTTCACTCATATGTCTGCGCTTTTAATATAGCCATATTCATTATAGAATCTAAGATTATTATTACTTTTTATCATACTGTATGTATGATACATTTGCAATTTCTTTTAAAATTGAGAATTTCTCCTTTAATTATTATCTTAAATTTAATTATCTATAAATTTTACTTGTATCTGCTATGAGAGACGGCATCTAACATAACGTGCTTATTGTACAAAAGCAATCCTTAAAATAAGCGATTCCGCAAAATGTTGTCTTTTTAAGAGAAAATTTAAATGAAGTTAAGGGGGGAAATTTATAAAACTTGATACACATATATGAATGACATGGTGTCTACTATGAAAGTACATGCTATATTTACAGAATTTACAATTGGCTTCTTGACAATATGTCGTTTGTTAACAGTTTATTGGGTTTTGTGTTGATGGAGGAACTACATTTTCAATGCTACAAGAGGACTCGAGAAACGAAGTAATATTTTTCAATAACACGCGGGCTTCATCATTCTCACACATCAAACTGTATACGGACAGATCTTGCGCGTCTGTGATAATATCCTCCAATATGGTTTTAAGTGTTCGCAAATCAAACAAACAGTGATTACGTCCGAAACGATACTTATTGAAACTTATGACTTGACCCTTTTTTATCATAGCATGTAAACGATTCTTAGCAATAAATGATATAAATTCGAGAAACTGTTTATAGTCCATGCCATAAGAGGTTTTTAGCATCAATTGGCAATGTTCGTTCCAATTCTTCATATCCTTGCAATCGTCAACTTCTTTCATGACGGATCTCAATTCCTTTTTCAATGCACACCATACATTGGTGATATTACAGCCATTGATCCAATTATGATTAATGGAAATTGTATCTTCCTACACAAGACAACACGTAATTTAATTTTCCACTAATGGGTGATTTAAATTCTTTTGCAAAATTCCTACAGCTCTATTTACCAAATTCCAAACTTGATGATGCCATCCAGATGGCACAAATATAATCTCCCCTGCTTCTTGAGTTACATCGAAGCATTTCAACTTTTTACTATCGTACATTTTATATTTCGTATGATCGTTAAGTTCCTCCGAAACCGCATCGTACGCCAATTGCCCATAAAGATCACGAAGGTGGTCTTCTTCGTGTGGAGGAAAGAACAGCCATCTCTTTCTTCCAACTACATTTGCGGACCAGCTATACGACGTAAAAACATCCGCGTGTAACGGAGTCCTGAACATCATGGCAATAGTTAAAATCAATCATGGAAAGCAAGCGATAATCGATACGGGAATAAGTTACAGTATTAGTCATGAGCAAAATTGTAACATTGAAAATGTATTTACCAGGTCTCTTTCGGGCCCATGTACACAAACATGTAATCGTCATTTAGTTCGGGATGAGCAATGTAATATTCGTTCAACCAGTCGGATACAAAATACTGAGGCACTTCGTAAATCGGGACGTCGGGGAAGCTCCTTACGCAATGCCAATCTTTCAAGTACAACAACGGCATCGATTTGGCATAGCAGCTCCGCTTGTAATCGACCCAATACTCCAAGTAACTCTCCATGGACATGTCATTCTTGAATTGCGAATTGTAAAACTTTCTGTTACAATCGGCAACCGGGACAACGGAATGTCCTGGGCAATAGAGATTACATTAATAATCCGCACCAAGCGGTCCCCCCCCCCTCCGATTCGTCGAATTTACCGAATAACATACCGAACAACGTGCGGAGCACCTCGAAATTGGGCGCACCATTCGACACCCATTCACGCCTGCACGGCCAGTTCTCGGTTGCTTGCAAACCGATGACGCACGGCTTGTTAGCTATTAGATGCCGAGAGAAAAAATCGTTGTACGTCACCGGCGAGTTGATACGCTCGACCGTATCGGGGTCGACGCAGGCGTTATCGTCGACGGGGTACGAGCTGTCAATCTCAACGAGCGTTGACATGACCGTAATTCGACCCTCATCGTTCAAACCTAACGTAGAATCATCGCGTTTGCAAGGTCACGCGATTCGTCACATTCAGCAGCGATCTATGTAAATCTCGAAACGTTCGTTCGCTGATAAATGCGTGCCGGCGCATAATACTCTCGTTTCCTTTTTCCTGCCTTACGATGCGAGTCCCGCATCGAATTGACGCGAATAAAGATTAATTTTTAACGATCTGCAGGAAGCTCGGCTGGGCTCGGTGACTGACTGCGGCGACCTTAACCTAAAAACAACGCTCGCGGTGCACGAGCACCCAAAGAACGATGCACTCGATCCAAAGTGGCCAACTTCAGGCCGGAGTCGACGGAAAGCCTTCTCGCGCTCCGAGGAACACGCGGGGTGTAGAAAGTGCCATCGAGGCGATAGATTAGCAAGTTAATTGTTCATTTTATTTAATCGAACGACCGCGAAACTATTCTTTTTATATATAATAATTTTATTATTGCTTTACGATTCTGTTATTTTGTAATTACTTAACATTGCGCCCGATGACGGAAAGTGTCTTAATTAATTGTTCATTATTCTACGTAACGTATGTACAGATCACGCTATTTTACGCTTTCTAAAACACTTTTCTTTTCACTCGCGTGTTTTTGCACGTCCGCATGCTTCCGCATTCGAAACGAGACGCATAACAAACAGTTTTTAACACGCTTCGGACTCCACGGAGCGGAAAAGGCGGTTTTTCGGGGGGAGCGAGAGAGGCAGAGTGTAAAAAAGTGCAACAGGCCCGCGAGAGCGCGTTCTCCGTTTGTTTTCTACCCCCACCCCCACCTCTCCCCGGTAACCTCCAAACCTCCTACCAACTTCACGTCACTCGGTCACTTTCACTTTAGGCCTAGGCGAACCTCGAGGATTGACGCCGTCGCCAAGCCGAGACGTCGACGTCAGTCGGTGTCCGCGTTCTCGAAGTATTATTAGTCAGTATTAGGTGCAAAACCAGGTGTAACGGAGGCGCGCGGTTAAAAATAAATACCTCGCTCGGCACGTAAACGGGACTACGGGACGCGGGTTTACGTCCGGGGCATCCGCGATCCGCGGTGCTTCTCATCAATCTCCGTCGCGACGTGACGTAAACGTCACGCGCAGCTCGCAATTGTCAATTGCCGTCTGTAAACAATACGAGTGTTAATTACAGACACCTGTCGAACGTTCAACGGGACAAAAGCCGCTATATCGATCCGTCGTAATAATGGTATATTGGCTACCGAAGAAACGTTTCGTGAGAAGGTATACTCGGCTCATTAAAACTGCATGCACAGGCACTCTTTCTCCGAACGAAGTTAATTCTCCCCTTCTCGCCCCCGGATCGATCGAACGTTTGTTAATCGATGGATATATAGCGTAACTTTTACAGTTTTGCTGGAAAACTAGAGTCGCTATACTAATCCGTTGTTATCGTTCATGTAGAAGCCTAACATTAACGCTTTAAAAGTATGTAAAAAAATGTATCGTGTGAAAGAAAGATATTCATGCCCAGAAGTAATTTTGTTTTTTTATTTTAAAGTTTGCAAGTATAGGTGTACCTGTCAGTTTTATCTATACGATTTTTCAGATATACAAGTGAAAAGTGATAATAAAGACATATATCTTTAAAGATTTGTATATAAGTGTCTGTTGTTCTTTCCAGGTGAAATATATATTATTGAAGGAATATATATTACATTATTTTTGAATTAAACTGAGATGCTTAATACATGTATAATAGTCGTACACTTGTCGGACAGAAGTGTAGCATGTGAATTGTAAAAATTTTCACTCGTACTCAGGAATATTGAAAGAAAAAATATTGTTTATACATACACAATACATATTCATATTTGTGAAGCTTTTTGTAATTATTTATCATCTTACATCCAAACGTTTTGCTTAAGACAATAACGGTAAAACAGTCTATTGTAACAAGTTTGTGGCATTAAGTTTGCTCGAAGAGAGGACTTGCGACTGAGAAAATACTGTGTAGACAAACAGTAATCAAACCACTAACAGTCACGATGTCGGTGTACCTACTATTAGCGGCGATAGTACCAATCGTCATCCTTGAGATTTGGTACATGGGAATGTAAGTGGCTTTATACCATAATTGTATCTCTGTCAACATATTTCTGTATTCCTTTTGTTGACGTAACTGTGCATCGTAATGTTAGCTTGCAAGCTTATTTAAACGGGACGATGTAAAGTCGAATATGTTAATTTCTTTGTTGGATAAAGTTTACGTCGACTCGACTCTTCAGTCAGCAATCATGTCAGCTTATTGCGACACACCACAGTTATTCTTGTCAATCACTGTGAACGGATGATGTAAGAATTAATCACAATAAGTTAACTGCAGCACATAATAAGATTGAACAGAACTGAACAGAAAAACATTTTATCAAGATATTGTCCATGTTTTATTTTTATAAACATCAATCTTGTGTTTCATCACAATTTATCACTTTCCCATGTTAAGAAACGAATGTCAATCTTAATAGAAGTGCGCTTTGCGATTCAAAACTAAGAAGGAGACTTTAGACATCTCTGTAGACGTCTCTGTTGTCAGCTATTGTGAATAAGTCGGGGCTAGAAGTGGGATATATAGTTACGATAGATCATCAAAGAGGGAGAGGATGATTACGCATTTTTTGTTTGCAATACTCGCGTTAAGGAATATGAAGAAAAAAAATCTTGATTGAAATATAGTTATTTGTAAGTATTTTACAATTGGTGGTGGTGATTTTTGTAGAATGCGATTTTTATACAAGCTGATACAGATTTACATGAATAATTTTACCAAGAGCCGATTTCACAGTCTCCGATTAACTTGATCTTTCGATTAAACTCACTCCTCGCCTCTTTCTAAGGGGGACAGTTAGAAAGAAATGCAGAGTGAGTTAATCAGAGGATCAAATTAATCGGAGACTGTGAAAAAAATCGGCTCTAAATATACAATATTTAAACAAATTTATGCATAAATAAAACAGAGTGATGTGAAGAAGGATGCAAAACCGACAAAACAATAAAATACAATACTTTATGTATATAAATGATAGATATGATAGATATAAATAAGAGGAGATGTGTTTGTATTTAGAATTCAAAAAGCATAACTTGCTTACTTTTCACTTTTCACGTTATCTAAACATAATATGATGCGCGTAATGTCATCGAATAATTATATAAGTTAAGAGAGACTCCACATAACTATTATATATGTCGTAAACTTCAAGAGATAAGATTGTCTTGTGTGTCATAAGTGTATCTCATGAATTATATATGCATAAGAGAATGTAACATTCTGTGACTGCTATGAACATAAAAAGGTATAATATTAACATAATAATGATGTATTATTTTGCTACATAATTTGTTGCTATAAAAATAAATTTATTTAAGACTTTACTTTCTTGTATTTGAATAGGTTTTATCTCTTGTGCTTAAAAAAAATATATATATATATATTTAGCTTGTGTATAGGAGCTTTTATCTTACGTGTGCGTGTATTAATTTTTTGACAGCTATTGCATCCAGCTGTTATATTTTTGTCAATTTCTTGTCGTTGCTGTTCTCTGTTTCGTTATTGTTTTCTTAAACTTCTAAGTGCCATTGTTCTGTTTTATTTTTTGCAAATGCAAACTGCTTAAGTGACATCACAAAATTAACAATTGTTACATTACACAATTCTGTGATAATTACATATAAAATGTTTAAGATTCTGATGAATTTTTTTATAGCCCTTCGATCAATCTGAAGTGAACCTTTTCTCTATGAAGTAATCGTTTATTATAATTCTATAATTTTGAATTATATTATATTATATTATTTTTGCAATACATTCTTTTACAAATTAAAATTCTGATAATATCTGTTTTAAATTATTTAAAACAGTGTTTTATTTATCATTTATTATACAGAACCTCAATTTTTCTGTTGACGGAAAATTAGTTTTGTAGTTGGCAAAGAATATGCAACTTAAAGGACTTCAGGTGATTGTAGGACAACATATACATCTTGAAGTTTTTTTTTACTATACATCTCGTTACTTTTACTACAATATCATGACTATTTGCACCGAAGATAATAGACAAAAGCCTTGTTAAATTATTAATTATTTATACACATATATGTATACATATGTAAATGCTACATTACAGATGCTTAACTTGGACAATGAAGCTGTCCATCCTGATATACCTCATTATATTTGGGCTTCTGCCAGTAATTTATCATTATTCATATACTCTTCAAAAAAAGATACTTTTTTTAAATTTTGGTAAGTAATTAATGTGGTGTGTAACAAATGAAACGCAGTAAACGATGCTCACAAAAATTAGTAATGTTAAAACTTGTAAGCTTTTATGAATTGATTTTCGAAGAAATATGTAAAATAGTGAAATTAACTCTTATGCTCTAAATTTGTTGAAATATGATAAAATTATAGCTTGTGTCTTAATAATATATAATTTTAATCTATTTTAGTACATTGGCCACTTAAATTAGACTTTTCCAATCCAGAATTGGTTGGACTGAACGGCGCTAGAAATTTCTATTTATATACCGACCAGCAAGTAAAGATTGGTGCATGGTGAGTGATCGCATAAAACTTATGTAAAATTTGTAACTTTATGAAGCTGTATTGCTTCTATATTGTTATATTGTAATATATAATAGTGTGCGTTATATATTAAATGGTACTTGATTTGCAGGCAGATATTACCACGATCTTTATTAAATAAGTCCATTCCTGTAACAGATGAAGCTTATGAAGCAGTTTTAAATAAGGCTAAGCAACCTGTGTTCCTATATCTTCATGGAAATAGTGGTAATAGAGCAAGCTCGCATAGACTCGAGCTTTATAAGCTTTTCCAAGACCTAAATTATCATGTTATATGTTTCGATTACAGAAGTGAGTATCAAGAACTTGCATTTACTTTTAGAACAATTCGTGTAAAAATACTGTTTACGTATTTTATTTAAAAGGAAGTTTTATTCATGTTCTTTTATCAATTTAGGCTATGGCGATAGTGATGTAGTTGAGCTTTCCGAGGAAGGTGTAGTCACGGATAGTAAATATGTTTTCGAGTGGGTGATGAAAAAAGTTAATGGCTCAGTTCCAGTTTTTGTATGGGGTCATTCTTTAGGAACCGGGTAAATTTCGTTTAAATTATTTTTTTTAAATATAAATTGAAGTAGCTTATTATAATATCGTGTAACTTTTTATTTGTCATTAGAGTCTCTACGCATGTATTAGCTCTGTTAGCAGCTGAAAATATACAACCAGCAGGATTGTTTTTGGAAGCACCGTTCAATAACATTCAAGATGAACTAACGGAACATCCATTTGCACAGGTATATTTTGATTATCTTGTCAGATATAAATCATACTGCTTCGAATAAACATATCCATTTTTACGCGTTTTTATGCAGATATTCAAGCACTTACCATGGTTCCATTGGATGGTTGTTCAACCATTTTTTAATAATAATCTGCGATTTGAGTCTGATAAGCATATTACTAAGATTGACTGTCCTATTATGATATTACATGCTGAAGATGATGGTGTGATTCCAATTTTTTTGGCAGAAAAGGTATGTCGACAATATTTTATTTATGGACTTTTAGATAACTGTATAGATGCTTAGTAAGGAATTAATATTTACAAGTGGCTTTGTATTTCAGCTTTATCAAGCGGCAATAGATAGTTTTGGAAATAATACAAATCGTATCCAAATGATAAGAATTGGTTCATCCCACGGACTTGGACACAAGTACATCTGTAGATACAAGGGATTACCTGATATAATTCAGTAAGTTGTTAACATACTTATTTCTAAAACGAGTACCATAGTTTATTTTTTTGTTATGAAAGTTATATTGGGATGTGCAGAATTATGCGATATGTATCGATATTACAATATTTACTTTACTTCCAGGACATTTGTCAACAAAACATACGAAAATCGGACTGAATAACTCTCATCTAGATTAAAAAATTAAAACTGTAAATTATTTCGTAAATTGTCAAAAAAATTCATAGTCAGGGATTATTTTATTTACAACATGAAAATGTAATACGTTTATAGAATTAGAATTTTAGCAAAAGATAGTATTCGAAGGAGATACATTATTTTGTGTTTCTTTGAATATTACATTTATCAAAAATTTGATATTTATAGTATCTTAGAATTATAACTATATGTATGATGTAAAAAAAACTGTGATGTCAAACGCTTAAATTGTGCACTCAATTTTTGTGTATAAAGTTTATTTCAACTTACCAAATGTAAAATTTATTTAAATAGTATATAAACTTTTTAAATGTAGTGTTATGTGATATATAATACATTTGCCTCATATAGTCACACTCCCTTATTTCATGAAGAAATATACTCAAAAATATTGTAAGAATTGTCTGTTAAATAAATGGAAGTGCATTGATAGTACTATTGAATATTAAATGTTATAGAATAGATTATACAATGCTGGAGATTATTATATAATTTATTTAATAATTTAACATATTAACATGCTCGAGAAACGAGAAATAGTTATTTGTATACAAAATATCTAGCTTTGTCGTAAAAACAGATAGTGCTGTTATTCGTTAAATATTTATTATATACAATTTGTTTCTTTTTTTTAATATCTAGGACATCATAGGCACGCGCCATTTATTTCCTAACGCTCTGTATCAATAAATTACAGTTAAAAACATTTTTAATTTGTTTAACATTCACGCGCGCACACATACACCACACGTTCACACACATTTAAAAAAATTCTTTTTAATTAGAATTTTTGAAAATGCTAAATTAAAACTTTTAATTTAATTTTTTTAAATTTAATTTAATTTGAGATTTTTAATTTAAATCCTATTTATATTCTTTTATATGCCATGTAATAGAAAAAACATTTGAAAATCAGAATAAGCAAACATAAAATCACGCATAAAACACATATTGAGATACGCGGTAAAGTTATAAGTTCAATTATATTCTCAGATCTAATTTAGACTGTTTTACAACGTGAACACACATTACAATCTTAAAATACATAAAATTATAAATAGAATTTCATCTCGAATTATAAATCGTCTAAAGCAAGTGCTTTAAAGGCGGATCTGATTTAGACTATGGATATTACAATCTTAAAATACATAAAATTATAAATAGAATTCTGTCCCGAATTATAGACCCTGTCTAAAGTAAGTACTTTAAAGGCATCGCGTTCGAACATAGCGCGCATCGCGCATTGAAATTTGAATATTCCCGCGGAACCGATTTGCGATTGACGCACAAGGCTCGTTCGCCTATTAATTTTCTTCAGTTGTTTCCTGCACTCGAAACGAGACAGACACGCGGTCAAGCGTCGGCGCCGTCGGGGAGAGAGAAGGAGCGTAGCGCCCGAGTGCAGATAGTGCAGGTGCAAACGAGCATGCGGAGAACTGCGCGCGCAACCGCGCGCAGCAGACGACGGCGGGCCGCGAGGAGGGCGAAAGGGTGGCGAGGGACGGCATGGCAATCGGCGGACACGGATTGTTTTCGTCGTCGCGTTCTCGTTGATCGCTCCGCGCTCGCGCGTGTGGTGGTGCGCGGTGTCCGCGCCAAATTTCTCGTCGTTGATCGCCGTTTTCCGCGGGGCGACGAGCGTCGCGCGCCCGAGGTATGCGCGAGCGCGCTCGTCGGGATATCGACCGGCCGTGCAATCGCTCTCGTCGCGAGGGCGATCTCGGTGGAGCGTCGACGGGTCGCGGGTCGCCCGACTCGCCGGTCGCGACCGCGGCACCTGCAGCAGTGAGTAACCGACCCTCGGGCACCCGGCACCCCCTTCCCCACGCCCTCACCGCTCCCCGGCTTTTTCTCGTGCCTCTCCGCTCGTCCTCGTCGCTCTACTCGGAGCTCGGAGGCGCCTCCAGGCCTCCAGTCCAGCCTCCACGTGGTCGCACCGGCGCGGCGCGCGGCGCGGCGAACCTCGCCCGCGCTCGCGCTCGGGAGAATGGCACAATGACATAACGCAACCTCGTAATTCCACGTGGACACGTGGACCAGGCGCACCTTACGGCACCTGCTGCACCTCCTCTGTGAGATCTTTCGAGACGGTAGTCTGTTATGCCTCTCCCGATACCGCGAGCGACCGTGATTGTGAGGGGCAGTGATGGGAGACAGCTGATTTCTTTACAATATGTTGTTGTTAATTGGATTTTATAAACCAAACACAGAGCAGAGCCATATTAGAGCCACATACTTTAAATTAAGACGGTCTTGAAATAGGAACGGACTGAATACGGGCCTGTGAGTATGTAATTGACTAACGTTCGATCGATTTATTTACTCTTTTTTTTTTATTCTGTTTCTAATAGCGAAAGAGAATAATCCCCGCTAATATTTGAAAAGAAAAAGAAAAATCTCGGAGAAAAAATATAAATATGAAGTGAATATGTTAATCAGCTCTTCTTTGCATTGGAAAATGCGTTTGTATTTTTCACAGAACCTACTATTAGAATTGATATTTTGTTTTTATTTACTTATTTACGTATTCTTATTTTATTAAAAAAAAAAAAAAAAAAAAAAAAAAAAAAAAAAAAAAAACGTCGATAAATAAACGATACGCAACATTTTTCTGCATTTTTCGCAGAATTTTCATATTGATGAGTAGTATTATCTTCAGGATGCTAACAGATTGGCAGCCAATTCGATCGGAAATTGTTAGCAAATTGGTCAACTGTGTTATTCGCATTAATCTTATATTTTGCCGATAGAGCCAGCTGACATAACCTGACAGCATATATTGGCGGCAGAAAACCGAGCGGAATCTATCGAACAAATAGATTCCGTTCTGTTTCCGCTGCCAACTCGCGTCAAACTGTGTAGCAAGTACATATATCAAATAATGTCAAAGTCTGTATGATTTCTGCCATCGGTCTATTATATTTTGTTGATAAACTATCCAAATAAATAAAAACCAATATACGGTCGGATTTGATCTTTTGTGCCTAATAATATATTTTTCTGTGAATTTATGTATTTTCGACTACGCGCCGAACTGTCGGCCTTGAAACACAGGGCTTGAAGCTGGAATAGCTCCAGTTTGAGACTGTGTTTCTTTTAGTAGTAAAGCTTTTAGTACGATCACGTAATTAAATTGATAATCAATTTCAATACCCGATACTAATAAGTATTTTTAGAATCACTGCAAGAGATATGTTGCGAAAAAAAACCACTATATTTCTGCCAGTATTCTGTCAACAGCATCGTACGTGCCAAATGTATCGAATCTGTATAGTCTTTTTGCCGACAAAATTTGTATACTTTGCAGAATCTGTCTCGGACTCGGCTGGGAGCGATCGTCATATCATTGCTCGATCGGAGATTTATAAACGCTATGCAAATCTTGAAAAAAAAAAGCTAGTAATTGCTCTGATAAGAGAGATTCCCCCACGTGTTAAAACTTCGAATTCCAGCGAGTCGCCGCGTTTCAATTAGTCGATCGACCCGCGAAAGTTCAAAGTTCGTCGGTTCATCGGAGAGTAATGCATCTTTGCACCTTGCCCTTGGCATTCCTTACCACATCGTATCGTTTAAATGAATATTTAAAAATCCGTGTGTAGATAAGCGTAGGTACTTCAGGCCTGTAGAGGACTTGCGTCTTACGTATTTTGATTGCGTACATATTGCGCGCTTAAGAGCTGGTTTATAATAGCCGTAACCGTTGATTTAAGCCGTAATCTTTAAGAAATTGACCAATCACAGTCGATTATTCTTCTCACATTCGACTGTGATTGGTCAATTTCTTAAAGATTACGGCTTAAATCAACGGTTACGGCTATTATAAATCAACCCTAAGAGATAAAGGTGACTGCGTTAAGCGATAATGCCTGCGTTCGTTTATTCATATTGGGAGCTATTGGGGAAAATAAAATATATAAAATACCGCATAACGTGTATTATAGATTTTATCCCAATAGCTCCTAAAGAGAATAAACGAACGCAGGCAATGTTTAATATTCCCAGCTTAATTTGCATCCGGTTTTTATTTGTTTCTTGATACTCGTTAATTTTTCACCCTTGAACCCTTAATCTCTGCGTCGGGTCGGGGCGCTGATCTTGATTGCAGCGAAGATCCTGAATTTTATCGCGCGCGCAGTTTTGAACGTCCGCGCGCCGCGAAGGGCATGCAACGCCACCGTTGCATGCACATTGCGCGATGCATTTTAGTTTAGGGTCTCGGCCGCTAGGCGGTCATCGCCTTGTACTCCACAGCGATTATTCAACTGAAAAATTATGAAAATTATGTTAAAACGTCTCTAAATTGCATTTCGATAATCGACATGTACAACGGTTACAGTCTAGAATGCATTATTGGGGTCGGTCGTGAGGATTTCGGGGATCGAAATAGAGCTGGTAGGATGGCTTCGTCGTCGTGGAGTTTCTCGCTAGCACTCGGGTGCGATGCAATTCGTATATAAGGACGGACCGTAGCTGTTACTCCCGGGTAGTCTGATGCTTCTCAGGAAAAACTACGAACGCATATATGCGGCCTCTCTCTTCGCTTTATACGATGTCTCTGTTCAGCATCATATGTCTCCAGTACTCACGTTCAGTTCGAAAACCACGTGCGTACAGGTTTAAAACCACAAAAAAAAAATCGGGTCGGTATTGCTTGTTTGTGTCACTAAAGAAAAATGAACTGAGGAAGCGAGGATCGACTATCTCTTTTGCAAAAAATTTCACCATTTCTTTTATATTTATAATAACATCGCGTTTTACAACGACATCGTCGGAAATTCTGTAAATGTATATTATATATTTTTTTAAATAAAAGCACGTGGATTGAGACCGAATCGCGCGTATTGTTTTAAGAGAACAAAATTTTGTCGCCGTATTAATTTCTGTATATATAATTAAACGTTAATTGGCGATTCGATATTACGCAAGCGAAGCCACGGAGCCGAGATGTATCTTTAAACTACTTTAAAGCACGTCGCTTCTTTCCTGCGGAGATAAAATACCCTTTGACGGGGTTTTTTTGGTGTCACATGGTCAGATGGGCGTAGCTTAAAACGTGAACGTTGACCGACCCCGCACGAGTATGAGGAAACACTCTCGGGATCGGACTGCGTACGGCTAATTCGGGACCTGGCCGTGACCACGACACGAGACTGTCGCCCGAGTATACGGAGTACGCAAGGGGGGGGAGAAAAAAAGCGAGAGGGGCCGCGAGACGGCGGAGGTACCCTGATCAGGTCGCCGACGATTTCCTCGCATTCCGGCGAACGAGCACGCCTGGCGCGCTTACTTATAGGTGCGTGACGATCGAGTAATCGTTTGTTTTCTCGCGATTCTAGGAAACGACGTCATCCTAGAGAAGGACGTTGTTCGATCATCGATTCGTTGCAATAATTACGACGAGAGAAGAAAAAAATATCGGATATAGCGAGACTCGCGGGGAGTTATCGTTATCACGCCGTGGCGGCCGAAAGAGAAGAGGATCCACGGTGATTCATGGAGCGGGAGGAGGCGAACGGAAATGCGGCAGGGGACGCGAACGGGGATACGGAGGATACGGCGACCGCGAGCGAGCGAGGCACTCCTGAAGGGTTCGATTCCCTCGAGGACTCGACCGCGTCGCTGGAGATGGAGCAGTCGGAGACCGGTCGGAGGACGAGTATCTTCAAGTATTACGCGTACAGGAACCCAGGTGAGTTGCCCGATGCCCGTTCGCGCGGTGCCACCAGATAACGGCAAACCGGATTCGCGAGGGGATTTAATGTCGCGCTGAACGGCGCGAAATCGCATCGCGCTCGCCTAGCTCTGGTGGAAGATATTAAATTGACTCGAGAGAATCTAACAATCTTTCTGCTCGAACGCGAGCATCTTAGAAACTTCGAGGTGACAGTCGGCGATCCGCGGACTCGCGCGGATAAACTGCGCGCGAATTCAACTGAAGCGAGAAACGCGCGTCTGTCGATTTGTAAAAATTCAAAGTCGAACGCGTGTACGTACGTGTGTGTATGTATGTGATATCGTGCGCTGCGCGACACTCCGGACTTTAGACTGGTCTCGCCGATCCGATGAGAATCGAATGCAGATAAGGATAATGACGTAGCTCTTATACTGATTGTGAGAATTCCCACGGAATTCGACTCGAACTTGGTGAACTCAACCGTTTTTGAATCGAATTTCTCGTGCCGCGGTTTCGGATGAATGAAATGAGTCCGTACATTCTCGCCCATATGCTGAAGATATATCGAACGCATATGAAATAAACACACTTCGTGTCGTTCGTCTGTTCGTATACTTATTCATTAACTCGTGGATCGTGATCAACACAATACGGCGATATCTGCTATTGATCACGGTAATATAGCGTCAACAAATTCTCATTGCGTAAACATTTGTGTGTGTGACCGAGGGAATCTTTGAACTTTGATATACATATTTCAATAAAGACGTCAATTTAAGAGACGGGATTTCCTAATGTCTTAACGTGTGACCCGTATACTCTTCGTATTTAAATATTCGCGTCTCTTGACTGTTTATAATAAATTATTTTTATTTCTTACAATAATTATATATTGATTTTTAAATAAATTAATACAAATTTATACATACTATTAGTTTCTATAATTAAAAATAAGATATAGATACTAATTTCTTATAATAATAAAAATTTACGCGCAAATTCATGTATATTAGGGTATCTCGTGTGTACTTTTATCGTAATATTTCTCTGATTAGTTTTATTTTAAAAATTTAGATGTTCTCTCTAAATCTGAATGCATAGTCACTGATTCAGATTTAGAGAGTTCCCTTTTAAAATGTGCGTGCATGCGTGCGTGCGTGCGTGCGTGTGAGCGTGTGTGAGAGAGAGATATTTTATTATCAATGCTCTCCAATTACATCTTCAGAGAATCACTCGAAAGGAGAGGTTCTCTCTTGCCAATACAAAACCACGAGTGCCAAAATCTTCTTCATAGTCATAATGTGTTCGCCCTGCTAAAAATACAGCACGTTAGTACACGTGCTGTCGCATAATATAGAATGTATGTGTACAATATATTCAGTACGGTATAATTATGTTATATCTTCATCAGCTGGGGATTGACACAGTAAATCACCAAAGAAAATTACGATGTACGCGAATTATTTGAATTATTAACTCGCGTTCATTACTTTCAATTTGACCAATACTCCAATCCTTTTATCAATAAATCGTAGTAATAATTTCGCATGTATCTAGAAGTCTCTAAATATTAATTCAAGGTACAAACGCGCGATACAAACTTAATGTCTAATTAATATGGCGTTAATCATCATGCTTTGAAGGAAAATCTGATGCACGTAGATTACATTTATTTTTAAGAAGAATTTAAAAGAAGAAGCAGAATTTAAAAAGAAATATTAGCGCAGGTGGTGTTAAACAAAACGTAAGCGAGAAAATTGATGGCCCGGATGATCGCGTGCGGTATCACGAGATCTGTCTAGTTCTCGCGAAAAGATATATCTTTTAGCTGGTGGGCAACCGCAACAGACGACGTTAACGAATTACGTGTTATAACCGAAGGCGTGTACACGAGATTAAACGTATCAGCCGTTTACTTACGTCACTTACGATTTCGAAATAAAAAATGCATTCTTTTTCTCTCGTACCGACCTCCCATGATATTGCGGGTCACCGCCGATGAGATCCGTTTCATATCGGATTTCGAAACCGAGATTATAATGCAAATCGTATATTTTGTTCCAATTAATCTTACGGCTGTTAACGTTCCCCTAGGCGATTTTCAATATTTGGACTGTCTGTAACAGTGCTGTTTCTAAGCTGAAATTATGTCAGAAGATTTGAAAAATCTGCCATAATATTCACGGTTGAATGATGTAATATTGGTATTATCAAATAATAACGTCTTTTGATGAACATCTGTCGCAGATAATCGAGAAAACCTAGACATAACTAATCCTTGCATCCGGCTTGCATAATAATGATCTTTTATTGATACGCAAGGTTGATGATAACGCATTTTGATAAACTCAATCGATAGAATTGTCAAGAAATCTTGCAATTGATTGCTCGGTGATATCGCGAATTATAAATGTGCAGAATAATTACGTTAAAATTTTATTAATTTTCAAGTTACGTTCTAACGCTGTCACGTGGATAGCTATTTATTCTGCGTTATTGTCTTTTCCATCTATTTTTCTTCAGGCAATCGTTGATCAAAATTATATCATTGTTTAGAGGAAAATATCGCCTCGGAGTAAATTAAAGAATCTTGTACGTGAGGGTCGGTATGAAAGTAATGCCTCCTAATTTTTTTTTTCTAATCTGCCACAAAAAATTTTGCTTTTTACTGAGTTGTTACTTGAAGTCTCTAGTTGCATTATGTTGAGTAGCATTGTGATCAGTTACGTGACTGTGTCACACAAGCAATTCAAACTGGTGTGTGTTTCAGATACGCATACCAAACAAGAGCAGTGATTTAATTTCTTGCCGCGGAAGAAATGAGTCTGGAACGCTTTAATCCTATATTAATTCTTCGGAGAAACTAGTTTCTTGAAAGTGAAACTAGTTTTATTCTTTTCCACTACAAATAATACCCAGAGAACACGTTTTAATATGCTGCAACGAACAGGAATTTGGTTTCTCAATCAGTCTATCTGTATCAGTCTATAGACATACAGATAATGATGTCTTAATGTGTAAATCAATAAATAGTGAAAGAATTTTTATTGAAAAATATCAGGATGAAGAAAGTATTGTTCTAAAGAAAAAGCGTATCAGGATTTAATTGTTATGTCTTCACTGTCAGACAAGGAAAACGAAGCATATAAATTCTTGTCTTTCGATTCTAAAAAAAAAACGGATTTTATCCTTGTTCGTTTCATTTTAGATTGATGATAAAGCCGCGAAAAAAACACGTTTGCCTTATCTTTATTTTATCGCGTATAAATGGAAAATTAAAGAATAAAAAGAAATTTATAATACTTGATCAAATTTTAATAAGTACTATTTAGAGACACATGCATTTTAAATTTATATAAGCGTGGATTTACATATTTATATATTATATTAATTATATCGACGATCTTTTATTCTTTACCATACGTTTAATACGAGACGTTTTACACGACTCGTCCTTAATTTTGACTGAAATGATAGCGTTTATTACATTTTTTCAAGCCTCTTTATTAGTGTCGCAGGCGTTTTTATTGCGGGCGTTTAAAGGCGTTTTCTTACTCCTTCAAATGATTTTTATAAGATATGTATTTAAAAATACCTGATAATGATCTTTTTTTTTTTCAGATATAATGCCGAGCACGGTGAAAAAAATAGGACCCCTTGTCGGCGTAGTTGATGTTGGCACGCGGACTGTTCGCTTTGTGGTAAGATTATTGTAAAGTGGTTACTCTCGTTATCACGTTATAATTTTCCACGCTTCTAAATGTTTACCCAGACCTGTCGTGGGGATTCTGTGATTTTCAGCGCGATAAATAATTAGTCGGAAATGAAAAGGCGGTATCAACTAAGCATATAATTAATTGCAGCTTAGATGTCACTGATCAACAACGATTTATGGGAGGTAATAAACGTATAATCGTCGTGCGCGAATAGCAAATAATGTTGCAGTGTTCTTCAAACAGATTTTCGCGAGATCACATTCGCAAGGCTCCGGAGTCTTTATAGAAACGTCTAATTCTCTTAAGATCTATCTAAATAATTACATTAACAAATAAACGTTAAGATAATATTTAATTACAAATTTTAAAAGCTGAACTGTTAGAAAAAAGTATTAATAAAATTTCTTTCGCGTCTATATTAACAAGATAAAAATTTTAGTTCTATATTTTCGTATGATGTAGATTTTTGTGAAATACGCGTGAATTAAGAAATCGTCGTCCTTCTTTGACGAATACTCGTGCACTTTAGTTTTATTGAATCATCGTTGTTTAAACAGTTATTGCCTAAAGTGCGAATTGTGTCTGCAGGTATTTAATGCAAAGCACGTCGCGGAGGTTGCGTCTCATCAAATCGACATAGAGCAAATCAGTCCGCAAGAGGGGTGGGTGGAACTGGATCCCAAAGAGATTCTTTTCGCGGTAAAAGCCTGCATTAAGGACGTAATTCGCAAATTGGACGTGCTGGGTATGAAGATCGACGAAATCGTTACAGTGGGTATTACCAACCAGAGAGAAACTACGGTAGCGTGGGATGCGATTACCGGCAACCCGCTTTATAATGCCATAGGTGGGTAGAGACTCGCTTCCATAGTAATATATTTACGGGAGAAACTGTTTTTTCGCGGAAGAAAAACCTGAAAAATCTGGTTTATTGAACATGTAGGATGTTTCACACGTGTCTTGATTGATTTATTTCACGAGAGATTTTTGGAAAAGTAATTCTTCAAAATAAATTCGAAGAAAGAAAAACCAAAGTTGTTTGATTAATATTCGCCGATCAGTTTCTGAAACGTAATTCTATTTCAGTGTGGTCCGACATCAGAACTAACACGATTGTAGACCAGGTCATAGCGAAGTTTCCGGATCAGAGTAAGAATCATTTGAAACCCTTATGCGGCTTGCCCGTGAGCCCGTACTTCTCGGCTTTGAAGATTCGTTGGTTGAAGGACAACGTGCCGGCTGTAAGGAAAGCAATTCGCGAAAGGCGATGCAAAGTGGGGACCATGGATACGTGGGTTGTTTGGGTACGTGACGAAGAGATATTACAGTAAACTATTAGTAATAATTAACGAGTATGATTCGATTAGGTTATCCAATCTGTTATCCAATTAGTGTATTAATTAATACCTGCCATATTTAGACTTGCTGTATTGAGCACGAAGAAAATTATTACTTATATTAGATACTAATTGAATAGCGCACTGCTATGTATTACAAGAACTGTTATTTATTGTTAACATTCGAGATATTATACACAATTCTCGAGAAATTAGCGCACAAATTATTCTTGACAGTCGATTTGTTCCTTGATTTGTATCTAGCTAAAGAAATTAACAACATTACAATGAAGGAAATTGCGTAAGCACGTGAATTTTTTTTATATGGAATTAATTTTATAATGGAAAAATCATTGCAGAACTTAACGGGAGGCAAAGGCGGTGGACTATATATCACTGATGTTACGAACGCGTCGAGAACGATGTTAATGAATATTGAAACGCTCTCCTGGGATCCTACGTTATGCAGATATTTCGACATTCCTATGCAAATGCTACCGGAGATCAAGAGCAGTTCCGAGATATACGGCAAAATCATGATCGGTCCGCTAGCCGGCATTCCCATATCCGGCGTACGTAAGACTTTGCAATGAAAACAACAGATGTAGAATATACCTTTCTATTTCATCTCCTTTCTCTGTTAGATTTTAGGAAATCAACAATCTGCTTTGGTCGGGCAGAATTGCTTGAAGAAAGGCCAAGGGAAAAATACGTATAGGAGTGGCTGCTTTCTACTGTGTAATACGGGGCATACTGTACGTAATTCCTAAGTATTCATAAATGTGTTTAAAGCTTAGAAAATTTTAATTTGATCTATTCTTGATCTCGTTCACATTAAATTTCTCATTGTTTTACTTATCGATTATTTCACTGCATTATTATATATTTCTTTCAGAGAGTATATTCTTCTCATGGATTGGTTACAACCGTCGCATATCAGTTTGGTCCGAAGAGTCCACCTGTCTACGCGTTGGAAGGTTCAATCGCGGTTGCAGGTGCAGCTATTAAATGGCTACGGGATAACATGAAGCTCATAAAGGATGTTCATGAAAGTGAACATTTGGCTCAAAGTGTATTTAGCACGGGAGATGTCTACTTCGTGCCCGCTTTCTCAGGGTTATATGCACCTTATTGGAGAAAAGATGCAAGGGGGTTGGTAGAATTTTGTAAAAATTGCTCGGATTACTTCTTGAGTCTTTTTTTCATTCTGTAGATATATATATATACGCAATATAGAAACTGAAATTATTTGTGGAGATATTCGTAAAAAATATAACATAAATAATGATGCATGTTACATTCGAGATATTTTATTTGATCGAAAGTCTTTAATATTAAATGAAAGTAATTAGATATATTCAAAAAGATCTGATTTTTTCTTCCAGAATTATTTGTGGACTTACTGCGTTTACCACGAAGCAACACATAATCAGGGCGTCCCTCGAAGCGGTATGCTTTCAAACCAGGGACATTCTCGAGGCGATGTACAAAGATTGCGGATTTCCGTTAACGAAATTAAACACAGACGGAAAAATGTCGACTAATAATCTCCTTATGCAACTACAGGCCGACCTATGTGGTACACCAGTATGTAAGTATGATCGATCGTAAATTACAGCCAGATTTATTACCGAGATGAAATATGACTAATGTAGTAACATTTATTTATATATTATCTTGAGTTCTATTGTGCTTCTGGAAATTAACTGTGCTTCTGTTTCGACCAACAGTTAGATCAACTATGCCTGACATCACGGCCTTAGGTGCAGCGATGGCTGCCGGACACGCTGAAGGGATAGATGTTTGGAACTTGGAAGGCGAGGAAGTAGAAACAGTGCCAACCGATACTTTTCTACCGACTACCACGCCGGAAGGTAAATTTTAAAATTGTTTAGTTTAAAAATCTGTCACAATTTATTTTTCGGTAAATGTACAACACGTAATTACCATATAACTTTAGTTGGTACCCTTTCTTTCTTCTTGTAGAAAGAGACGCGAGGTATAAGAAATGGAAAATGGCAGTACAAAGAAGCCTAGGTTGGGCGACAGGAAAAATGTCCGAACAAATGACAGGTAAATGTAAAACCATCAAACAAGTAAAGTCCGAGGTGTCTGGTGTGATTGAGGCCGCTCTGTTTAAATATTCTTCACCGACTATTTGACAAGGGAACAACTTTCTGCGCTTATTTTTTTTTAAACGTATCATTATGTATACATGCATTTTTGTGCTTATGTAAATAAAAAAATATTTATTTTACAACTATTAAACAAGCATATCACGTATAGCTTGTTACAAGTAAATTTTATTATAAAATTAATATTGCGATATATTCAAAATAACTATCTTTTTTATTGTTAAGATTTCGTGTCTATCGCATTATTCTGTGATTCTGTCGCATTATGCTTATTTTACTATAGTATTATGCTTTCTTTCGCTTATGTACTTTTTTACGTTTTGTGTGTACTATTTCTATATTTGTTTACTTATGCTTATATTTCTGTAAATAAAAGTTGATTTTAAAATTTTCCCTTTTATGTATAAAATATAAGCAAATGTTTTATAATCATGTACTTATGTTTATATAATGTACTTTGAACATACGTCATTGAACATATTCAATTAAGTTTTAGGAAAATTCAATTGTAGATACTGCGTGATAATTTGATAATTATCATCGTAATGTAATTATATTATTACATTACGACGAGAACTAATGTCATTCTGCGATTTTGCATAAAAAGTTCAAGTTTTCAATGTCACAAACTTAACACAGTTTTTTCGGAAATCATAAAAATGTCAATTATAAATAATCGCATATGCGTTGATATAATATACGAAACTATTTAGAAGATAATGCGATTATATTTTAGACAAAAGTGTAAAGTGTGCGCGCGTATGTATAAATTCTGTGTAAGAAGTAGAGATTACATTAATTAAGAAGATCTCTAGTGAAAAAAAAGATATCTGATTTAAGTGCAATGACGAATATTTATATCAATCATTTGAGAACAATGACCCTTTAAATCTTTGAAAGTTTATAAGATGCAACATATGAATTCATCGATAATCAAACTGAGTACGTTTTAAACTGGATACATATTACCCGATATCAGTATATATTATATAGATAAATGTATATATATTGTATAACGATGTATAAGTTGCTTTCCATGGCATTTACACTCAAGTGATCTGAATCATTCAGTTATGTGAGTATTTTATACTCAGATAAGATATGTCATTTTGTACTTACCTGCTCATATTGGTGACAAAGCTATCGCATAACAATACAGGTTCATAATGTGAATCACTTTTAATGTGAGTCACTTAGACTCACTAAAGCACACGGTCTCAATTGTGGGCAAAATTTCAGTTGAAATTGTGTGCAAAATTTGTGGGCAAAATTTCACTTGCTAGCATGCAAAAAGAACATACATTTAACAAATTATGACGTCACAAGTGAGAATTATCTGAGTTTCGATGTAAATGGAAAGCAACTATAAGCTAAACTAACTAATTGAACCATTTTCTGCTGATCAAGTTTTTTAAAAATCGGTGATTATGTAAATCTTATATATCTTTATATACCGATTTTCAACATTTAATATGATTGTATATTTTGTGGCATTAATTTCAAAACAATTTTCAAATTTATCGCGTTTATAAAACGTAATTAAGACATTTATAAAAACTAATGCGACGTAACAGAAGAATATTTATGATGTTCCTGATGTTTAACGAACCAAGCAAAGGAAGGCTGTCTTTGTCCTTGAATAATATAAAAGATTGAAAGTGTCAAAGTCATCTGGACTTGACATAGAAGAAATGTACACAGTTTTTCAAATCATAATGTTGACTAACTTTAGACATTATCATATCAAATATTTTCAATGATATTCGCTAAATCCGATGTTTTACAATGACGTAAATTATTCCCATCACGCTTCCTGACTTTTTCACAGAAATCTTTACGCGGACTTATACGCAACATATATTTTCCCTTGATGTTTCAGATGACAGGTACTGCATACTGGCGTCCATTCCTGCCAGTTGGTTCTTAATATCGAGCTTCGTTTTACTGCGGTTAAGTCATTATATAGCGAACCGGTGACGGCAAGTCAACATTATCGATGCGCAAGTTACCCTAGACGGCAGATAGCCCTAATTGCAGTCTAGAAGAAAACTTAGCGAAGTGACGTAAAACTTACTCAACTCACTCACATGTGCGTCGGCGGGTGCGACGACGAGTATCATGAAATCAGCAGAAGGATAAAATTGCTTTTTTAGAATAAATATGTTCCATACTCTTCGGTGCGTCTCATCAGCGCTAACGTTCCACAATCGGGGACAAGTAATGCCAGTCACTGGTCTCTGGGTTTTGGAAATTAACGCAGTCAGCACAAAATATTGTACATTATATTATATGTTATTTATAATCTCATTTTATTCTCCGTGAAATAATGATATTCGATTTTCTGTGGGATATGTGATGAAATAATATCCCAGAATTTTTTTTGTGTGATTTGTATTTTGAATTTACTTCGTCGCATGCACGTAATTCTGTCTTTGTTACTATTATTATTTATTGTAAAAATTATATGTATACAATTTTCAATTATATGTATCATAGAGAACAGGCAACGCTGTTTTGTTTTCGTGATTTTATGGATTTTATTCCCTTTACTTATACTGTTCGTGATCCAGTTGAGAATATTATTCCGACGGGAGTAAAATATATTTAACTCGATAAACGCTGAAACTGAAATAAACGTGGAATAAACATTTCTAATAATACGTAAATAAAGAAATATCAATAAATATAAATACAGATACGTTAATTGTAATATATATACGTTTTATTATTTTCCCTCTGGGATTACAAGTTTGTTTTTTTATAAACTCTTTTTACACCTTTTACGTATAAGATGGCCTTACACGTTTCTCCATTCTCATACACGCTCCGTCTTGTCTCGCTCTTCCCTACAACCCACAAATCCTGAAACCTAATTCTAGGCTTACAATTAAGATCATTCACTCGCTCGCCACCCACTCGTTCGCTGCGTGTAATTATAGTTCATATTAGAGTCTATTGCACTGCAATCTGCAACCCAGTAGAAAATAGTATACTTACGGTCTACTATAGATGCCTGCAATTGCCGGATCAATTTGCGCAACTTGACAACAAGAAGTAATAATCAATCTAAGAATAAAATAAACATTTTCACGCGCTACGGAAGACAAAACTTTGTTGTCTCGAAATTTCCTGCTTAAATATCAATATCTTTTCGGGATTCTTCGAATTCGAATTTCAGAATTCAGAATTTCGAATTCGGTTTAAACAACTAATAATCATTCATATACATTATTATTAAAATTCTATTTTTAATTAATATAAAACAATTAATAATTTATATATTATTATTATTAAAATTATTGAAATAAAAATATATCAAGAAAGAATACCCACGCATTAAATACATATCAAGATACAAAATACATATATAATGAGATTTCTAATATGTATTTAGTATGTAAGTGTGTATTTTGATCATCTAAATGTTTTTCGTACTTCGTAAAGAGTTATAAATAGAATGTTACTGAACTATGTACATATATATCGAAAATAGACGGCGCATAAAATTATAGATAATATCTTATTTTCAATTCTGACGAGAATTATCAGTTGCCCGAAGCGAGTTTGACATATTTAAAAGAGGGGAATTTTAAAACGAAAATAGACGAGACGCAAACAAACAGAATGAATGTTGCTGATACGCGATAACGATTCTACAGCGTGCGCGACGGCGATTCGAATCGCGCGCCGGTGGGCGCGCATGCGCGCGCCCGCCACGAGCAGCGTCACGGCGCGGGCGGCGGATTCGCCGCGGAGTCGGTCGGAGTCGTCGGAGACAGCGAACGCCGAACCAGCGAGTGGAGCTGGAGCAGCCTCACGGATACGCACGGGGCACGCTCGCGCACCGACAACCGACAGTCGCACGGTCCGTGTCAGTGTCGTCAGAATCGCCGCGAGTCGAGTCGTCCGCGGGGCTTGGAGCATCCGGCTTGGGCTGTCCGGCCCCCACAGTCGTCTCAGTGACCGAGAAGGGAAGAAAGGAAAAAGCGAGCGAGCGAGAAAGAGAGAGAGAAAGATAAATAGGATGCGGTATCGCGCGAGATTCCGGCGTTGCATCCCGTGTCCGCGGCTTCGCGGGGACGTTGTCGTGGCCGCGGCCGCGTCCCGCTGAGAGCCGAGATATGCGCGGTGTGCCGATCCGTCGCTCGGCAGTGTGTGTGCGCGGGTTAACCTCAAGTACAGCGCGAGTGCTCGCGACCGTCGCCGTCGCCGTCGCCGTCGCCGCGCGACCCAGGTAGGGTGTGAGGTGCCGAATAAAGGGGGAAAATAAGGAAGAGAGCGAGTGTATGTTCGGATAGGGGGAGGCGCGCGCGCGCGGCGGGGGGGGATACGAGGAAGAGAGCTGTTCCGCGTATCCAACGGACGCGGAGCGCGGCGCGGCGCGGAACACGCGTTCACGCACACGTCCGTCAAGATGTCGTCGTCCGGGCACAGCAGCCGCACTCGCGCCGTCCACATCGGCTCGATCTTCCAGAAGCTGCACGGCCGTTTCGCGGACGCGATGACGCCGCCTAAGCTGTCGACCGACAAGCGTACCCTCGACAAGACCTGGAAGCTGATGGACAAGGTGGTGAAGCTGTGCCAGCATCAGCGGATGAACCTCAAGAACTCGCCGCCGTTCATCCTCGACATCCTGCCGGACACGTATCAGCGGCTGCGGCTCATCTACAGCAAGTACGAGGATCGTATGCAGGTGCTGCACAGCAACGAGCACTTCTGCGTGTTCATCAACAACCTGATGCGTAAGTGCAAGCAGGCGATCAAACTGTTCAAGGAGGGCAAGGAGAAGATGTTCGACGAGACGTCGCACTACCGACGCAACCTGACCAAGCTCAGCCTCGTGTTCAGCCACATGCTGTCCGAGCTGAAGGCCATATTTCCCAACGGGGTGTTCGCCGGCGATCAGTTTCGCATCACCAAGGCGGACGCCGCGGAATTCTGGAGGGAACGCTTCGGGAACAGGTACGTCCCATATCTCGCCACTTCTTTTTTTTTTTCGCCCTCCATTTATTCCCAAGACGCGCGACCTCCGTTTTTCGCGGAAAGTCCGGTCGCTGGATGATCCTCGAGAAACAGTGTAGACCTCCGGTCGTAAGGTTACAAATGGTCCTGCTTTCAGTTCCTGGTCTCGCGAAAAATCCCGCTGTACCTTTAGCCAGGAATTCTATACAGAAACTCGTATCTCCCGTGAGACATATTTTAGTGATTTAGACTAAAACGTTAGAGATTTAAGTAAGTAAGAAAGAGGGCACGGAGCCCAACAGAGTGTCCGTGTCGTAATATTTAATTAAAAGTTAGAGATTCAGACTAGACGCGTTTCCCGATCGCTGTAGAAAAAAAAATTAGAAGACGAAACCTAAAAAACGGAACACCTTAGTCCCGGGGGCAGGCCTTTGCTAGGCGAGTCACAAAGTCGTGGAACAGCTCTCTTTGAAGTAATCGTCGAGGGGAACCTGATACGGCACGCTAAAGAAGAGATTCACAATTCTAGGATTGTTGGACGCGAAAAATGATATTTCTCGCTTTGACAAACGCTGTCAATCTTTTTTGTAACTCGGCTTCTGCGGTCAAGGGATCTGAAGGCCACGTTGCATTTTTCGGGGGGAGAGGGGGTGAAGAATAATTCATTTCCTGCGACAGATTTTGCGGTACGGCGTTTAAAAATTCCGAGAATTGTTAAACTCGAAGAATGACACTTCCGTCTTTCGCAGGCGTTGTCAATTTTGGTATAATTTGGGCTCCTGGAGATCGAAGGATCCAAGATTTTTAATCAGGACTTTAATTAGAACTCGAGAAGCAAGTTTTGGAGTACAAATTGGAGTAACGATCGCGAAATTTGAAGACGATCAAACTTGGAAGGTATAAATAATTTCAACCTTGACATTTTATATAAATATTGTTTCACATTTTAAATTAAAGTCCACGGAAAATCAATTTTCCAGAAAAGTCGGGTAAACTCCCACGGAGAGATCTTAAAATCCGAAGATTATCTCGTTTGGGAAGATGATACACACATACACGCGCGCGCGCGCACACACACACACGCACACTTTTATCTTTCGCAAACACTCTTAACTTTCATACATCGCGTTTGTCCGTGAGGGTCGCGACGGATCCAAAGTTTCCACTACGTTCATTCATCAGTTTCATCGAGCTGCGACGCGGAGCGCTCCATTCCGAATATCTGAAAATTCCATTTTCGTCGCCGGGCTATAAAAATCCACGATATTAGAATTCCGAAGGGGATGGAGAGAACTTTTGTGTTTCAATATTTTATGAACGCTGCCAATTCTTGTCTTAAGTCTCGGATTCCTCGACTGTCCGAAACTTTGGCTCTTCGCAACTTTGCCTCTCGTCGGAATTCAAAAAAAAAGAAAAAAAAAGGTTCATCGACTTCCCCAAGAGAGAAAGGGAGAGAACTTCGGAAAGAGATTTATAAAGCTCTTTCGGAATTAGCGCGGCGATGCCTCTCTGCCTCGAGGCCGGTAAACTTTCCCCGAACTCTAAACTACTCTAAAGGATTTGAGGATACAGTATATACACAGTTCGTTCGTGTTGTATTATTCGGGCATCGTGAGTTTTCTGGATAGACGTCGCGTATGCTTCATCGTGACAAATTTAAGTATCGACTTGACGTCGACGGCGACGAAACTCTCCTAGGGGAGGGAACCCGATTCGGAGACCAACGGCAACGTCTGTCTCTCTCTCTCTCTCGCGCGCGCCAAGTAAACAGATCCTCCGGTGAAATATTACGCTCTCGCGCTTAGAGCTCACGGCCCCCTTTCTTCCCCTCCTTCCCCCTCCGACCACTCATCCGCTTCCTTGCCCCGCTTTCAACCATTTCCGATCGTGCCGATCCGCGGGGGATGACACCTGACCGTCCACGTGTTCGCGGGACGCTGGACCTTCTCCGGGGTGAACGTGCGTAAAAACAAATAATAAAGGCGCGCAAAGCGGAGCTCGCACGTGCGCGCACCTAACCTAAAAATCATGCACGTCGCCGCGCGGGGCGCGAGGAGGAGATGGAGGAGGGAGGGGGGGGTGGCGGCCGCAAACGTGCAGGAAGGGCGGCGAGGGGGGAGGGGGAGGTATATAGAAGGAGGAACAGGGAGCCCGCGGTTGGCGAGCGAGCGAGACGACACCGGACGTCTATCGTTGATATTGACATTATTATCGTGCACCGAAAAGCGGGACATGTGTGTCGGCACTGTCGGCTCGTGTGCAACCGTGGGTTCTCTATAGAGAATGCGTTTTATCGACCGGAAGTCGGGCCGGCGCGCAAGGTGGTGGTGTATCGGGAACTTTGCGCGCGCGAGGAAAAAGAGAGAAAGAGAGAAGCGTGTATATTTCATTCTGGGGCAAGTCCTCCGAGAATATATATAATACGATCGCAATGATATATTAACGTAACATAATTGGTAGAATTCTGGCTCTCCTTCAAAGAGAGCTTTATAGACTCGTTTATAGAGTATCCGAAAGCTACAGTCTTAGAATGAATTCTGACGATCGCAAGCGCGAGATATCGGGATCCATCTTCCTGTCCTTGCCATATAGGCTGGATTCGGGGAGCGCGCTATTAGCGCTATTTGCTTATTCTATCCTTGTTTTACACCTGATGAGCGATAAAGATAGAACGATGCAATAGCGCTAATAGCGCGCTCCCCGAACGCAGCCTTAGTTGTAGCTCTATTTTAATTGTCTAAATTTCTAAATCTCGGAAGAATCAAAACAGAAATCAATTTTTATCGTTTTCTTCTTACAATTTTGCTATTTTCAATAATATCCACGGATCACGTTTATAACGGGCGGGAATTAAAATTGCACGAAAGCGCCCGATTAAAAGTTTCAGTAAAACGCTCAGCTGCTTCCAGCGTAACTCGAAAATTCCTCCCGATATTCTCGGTCGGAGAGAACGAGAGAAAAATCTATGGAAGCTGCACTTGTGTATTATGTAAGAGCCCGTCCGACGAGTATCATTTCGCGAGCGTCGTCGGTGTTATACTTTCGTGAAGCCGGAGGAGGAGCCGCGCCGCCGCCGCCGCTCTCTGACGTCAATCGCGTGTGCTTGACCCGCGACGTCGCGATTTAATGCATTCGGCGGTAATAAACGAAGAATGCTTTATCCGGTTGGTCGGACTCGCATTTACTCGTCGGCGGCGAACTGTCGTCGCGCTGTTTTACACGCGCGGGCGCATGCCTACGCACACGCGTACGCGCACGGGGGACAAAGGCGGGTTCCCCCTCCCCCTCCCTCCTATTTCCCCTTTGTGTGTCGTGTCGCGATGAAACGGTAAACGCACTCTCGGCCGCGTGTATGCGGACGCGCGCGCGAGCCGGGAAATAGCCAGATACCGCTGCATTAGCATAAAACAACTTCCGGCGTGACGATTCCGCCGGTTCCTGGAGCGACGCAGGAGTCAGCGGGCCACGACACGACACGTCCAGTCATGTTTCCGGACTCCGGGGAAACCGTTACCGCCTTGTCGTTACCGATGTTCGACGGACGACGCCGTTTTGTCGTCGTATAGCGTAGCCCCGCGGATATCTTGGGAGATGAATGAAGTGGGACCCCTTCGCGCCTGCGCGATCTTTTCAGAGCGAAAATGACCTCGTTTAACTCTGCCGACGACCTCTTTATCGCCACTCTAGAAGTTGACAATCAATTTGCCGACTATATCATACTTATTGTAATAGACGTATTATAATTGAGATTTGAAGGCTGCGATGTCAAGGATATCGAATTACTTATCTGTAAGTGGGATGAGGTTCGCATCCGCGGATGAAATCGTGATTCGAAATTGGGAGACGCGACGACCCACGCTGGACCGGGTATACTTTTGGGCATCTTATAAAACGTTTAAAATAGCATCGGATCTCTCTCTCTTTCTCTCTCTCTCTTTCTCTCTCTCTCTTTCTCTCTCTCTATTTTCGTTATGGCGGCCGAAGGCTAATTTTCTATCGATTCCATAGCCTGGCATAGCATCACCGCCCACCGGAGTCGAGGGTTAGCACAATGGCGTATTAATAGAGTGTCAGCCGCAGGACATGAAAGAAAAAAAGGATAATAAAGCTCGTATAGAATTACTTGTTGAACGTGACTCCCAAAATATTTGCCAAAGTTTATTTCTCGCTATAGTCGCTCATCCGCGCGACTAGCCTTCCCATTTAATTCTTACAAATCCCGTGATTCCGACGAAAGATTACCCGACGAGGAAATACCGAATTCAGCCGTCCGCATGCAATTGATCATTTTAATCACTGTTCCACGTATGTGACTAACGACACAGAGATTCGCTATCTAACAGTTTCTAGCGTTAAATATACACATGTTTCTGTTGAAAAGAAGAGGGAGACAGCCCGTTTATGCCTTGATATTTCTAAATTGCAAGCGACCACCAAAATTCTCGCATTCCAATTTCCTTCTCGAGGCGCGCCTTCTTCCACGATCGCATTGGCACATGCACTTGCATGCACTTCTCTCGATCCGCGGGAGGGAGGAGGAGAGAGGAGAAGCAGGGCTCACACACCTTACGCGCGAGTCCACTTCCGGTGTACGTGCGCGCGCTACATCCGGCGACCTTGCGGCCGCCCGCTCGCCCGCGCGATCGTCCCCGATACGGTATCGACCGTTATCGTCACCCGCGGACGCGCTCTTACGGAATTAATGGGAAAATGTCGCGGACCCCGCCTCGCCTCTCGTCGCGTCGTTGCATCGCGGCCGCGTGGCACAGCGACGGCGGCGGCGGCGACGGCGACTTATGTGTCGGCCGGTATATAAATAAACGCCCGAGCGGGAGAGACGAGTCAATTCATGAATGACCGTTTGCCCGGCGCGGGCGCGGGCGCGGACGCGGCGCGGCGCGGCGCACGTCGCTCGTATTTCGTTGCACGCGTTCTCGCTCGCGACGCTCGCTTCGTCGGAACGTCGAACTTTGAACATGCGCGTCGATATCGGTACGTCCCGCGTACGTCAACCCGCGTCAACCGCGGGCGCCTCTCGCAATCTGCCGCCTCCTCCTCCCGAGGACGGCGATCCCTTTTCCGCGACCTCTCCGTTAACTTTCGGCGATAAATCTCGAGCAACCGGAGTCGTCTTCCGCGCGATTTCTTTCGAGCCCGCGTATCTCTCGTTCCGTGCACTTTCTGGCGTAGAGGTTTATTGAGTCTCTGACTGATTAAAAATTGTCGCACTTGTTTTTTGTTTTCTTTTTAATAATCGTGTCTGAACGCAGTAATCTTACATGCGCACATCGCTGTTTCATTCATTCATAAAGAGATGTTAGTGTTTCCGAAGTATTACTTCTTAAAGTATTAATGAAATGACAACATTGCGCTTCATAATTTGTAAAGTAATATCTTCTTTACCTCTCTTTATTCCTTCTAATTTCAACAAAGTACGGCACAATAATGTTGTAATTTATTAGTGCTTAGGGAAAAGAGAGAGGCAGGAGAAATCATTATTTATAGCTTTAGTATACGCATAAAGCACTGGTTCGTTATTTCTCCCTGGGCGTATTAATTAAACGCAGTAAATAATTGTAAGAATCGTTGCAGTGTACCATTGTGATATACTGTTTCTGACAATGAGTAATACTTAAAGGGGAACAAAGACTCCTTGTTTTATTATTCATAAAGATATAAATAATTCCACGCTTTATAGAATTTATAGAACGATGCGTGAGAAAAATTCACTATTCAAACACGATTACGTAAAAACCGGGATAACGACAGTCTTTCTGCGGAATAAATTTCGCTTCTATGCCCTGAAATGCATAAAATATGACGGTTAAGCAAACCAGTGAAAAGACCTCCATACATGTTGGAAAAATTGATTTTCTTAATTCTTAACGATTCAACTTTTATTATATTATCAAAGTGTCGCGCGAAAACCTTCGATAAAAAACTGGGATGATTCCAAATGTTATCACTATACAAAATATAAAAGATAACACATTTTAGTCACGCACACGAATGTGTACTTAATTTATTTTGCTTACCTTATATAAGAACGAAGGAAAATACAGTATTAATCGTAGTTTTTTTCCCTTTTAGAAATGCGCTCTATTTAGAAACGTGCCTTATTTAGAATCTAGCGTAATGTTTTCTCTGTCGGAGAACGGTCTGGCATTTCGCAACGTATTATAGTTCACAACATATAGGATGCGGACGATTGCAGCGCGATTAGCATGCGGCGAGCCGCCTCGATTACGCCGATGCGCGAACCTTCAGTTTCCGGTCAAATGATCCGCGAACATCCGGTCCCCGGGCGTGTGCGTACACAATGCCGGCTCTTTTAAGCTTGCGAGCAACACGCACAGCTCGTGACAGTGTCGTAACTAACCGGGCACGTCCCCCGGGATCGCGCCAAGTTTTATCTTCCGGTCCGACCAACAACACAAATGGGGGTCCGACAGAGAAGTGTCATTCGCAATTAAACGCGGTACGCGAGTCATCATTCACGAAAGAGTCCAGCAGTTTGGTCTATTTACAATGTAATAGAAGAATAACAGATAATGATAAAAATTACTCGTCTTTTAATATTTTTTTAAAATATTAATCTCCCGAAGGGAAGAGAGCAGACGTTTAGCCTGTAAATGGCATTTTTTTATTTTCAGATTTTATTTTTATGGGGGGATTAATTAAAAAGGACGCGCTTGATTTTTTTCTAATAAAAACTCTCCTCCCTGCGGCTTCCTCTCTCTCTCTCTCTCTCTCTCTCTCTCTCTCTCTCTTTTCGTATCATACCTTCTTTATCCCCATCCATCCCTCTTGTTGCGTTTAAACTTATATCACGGACTTATACTTACACGTGGCGCTCGCTAAGATTCAAGCTTCTATTGCTTCTCTATATTTTATACAAAAAGTAATAAGATTTGAAAAATGTTATTAAAGTTTTTATCAAAATAAAGAAAATTACAGTACATAAAAGTGTGTCAAAAATTTTGTATGCGGGCGTAATAAAAGTTTCTAAAAAATTTTTAAGCAAAAAACACTGTTAAGAAAGTTGCTGAGCTCTCTTGTTGTTTTTTTTTCTCTTTTTCCTCTGAGTTGTCGCCAAACTCTCTCCGATTTGATTAAGATACTTTTTAATCTGACAGATTAAATTGTGTACGGTAAAATCTAAACTTTGTTTAGCGCGTCGCAGCTCCAGGTGCGTTACAGTTGATATTAATTGGACGCAGTTCTGCAATGCGGAACCAACTCCGAAACCGTACTTTTCCGCTAGAGCAAATTTCGCGGAAACATTAGAAGCAAAATTCTACGCCAACGTTATATCTAAAAAATAATGACCGAACTACCAGTCCTCCGCAAATACAATTCTATGTGTAATATACGTTTTTTAGAAAAAAAACCCTTGTCCACAATACAGAACTAAAAATCACGAAAATGGCTTGGTTTCCTTATTGCAGAAGTGGATCCAATTACAACTTGCAAAATCCTCGGATTTCATAACTTTCATATTTTATAGTTTCTCATATTTAAATATTTTTATATCTTCTCAAGACTCTATCATTACGTATACGCGAGTCACTTGACATCCCCGCTGTATGACAGTTACAACGATTGTAGTAATTCCGACTGCAAAGCCAAATTGCGCAAAATATTGAATTTTCTAAACAGAGAAACGTGTGTGTCTGAGTTTAGTTTTCTACAGTTATGAATACAGAGCAAACTGACGTACACGTTGATTGGCGATAAGATCGGATCGACTGATTTACGCGGTGTGAGAAATTCTCACTGATAATCCGATCTCTCGCCGACGATCTCGATCACCTTCGTCCCGAATCTTCATCTCGAGAAGACGCGCGAGGGGAGGGGGAATTTGAGATCCCGAGACAGATCGGAGAGGAATCCGTCACGCCGGTCACGCGGTCGTACATCACGCACGCGTATGTCGGCATATTGTCGGTGCGACCGTCGAAAGGCGGTCGCGGCCTGTAGTGGTCAGTCCCTTCCCCACCCCCTTCCCCCTTTCTCCCCTCCCTACCCTGCCCTACCCGTTCGGCGAGTTAAGCTCACATCCGCACGTGAGTCGAAGCGGAAGGAAGGGGACGTGACGTCGCGATTAAGGCGAATTAAAACGAGCGGAGTCGCATGAATCGGCGCTCCCGGAGCGGAGCTGCGGGTAGGAGAGGAAGGGGGGGGGGAAGAGTCGCTCTCGCCGGCCCACGTTTATCGGCGGGAGGTTAGGTTAGGTTTCCTCGAGAGATCGAGCCGGTTAGGCGTCATCACGCGCGCGACGGAAATTGCGTCGACTCGCGCCTCTCCCTCCTCTTCCTAAGTTTTTTTTGGAACTGAATTCTCTCTCTCTCTCTCTCTCTTTTTTTTTTTTTTTTTTTTTTTTTTTAAGTAGGGAAGTACGTTCACGGTGATCCTGCAGGTACCAACATTGATAGTTTTCTATAAATCGATTCGCTAGCTTTTTTTTCCTTTCTCTTCGTCAACTTTGGCTTGATTTTTAACGGAGCAAGTATTTCGTTAAAAAAAAAATCTCTTTGATTTGAAGTTCAATATAAATTCCTCCTCGTTCTCTCCACAACACGTGTACCTGGATCGTCCCGAGGTGACGTTCGCTTATTGTCTCTCGCATATACGAAGACAAGCCTCGTTAGAGCAACGACATTTATGTGCGACGATATCGGAAATGTCAGACCGGAAATAATCCCGAGGAAAACGCGTTCGATCGGATACGCCGATAACGCTGTCCCTAACGGGAACACCATTGTTGTCGCCGTCGTTGCCCCCGTCGAGAGAGAGAGACGAAGGGAGGGGCAAAGGGGCAGGGGGGAGGGAGGAGGTGCTCGTGTCACAGAGGTTCACGCGAGCATGCAGAACCTTTTGAACGGACGCAGCATCCTTGAAACGTAATTCCAGCCGTTCCACTGACATTTTCCGCGGATGTATTTTTACTGCGCATTGCGTAATTGCATCTGGATCTTACGCGGGAGAAGGATGCTGTCGCCGCCGCCGCCGCCGCCGCCGCCGCTGCCGTGGAGTGGGAGACAGGGGCAAGGGGAGGACTCGTATACGCCCGCGTGGGCGGAAAAGGGTTAAAGTTGAAATTAGATGCCTTTGACGGCTGAACTTTGCTGATAAACTCGTTCGCGCCGATATACGACCGATAATACCGATATACATATGTACGATGGCGTACGTTCATGGAACCTGGCTCCCACCTCCGCCGAGGCGGAGCGTTTAAACGCTCCGTTGATGTTGACAACGTCAACATTAGCCCTTACGGGCGATAAATGACCAATTCAGGGGATCCTTTACGTCACCCCGCTATCGATCAATCCCTCACGTCCTTCGCGCGGCACGGCACGGCACGGCACGGCACTGGGTGGCTTCGGCGGCGAAGGCGAGTGAATTAAACGGAGTTAATAGAAATCCGTGTTGTGCCCTTCGTTTCTCTTTGCGATTCCTCCTTTCTTCGCGGTCGCTTTCAAAGTTAAGCCCTCTGGCTTTCACGCAATCACGACAAAATGAAATGAAGAACGACGTCGAATAGACCGATCCGTCGTTTTCCATTTTATCTCGTCACGATTGAGGGTTTGACCTGTTTGGCAGTTTGATTTTAAGAGCTTGACCGAAATTTTTATGTCTTCTCATTTCGATCGGCATTTGGGAATTAGGACGGAATCCCGGCACTACGAATACGAGACGTGTCTTTTGTTTTCTATCTTGCATTTCGACGTTTAATTACGTCGCCGTGCGACAGAGCAGCTGAGGTTCCAGGAGGGATGGGGGGGGGGGGATAATTCAAGTAACTTTTATTCATGGTCAGAGGGAAAGGGCTTGTCATTGACAGTTCTGGGAAATGACGTGAGCTCTCCGTGTGACGTCATTTACTTATATAAAACTGGCGCGGCCGCTATAAATGTCCCTCTTGGTACCCTATAACTTTTACTTAAACCGTCCTTTTTTCTTTCTTTTTTTCTCTAAAATCGATACACGCTTCAAGAGAAAGAGATTAATCTGCCACGCTTTATGCGGGCCTCGCCCCGCATATGTGGGCTCGGCCTCCTATTCTTGCCTATATAGTTTCTCAACCTTCAAAGGTCTCCCCCGATGACATATTGAGCCTGCTTGGATTCCCCATAAATGCTCGGAACCTTTCCCCGCTTCTGTTATATCATCTCGTTTACGTGCCCCCGCAGAGACCTGATAACCAAGATTACGGTGTCACGAGAAAGAGGAAAGAGAGAGAGAGAGTTTCGGGCTGTCGAACGAACAACTTGAAAGTCAGTCAATCATTTTTTTATACGCGTGACATGCAATCGAAGAAAATAAATCCCGCAATTTCGTCATACTGTTTGTTTTAGTCACGGACATTCTCTCTTCTGATGCGTATAGAAATTTCATTCCGCTTATTTTCAGTAGAATTTTTACAGCTATAGATGTCTAATAGTATACCCGACGACCGACGATCCCGAGAGAGATTGACTTACGAGCGAATTGATTTCATTTCCAATGAAAAATTTCCAATAGAAGGAACGGAGAGAGAGCGAATGAATTTTTCGTTTTCCTTTTCTCCTCTATATTCGCGAGGCCATATAGGGGAGGCTATTTCAGCGTGGCGCTGACGTTAAATAATCGAGACGTGGCGCAAAAAAAAAATTTTTTTTTTCTTTCCCGGTCGTCGGCGGGCGCGCGAGGGTGGAATTTCGACCCGCGGCGGTGTGGAATGAGACGTCACGTTCGGAAGCGATGACGTCGGGAAAGCGACGGTTCTATGAATGGAGGCGAAGCCTCGGGGGATCAAGTCGGCAGGCAAGGACGACTAATTATAGCGTTAGCGTCTCTCTAACGTCGTTTTGTACATTAACCATGTGCACCCTCACGCACACGTGCGTACGCGCGTGTATTATACGGCGCGCCTGTGGTAACCGAGATTATGATCGGGCACGATCCATTTTGATCGTCGTCGTCGTCGTCGTCGTCACCGTCATCGTCGCCGTCGTCGGTGCGGGGATGCGAATTCAGGACGGCGAACGTGCGTCACGCTTACCCTTGTCCTGCTATCGGCACACCTGTGTGTGTGTATGTCAATGTGTGTATACGGGCATCTCACACAACATCCACCGACAAATTACCGCGAGAGGAACACTCCCCGGGCTCGATACTCGGCAGATAAATCGGACACGAGCGTGATGTACGCGGCGAGTTCCTCCCACTCGGAACGTCCGATCTTAATTTTAACGACTTTTCGATACGTCGGTGATAAGTATCTCGCCGACCGTGGAGCCTGGAACGGCTGGAACGGCTGCAGGAACTAATGCTCCGAGGCTTTCGAATTATCCGACGTGATTCGGATTACGAAGGTAGATTGGATTTGGCTGTTTAAACGAGAAGCTTCCCTTCCCTGGGGGGAAACCCTTTTCAATAGGGACTGCTAATACTCCGGCGTTTTAAATAGATAAGAGATAGGGCGAGTCTCACAAATTGGAAAATCTCCCAGTAAAATCATGGTCCGCGAAGCGAAGCACAATTATCTCTCTCGTGCTTGACAGAAGGGAACGACAAAAACGTTATCGAAATTAGGACACAAAAATGAAAAGAATTGGAAAGAGGAAATGTGCGGCACATCTTCCAGAGTAATCTAAACGGATAAATTGTCCCGCGCCGCATCATGCGGGAACGCTTGGAAAGGCCCAATTAAGCTAAAAGTATAGTGTTGCCGGTGACACCGTAAACAGACAAGGTCGCCGAACAAGCGTAAACGCCGCATGAAAGTGACCGCCGTCGCTAATTATCGCGACGAAAGAGGAGTGGGCGTGTTGTATGCGCGTGAGTGAAATTACATTCATTCACGTTGGCGTTACTATTGTGACAGTTGAACAAATGTATCGGCTTACGTTTCATTCCCCTCGGGGACACGCGTTAGTTCGAAGTTTCCAAATTAATTAATAGCAATTCCGCGCTTCTCAAGCGTGCACTACAACCGTGTCGGAATTTAACATCGATTTTGACCCCCTTTGACGCGCAACATGCAATTTCCGCGTTATACGAGAATTGTAAAGCCGAAAATAATGCGAATGTGAGCCAGCGATTGTCCCGTGCCGACAAAACGAGATTTGTATCGGAGCTTCGTCTTCCTTCCCCCGAGTCGCAAATATATCGTAATTTACAATTTAGATATATTTTTGTAATTTTCGAGATGTAACTTGTGTTTGGGAGTTTAAATAAGCGTGTATCCATGAAACAGTTTTATTTATTTCTTACACCATTGTAAAATAGCTTTGTGTTATAACAAGATATTTCGGATTTAAGTCTAATCATCTAATATCTTAGTACCTTTAATAACATGATGCCAAACATAGCACACATGTCGAAATCGTAATTTTGCCGGTACAAACCTGTGTAGGTAATAATTGATGCTAATTATTATAGGAGAGAGAGATGAAGAACAAGAGACAAAATTAACATCAGTGATGTAATTTAGTAGTAAGTGGTATACATAGAAGCAAAGCTAATATTAAATTTGAGGATTTGTCTTAAATAGAACTTTTATGAATGTATAAAAATAAGGAATGTGCAAATATATACGTAATATTGATTTCCAGTTAAACAATTCATAATCACATTACATCATGTTACGTAACATAAAATATATGCCTACCTGATGTGTAAATACCTCGAAAAAGTACTCAAAAATAGCTTGTTGTAATGTATAAGAGGAAAAAAAATATGTTTTTATATTTAGATATATACGTACGCAGAGATATCGAAAATCTACTCATACATTATGTAAAATCCAACATTTAATTCATCCCAACTACAAGGAATATCTACCTTAGAAAATCATATGAAAAGAAACGATTTAAAAATATTTCTCGAGAGAACTCTTCAGCTTGTGGGGATCCACGTTAGGGCCGTGTCGTTCGACGACCTTGCCCTCCTTATTGACGATGAACTTGGTGAAGTTCCATTTTATGAAGTTACCTAGCAGGCCACCTTGTTCTTTCTTCAGATATGACCACAGAGGATGCGTATTATTTCCGTTCACGTCGATTTTCTCGAACAAATCAAATTTTACCTGTGGAAAAAATATCGAAATACATAAATATTAGTTCATTTCTCAAGGAAGGCAAGCGATTTTTGTCTGCGTTCACAATATAAACTCTATCGTCGTTGCTCTCATTATACAATTACAAAATAATATTATACTATTAATTTTTCTTTTTTAGTCAAATAGAATATTATTTTTCTTATACTACGTTTACGCGAGCGTTATTTCTGTAGTAACTTATGATAATTCCTTCGCGTATACATAACGGGATTTTCCTTCGCGTAAACGGGATTTTGTAGTAACTTACGATAATTTACTCCGCGTAAACGGGTGAATTATTATCATAAGTTACTACAGAAGTAACGCTCGCGTGTAGTATTAGTCGCATATATTCCGCGAAAGATCGTGAACGGGGGGAGGGGGGGAGGAATTACTTTCTGACGATCGGCGAAGCTGCAAATGTCCTCGCTATTTCCCGGCTCCTGCCCGTTGAACTGGTTACAGGGGAATGCTAGAATTCGTAATCCTGCCGAATAATAAGAAATATTTAATCGTCGCACGGAATAGTTTTCTATAGATTTCTTCGTAGCGCAAGAATTACCTTTGGATTCGGCGTACTCGTCGTACAGTTCGTTGAGTTCTTTGTAATTCGTCGGCGTGAGGCCGCATTTCGAGGCGACGTTTACGATCAAGCACACGTGGCCTTCATATCTGAACCAACGACAGATGATATTACATCTTTTCCGCAACACGATGTTTACGCCCGACACAGTGTCGGGTTCATGCTTACTTGGACAAAGGGACTTCCTCTCCTCTGATGGAGTTCGCCGTGAAGTCGTAAATCGACGTGGCCGACTTGTAATCCTTGTTTCCGCTCATCGCTGCCGCAACTGCAATCGCGTTGAAAGTTCTCAAAATGGCAAATAGATAATCAGCGTTGACAGATCGCGAGTGACAGATAATTCATTTTGCAAATGTTAATTCGATTATCGTATTTTTTTTATGTTTTCACAATTCGACGTTAATTCATTTTCTACATCTACATTAGCCGTAAGTCGCATTAATTAAAAAACGAGGACAGTAAATGTGCTTCATGTTTTGTGTTTTTCCTTATATAAACGGACAATAAATAATTACGTTGAAACATCGTAAGCTTTGCAAAAGGAAGCGCTCGATAATTTGAGAAAATTGAAATCTAGTTTAAAATCATGTTGAAAGACTTGGTGATAAAATAATAATATTTGTGCTTTTAGTATGCATCATTTTGCTCTTTAAAAATCGCTCTCGATATCGCGATTATTTTCACGCTGAAGCACGCGAAAAGCCAAAAAGACGCAGAAAGCACAATGAAGCGATATTCTGTAATAAAATTTTTGTGAGGTTCTCTTAATTCGGCGAGTAATCAGGATGAAATGATACGTGCAATATCGAGAGCGCACTCCAAGCTATTACGATTAAATTGGTATTATGAAAAGCAATCGAGTCGAATAAAGTGTCTGGAAAATTTCTCGCGATTTTTCCATCTCCCTCGAGTTTCAATCGCAATAATTTTCACAAACGGATCATTTCGACGGTAATTATTTGTGATCGTCAGATTGGTGTTTATCGTTAGCTAACGGGGGAAATGATGCAACCGTCGAGTGGGGAGGGAAGAAGCAATTATCAAATTACGTGCCTGCGAAATTTCGGGCTAAGTGCACGAATCCGGTGGGTAGCATGAATTTTATAATGCGCATTTCCGGTGTGCCGGAGGCCCCGCTCCTGAAACTGCCGATACAGGAAGGGAAGGGGGGGGGGGAGGGATAATATTATGAGTTCAATCCCCCGTTAACAAAAATAATTCGGGGAACTTTATCTCCTCGCGACTTACTCACTATTTTCCCACGATTGTTCTGTTCTCTCAACATGTAGGAGGAACATGTAGGAGAAAAGATTATATTGTAGCATTTACGCGAATTTATGTTCAATTATTGTATCATATTGTAAAAATATAGAATTGCATTTTGTTGTAAAAATATTGTATTATATTGTAAAAATGGAGACAACGAGATTCAAGAGTATTATCGACATTATTTACATTTCCGCGAATGTGTTTTTCATTATTAAATTATATTACATTAAAGAAATATGAAAATGGTGAATTTTACAAATAATTAAACAGTTGTTATTCAAAATACGTAAATGTACGGAAAGAATTTCCATTACAAGCTGCGGGCTGTTAATTTACCGTAAATATGTATAATTACAAAGATATAAATGAAATGAATATTTCGTTGAAATAAATAGCAGTGTAATTCACAAAATAAAGCTCTCGAATTGCATCGTTTGAAATAAATGTGGGTGGTATTTGGCTCGATTTTCCTTGCGCTTGACCAATTGGACCAAATAATTCGTATAACGTAATGACCGGGTTTGGAAATTGCGTAAAACCATCGTGATATATAAGCAAATCGTAAAACGAGACGATTACGTCCGGACGGATATATGAGTTGCCATTGAAACAAGATGACTGGGTAATTCCGTTGTATGAAATAAGACAATAAGGCTAGATCGACGATAAAACATCGAACATTGGACATTTGTCAAACACATACAAAAATTTGCAATAATACTAAATTTACAATACAAATTTACATATCTTACATATTTACATTTTATTCTGATTCGAGGGGAGAACTCTCATCTCTTTTTATACGATATTATTTAATATCGAGATCGAGATACTTTGAGAGGTGGATAGATTTTTTGATGAAATTCGGAGTAGTGGATTCTGTTTCGATTGCAAAGCGGTACTTTTCCGTCGCACGGATAATCCTGAATTGAGGATGGGCAAAAGGCAAAAGTCATTAATCGATCGATGTTGGTTGCTCTTTTTTTCGTTACGAAATCGATCGGTTCCTCGATGGTTTTGAAATTCAGTGAATTGTTATATCGATTTTTTTTCGTTTGACGTTATTAAATTTTGTTACCGGAACATATGGCGAACATATAAATTTGCTCATCTATCGTGGACCGAGACATCCTACGTGTCGAAATTAATTCTCTGTTTCTAATTCCTCCTGTTATTTCTTATTCTCGTTTATCGTATCTAAGCCCTTGAGTATTCGATCAAACTTCGATTAACTTAATTGACTGGTGAAAAATATCAACATTTTATTAACGAGAATAAAATTGTTAATTTTTTTATTTAGTTTGAAAAGAGAGATTAAATTAAAAACAACAAATTACATAATTATAAATTTTACTGTAAATACTGGCGCATTAATTATCGATTAAATTAATCAAACTTTGATCAAAGTCACCTTTTAAACTGTTTAATATTAATCATCTATACAGAGAGAAATTACGAATTAATAGATTATCACCATGTTTTCGAGATATTATCCATTATGAAAAATTATGTTTTTTTTTTAAATCATTTATTTGAATAAATTAATTGTTCCGACATCGTCCATTCCTATTCTCGATATTCGGATGTAATCGCGAGTATCGACGTGTGTAGCGCGCAGAATTCCGCGAATGGTGGCCATCTATCGTCCGCCGGCTCAACCTCGCGGAGAGATGACTGGCCGGCGATTGCTCCTAGCGTGGAATCTACGCCTAACTCCGCGCTCGATGTCTCGGTTATATCTCCGCGAGATATTTCCTCGATGCCGGTTCTCGTAAACGTCACCGCGAATCTCGCGCACCCGCTAATATAAGACGGGACGAGTTTTCGCTTACCGCTGAGAAACGCAAAAACGAGCTGAACGAGCGCCGAAAATATCACACGAACTGATCGCCGGCAATCGCTGTTTCACACTGACCAGTCACGCTGAACCGTGAACTATTGCGCCGAACGGCGCGCGGCGGAGCGACTTTTAACGCGCATGTGCGCCAGGCGCCGGTTCGCGAGTACCCGGATATCAGTAGCGGATTGAAACATCTTGGGGCCCTATATAGGGTGACTCGATCAATTCCGATTAACTTAGTCGACGATTGATTTTTAGTTAATTATTAGTTTTTTATTTAATATGGAAAAGAAGATTGGTTTAGGAACAACGAGTCATTCTTAGAATTATTCGCGAGTACCCGGATATTAGTAGCGGATGAAACATCTTGGGGCCCTAGGGTGACTCGATCAATTCCGATTAACTTATAGTCGACGATTGATTTTTAGTTAATTATTAGTTTTTTATTTAATATGGAAAAGAAGATTGGATTAGGAACGAGTCATTTTTAGAATTATTCGCGAGTACCCGGATATCAATAGCGGATTGAAACATCTTGGGGCCCTAGGGTGACTCGATTAATTCCGATTAACTTAGTCGACGATTGATTTTTAGTTAATTATTAGTTTTTTATTTAATATGGAAAAGAAGATTGGATTAGGAACAACACGAGTCATTCTTAGAATTATTTCGAACGAATTTCGATCAACTCGATCAATACTTGATTGCTTGATACGCGAAAAGAAAAATTAGAAATTACGGATGGCAAATAATGCGACTAGAAAGTTTACTGTTAAATAATTTAATTTAATTAGTGACCAAGTTAATTGGAGTTAGTATAAAGTTAATAGGGTCGGGGGAGAGTTTGATTGAAGTCATCCTTGGGCGCGGTATGGAGTTAATAATTTGAAGAGGCTCACGAAACGTAAACGTTTCACAATTCGCGATATTAATCTCAACAGCAAATTCGGTAATGAATCTTGGAACGGGAATGTCGATGTAAAATCGTCATTTATTGCATAAGAAAAAAAGTATTCTGGAAAAAAAAGCTTTTAAAGATGAATAAAAGAATTCACTTTGCACATGATATATAATATTCTACTTCGATTTTACTTCTTACCCCGTTTGACAAATATGACAAATCTTTTGTAACAACTTAATACAATATAAAACTCATGTATATATAAAAACTAATCTAGAATAAAAAAGTGATCAAACTGCTGTAATTGTTCTAAGGTACACTTAAAAATTATTTATTGAGTCGTATGATTTAATCCTATGTATAATAAGGAAGAATGATTTTTTAATCTTATTCTTTAATCTGCTTTCAGTACATTGGTACCGTGGAAGGTGTTCAGACACGAGTTGAATCAGGTTCATCCAATTAGCTCAGGACTACAAGCGATGGCACTGAAATCCACGATAGATTTGACGTGCAACGATTACATTTCCAACTTTGAATTCGACGTATTCACGAGGTAAGCGCAAATTTATAGCCAACTAATTTAGCTTTATCGAGCCTCGGTCGTGACGATTCCGAGTCAGTCTCGCACATCTTGGATACACTTGTAATACGTTGTGCGACTTTTCAAGGCTGTTTCAACCGTGGTCGACTCTCCTGCGAAATTGGAAAATTCTGGCTGTGACGCATCCTGGCTACGTGGCTTTCCTCACGTACGACGAGGTGAAAGCCCGTTTGCAAAAATATTGCATTACCAAGCCTGGGAGCTACGTATTTCGGTTAAGTTGCACGAGGCTGGGACAATGGGCAATCGGTTACGTCACGTCTGACGGTGATATCCTACAAACTATACCGCATAACAAGAGTTTATGCCAAGCGTTATTGGACGGCTACCGGGAAGGCTTGTGAGTATACCGTTGACCTATACCGGCCAAGTTATTGCCGTTTACCTGTCCAGGTTTACGTACCATAAAGATTTCACGAATACATATTCGAAGATCGATTTGCAGCTACTTATACCCGGACGGCCGAAATATAAATCCGGACTTGACATGGGCGGTGCAACCGACGCCGGAGGAGCACATCAAAGTGACGGCAGAACAGTACGAATTATATTGCGAGATGGGTAGCACATTCCAGCTGTGTAAGATCTGCGCCGAGCATGACAAGGACGTAAGGATAGAACCATGCGGCCACCTTCTCTGTACTCCATGCCTTACAGCTTGGCAGGTAGCAGTATATAATCTCTTACCAGCTTTATCTCCACTTCTCAGCGATCGATAAATGTTTCTGTAATAATTTAGTTTGACTCACAGTCAGCTTTACACTTTGGCGTATAAAACATTGCTATGATAAAAATATCTCTTGTTGCTTCATTATTTACGACAACAGAAGGTTTTTACGATGATACATGCGTGCGTTAACGTTGTGCTTCGATCGGATTGCAGGATTCCGAAGGACAGGGCTGTCCGTTTTGCCGAGCTGAGATTAAAGGCACCGAGCAGATCGTCGTAGATCCGTTCGACCCGCGAAGAACCCACAGACCCGGGGCGCATTCGGCGTCTGCTAGTAACGCATCGACCCCCACGCGGGATCTCGACCCCGACACCGAGGTATCCGACTAGGAATAGCATCCACCTTCATTATTAAATGTGTTCTATGTATAACAAACATCCCTCCCCCCCCTCTCGCAGAGAGTATGCCTCATTCTCGAGAATGCCTCATACATTTCACACGAGATCTCGCGGTTTATCCCACGGTCGTGTACACGTGTCACGTCACTTCGTACGTCCATCATCGCGACTGTATGCCGTACCTCGTGGCAGGTACGCGGTAGTAATTTTAGGCATGTAACGTATCAGCGAAGCTACTTGCATCGATCTACTTCCGGGACCAAGAGGGGACCAAATTGCAAAGATGTGGCTATATGGTTCTGTAGTTCGTTGTCTTTTCCCGTGTTTTTTTTTCCGTGTTTTTTGCAAGATTACCGAACGAGCCTACGGAATGATCGTTCGTTAGCCGATCGGTCAGCCTTGTCTATCGCGCATTTTTTGCAACTAACACGTTTTTTGAGATCTATATTGTCTATATCGCATAATTACAAATTTCATCAATTACGCGGGGGTTCTCAGGTAAGACTCGCTTTTCTTGCACCTCATTGGAAGCTATAAGCCGACGGCTTAGTGTATGACCCATTTTCGCTGTCATTTATGATTATGCATACGCAATCATAGCTTCCGGACAATTCTACCTAACATACGATGAGCCAATAGAGATTCGATGAGGAATTATCAAGATTTATATAAACGCGCGCTTATATAATGCGTTAATTTATCAGCGGAGAGAAATGTACCAGGGGGGCATCCACAACCACAAAGTGGGTTCATTACATTTACTTACGTCGTCAAAAGTTCTTCAGTCCATAAAATTCATAATGCATGTGCATATGCGTATTTTAAAAGCGCTCTTTTTTTTAGTATGTGCAACAGACGATTTTGATGCTTGTGACAAATCTTTGTGTATATTATTTATGCATAAGATTATATGGTTTACAAATAATTACATATGGCTTATATCTAAATCAATATATGCAAAGGATAAGAAAAAGATCCATAAGGAAATGGATCATGCGAGCAAACATTTGAATATAAACACACTACTGAAATTGCATTTGTAATTTTCACCTGCTCGATAGACTGCAAGACGGATGAGCACGATATTTAGAAGCACTTCTTTTTCGTTAATTGGGAATGATTAAGCGATGAAACTGATATTACTTGCAGATTGCTAAAAAATTTTACATAATTTAAGGTATAATATAATCAATAGTACTGTCGCCAACGCGCGGTTAACGATCAATTACAATCTATTTTTAATTGCACATTAAATCGTTTACATTATTTATCTCGACATTACTCAACGGTCAAGAAATATTTATTATCGCGTTTCCACACCTTCAAGTGCTACGATAACGAATGATTACTTTATCGAGAACAAAACAGCTCTATGACTCATATATCGAAATTGAAAAGGAAAAGATATGTACTGTTAAGCCTTTAAATATAGCCTTTAAGCGATAAGGGAAAAGAGAAACGATGTAATATGCGATGATCGAGCAAGGTAGTACGCACTGAACATGCGGACTCGAATAGACCGTTCAACATCGTTATACATCCACGTTAGAACGTATTGTGTACCTGCTGCGATAGGCACGAATGTAATGTCATGTTAACGTCAGCATTATTATGGAAACGGTTCGTTTCCAGCGTTATTATATATTATTTCCTTACGTTAAAATATTAATTTATTATTTATTCCGTATACACTGTACCGAAAAGGGGAAAAAAAGAAAGAAAAAGACGTTTCAGATAATTTCGATATACCAGTCGTCGCGCGCTAAATCGAATGCTGTGGTATTACACGTACGTTTTTAATGCAAGACACTTTTGTAAAGTTTTGTAACGCATAATGCATGCAACTAAGCCCATTGCGGTGTAAGCAAGGAATCGATTTGATTCGATAGCACAATTATTGGCGGACTGGTCAATTTAGACCTCGTTTAGCTTTACCCCGGCTATTTCAGATCGTATTACGATCACGTAGAGCGCGTTCGCGCTTTAGTTATTAGCGATACGATGAAGGGCGCACGCTGCTAATTGCGAAGCCCCCTCCTGTATGTGCGCCGCGTAAGATCGGACCAATTCTCGTAAACGTAACTTTAGCGTACGTTCGCCGAGTAGCGTACTATCCATTGTAAAATACTAGGGACTTGAGAATAATTTTTTTTTATAATAAAATTGTATTGCCATTTACTTCGAGTTACTTCTGCACTCCGTGTATGCGCCACGCAAATATCCCTTACTACGCTAGATTCTCTAGTTTTCGTTATTGAATACGATTCTGCATCAGGTTGCTCCTCCAGCAGCCAGTGGGAGAACCTCCGGGAACGACAACTTTGTTATATATCCGTTCGCATGATCGTTTACTTTTATTTCATATAATGTTATCCACACACTGGGGTCACATTGCTCTACTACCCGCTGCATGATCCAAACTAATCGGTAATGTACATGTCTTCTGACTGGGAGGAAGTCGCACGACAGTCGCGCAGTCACAGGTAAGTGATAACATGCATTATGACCGTCTGCTTCTACCGCTTTGTAATTTACGCTCATATTTTTTTTTATCGTTAACGTTACTCGCATTTGACGATTCACGAATTTGACGGTTGCATCGAATGGAAGAAGGAGATTGACGACACTCGACCGACGTTTTCACTTCGTTCGCGATGAAGAACTTTTTCTCTCGCGCGATGACGACACGCCAATAGAGAAACCACTTGTCGTTGAAGTACGAAATGATTATTCTTGCGATTTAGATTGTTTCAATAATTTACACGAGAACATTGATTGTTGCATCGAATCGCGCAAAAACGTAAAAGATCTTTTGTTTGTATCTTCGTAGACCATCGCAGCAGTGCTTGTACATCTTCCCCTTTTTTTTGCAAGCGGATTATTTTTCCTTGTAAAAATAATATCGACGATTCGAACGCCAACATTTTGTAAAAATTCAAAGTAAAAATAGTTGATCGACCGCTACAGCTTCAAGGCAGAAGACGATTCATCGCTTTATTTGCTTCGAGGAATTCTTCAGGAAGATTTAACCGCAGGAAGTCACCTCGTGGAGAGTAATCGCATATGTTCCCTCAGTTGGAACTAAAAGAGGTGGTATAATTATCATTTCTCGCGAAATCTTCATACGATCATAATCATCATGCTTGTTCTTTCATAATTTTCCATATAATGTATCTTCTCGTTTAAAGTGAAATATCTAATCTAATGTTGCTGGAAGAGTTAAAGCTTCGTTTGCAAGACGATTTAAGATTGACAATAGAGGTAATATTATCGCTACAGAAAGAAAAAGATTTAAAAATTATTTGTACATGCAAGTAATTTATTATAAACGTTCAGCAACCTCGTCATCTAAATTCGAGACATTTGTAAATTTATTTTCCTTTTTACTCTTGATATGAAAGTCAGTTCATCTTACCGGCAATCTCATCTTATTTTGTGATATGTAAGACGAAGCATGTAACTTTCTGATTATTTGTGTTGATAGTGGAATGATCTAAATTCTATCGCCTCAGGTAATTTTATTCAGAAGTAGCTGTAATATAATTATAGCTATAAATATACAACAATTTTAAATCATTCCATTTATAATAGAGGTAATTAGGATTGTCAAGTTATTTAATTCAACTTTTGTATGAACGTAAATACTTTCTCAGCCATATAACGGAATTCAGCGTTAACAGTTTTTTTTCCTATTGCTAATGTTTTAGGATATAATGGAGCTGTGCAACGGCAATTGCGGTCTCATATGCGACGACTCGGATGAGGAAGATGATTCTAGTCCCACGAATTCGCCGGTGCCGCCGCGGAGGATTGTTTCGAGTCCCCCTTTACCACCTAGAAGACCCTCGCCATCACCCACACCAAACAATCACCTCAGGAACGGCCGTCATCTGACAGTACCGAAGGAAAATGCTCCGCCGCCGCCATCGGCGGTTACAGTGATATTGAATTATACCGATAACACTCAACAAAATAACAAAGGTACAGAAGACAGTTTCTAATGCTGTACATATCGCGTAAAAGCAATGGATCGTGATGAAAATACATAAGCGGATAAGCGACGTATTCATCTGAAGTATGATTGTTGTAATATAATTTCATCTTTTTGATAAAGCAAAGTACTCTTCTTAACAAACGCAAGCCCTTGCTAAGTAATTGCTTCAATTTATAATAATTCAAGACTAATATTACGCCCTGGTTTTTTAGAAAGTAATAATGTAAGCTGCCTTTTTTATGTGGCAATAAATGCGGTTTCTGGGAATAGAGATTACGTACAAATCGCGCGATGAATGCCTAATGTTTGGAAGGCAAGGTAAAAATGTTCAATGCTTGCAGTTAACACAGAGGCGAGATACGACATGCTGCACCGCGCGTCCTCGCCATCATCGGTGCCACCGATACCGCCCGTGCCACCGACGGCGGTGGTGAGGGTTCATCCACGCCGGTCTCACGGGAATCACGCGGGGGGCACGCCGCAGCGACAACCGCAGCCACCGCCGACGTTGCCGGAGAAGACGTGTCGTGCCACCGCGACCAGCTCGACGACGAGTCAAACGGGGGGTCCGAGTAACAACGTGCCTCCCGTACCGCCACCCTTGTCGGCGCCACGACCGCCGAAGGCTAGCAAGGAGGGTGGCACCCGTCAGGATCACCATTACGAAAACACGATCGTGATCTCCGGCACGAGTCAGCACGTCGTGAAGAACATCAACTTGGAGGCGAACAGGGCACGTCTCACGGCACTGATGAGGGCGAGGGATGATCCGGGTGGCGGCGGCGGCGGCGGCGGTGGTGGTGGTGGTGGTGGACCGGTGACCAAGTCGGAGTCGGCGGCGTACGAGAACGTCAACGTCGAGCATATCACAAGGCTGACGGCGCTCGGTTTCGCGCCGGACGCCGTGATCAGGGCGCTCGGCATCACCAGGAACGATCTCGAGATGGCGTGTGACATATTGCACGAGTTCGCCACGAAATCCTCCTGACCAGGTACAAACAAACGACATCAATCGCAACGAATGTGTTGGCGAATACGAAGCGCTATGAACGGCATACGTTCAAGCCGTGCAGAGTGAATCTCAGAGAGAAGTATTTTCCTTTCCGGGTTCGCGAATACTTCAACTCGGTTTGTGCTGAGTAGCGACCATTTCACTTGGATGTGACGAGTATAGCCCGAATATAATTAATTTATATCGGTGTCGTCCCTCGCGCTTCGTGTATCACGCATCTAAAATATCAGATTGAGATATTACCACACGAAAATGATTGTAATGTTAAGGATACATATGATTGATCTAATCGCAGGGCCGAACACTGAGGTCTCGTGACCGGCCTTACCTGCCAGACGGTACTTTTGACAGGAAACACGCGCGAACTCCTGCAAATCCCACCTCTGATGCGTTCGCGGATACGTCGCGCGTTTTCGCCGAGCGTCTCATCACGTATACGGTATCGGCGGCGTTCCGTTTTACGTCTTAAAACGAGTGGAAAAGACACGCTTGCGAGCGGACAGTGAGCGTTGAAAGAGTCATCGGGGTAACCGTGGAGAAATTCCGACGGAAGATCCTTGAAGCATTCTCAAGAACGTCGAGCATCGTGCACGTTTCATGGATCTTTCCTCGTCGCATATCGACTTTCGGGCAGCCTTTAACGAGGCTCCAAACACAGGGAAGATTGTTCGCATCGCGAATGATTTTGCGCGCACGCGGCGCGCAGCGGCAGATGTAAATAAAGGCGACGACCGACCAAAGACAGCTTGCGGCTGCCGAAGTCTTCACGAACCACACATGTAGCACGAGCAGAATAGCGTGTCCCGTACTTTCCTTATTTATAGTAATCTCTCTACTAGGCGTAGTTACTATTTCGTTCCTCGATATACTTAAGATAAAGATTAATTGTACATTTTGCGCAAAGAGATTTCGCTTGCACGTACGTCGGAAAGCGCTCCTCGAAAGTCTTCGGTCGCTCGTTTTCCACATTTTGTATTATATAGCGTAATCTCACGACACACAACGATGTCGGCCCGATGTCGCGTTGTTCCGGGATCGAAAACACGTTTAGAAATTACACATTCAATCGAAGGCAATACAATGTTCTACCCGTATATTCTATATAGAGCATCGGTTCGCTAGACACTTCGCTATATAAATGTGTAACGATAGTACTGACCGAAAGTACGTTAGACGAAAAATGCCTGAAATCTAATTTTGTAATCCCTAATCTATACCGTTCCCTCATCAAATTAAAGCGTAGTAGCAATATATATATGTGTATATATTGCTATTTAATAAATATGTATAATGTCCTCCATACACGTTAGCGCTGCGAAATTTACACGCACGCAAGATACCTCGGGGAGAATACAAAAGCGACAAAATAACGATTCAGGTGTATAAAATTGTTAATCCACATTCGTGATTTCTGATCTTAGCTGAGAGAATTACGTCAAGGCACGATTTAGCCTTAGAGAGTAACGCGCACAATATATTGGCACATCCTAGATCCGAAATCTACGCCGAAGCTTTTCGTTTTTCGCACACGTGGCGAACGTGCGCTTACACAAATTACGCGTGTCCACCGTATGTGATATCTATCGGCTTCTGATCGCGCTGAGTAGGAGGAGAGGAGGACAAAAGTCGAACCGAATTCCGAACGCGGAAGAGCGATGTGCCGAATATCAAAAGTTCGCAGCTCTGACGACCTCGAGATGAGAACGCACCTCGACCGCGCGCGACTCGATCGGGGAAGTTACGGATATACTGTAGGATCGTGTACATACGGATCTTAATGGAGAATACTCGAAAACGAGAACAAGTGTTCATCAGGCGACGATAAATAAGGCGTACTTTGCGGCGATGACGAGTGGAAGTTCGTTGCACGGTCGTGCCAAGTCGAGAATAATGCCGTATCGAGATACACCAAGCGTATCGCTTTACATTAATTTACGCCTTCCGGTAGATGCTCAAATACAAATGCATAATTGTTTCGTCCTGTGCGAAAGGGCAGATCTGAACAGCGAGATTAGATACTGAACGACAGCGGAATCCTGCGCGGTTTTGCCAGCTTGCAAAAGCAATCATTCGTCGTGACGACAAGGAGGCGCTTTGCGAATCAATTCTGGAACGACGATGTCCGTTCTGCGCGACGGTTGCACGACGGAAAGTTATAATTACTACCTCGCGATTATACCAAAGGTATTATACGATGTGATCGTCCGATATAATACAAACAACGTTATCAGGTGTGTCGCTCGTTAAACGTGTTTAACGATCATTCTAACGCGTTTCGCACACACACACATACACACACAGACAAGGCGAACCATCGTATAGTAATATAATTAATATATATTTAGATACGATATTCAATGCTACTGTTGAATTTCTTTCTTATCGCGGAGAGGCGCGTCTTGTCGGAGCGTCGCGCGCTGTTACGAAAAGCGGGCATAGTTCATCCTGCAAACTTGAGTGACGACCGTAGCGTTACGGGAGAATCGCCAGTGTCGAAATTTACCGCGCGATCCCGTCGATATTGAGAACCGATGCACCCGATAATTTTATTCGCTTCTTATTGTGCACCTAATCGCATCAGTCGCAGCATCGCCTTCCACCCCTGAGAAGAATTTTCAGCCTTCATCTTCGGATTCGACGTTCGCACGGGTGCATACGGTAAAATTAGGTGTCCTATTTTTCTACATTGTATATTCTGGTCGTTGTGTACTGTATAATATACCGAGCACACGCGTGAAAAGCGCTCGAGGTATGCCGGTGCGTACCTCGAAAACGGGGATGAGGGTTCCGACACCTTTGCGCTTCTCATCGCGCGTTAACGTCTGAAGATCTGACATGGAGTAACGTTAGTCGACACGACACGCAATTGAAGATAATACATAATGAACGTAGATTGACTCCTTCGTTTTAATTATTCGCTGTAAAAATTGTTTTACATACTTCTCGAAATAAAATAACATGTCGTTTATAACATCGCGCGTTGTTTCATTGCGAGATTATATACCTTTTTACAGACGAACCACTCGTTACATTCTATTACATTATATACAATGTATTCTACAATTTGTCTCGTTATTTATTATTTAAAATATCGAGAAACCCTAAGAACTAGAAATATATTTTGTACTATTCCTTAGGAAACGATTCCGGAATTACGACGATGATAATTCTACCCGCATTCTGTTATATCTTTTTATCTCTTCGTCAGTAACTGACGGTACTAAATCGCGAATAGCATCTGAAAAATGGCGCAATTCCACGATAACATTGTCCTTAATTACATCTTCCTCTTCGACGGGGTGATCCTTATTGGTTTTCTCGATTTTCTGATGCTTTGCAAGCATCTCGCGTACGGCGTTGAGCCACGCGTTGGAAGAGACCGAGTATAAATCCGCGCCGGTGACGTTGTCGGGCAATCGATCCACGACCCGTTCCAATTCCCGTCCGCTTTCTCGGAACTCGAATTTACGTGTCTGCGCCTCCAAGACGCTGAGTTTAGACGCGCGATCAGAGTGGATACCAACGTAGAGCATCTTATCGAATCTTCCCGGTCGGAGCAGCGCGGGATCTATGAGATCGGGCCTGTTCGTAGCACCTATGATGAATATACTGCCGGACTCCTCGAGGCCATCCATCTCGGCGAGTAACTGGGAAACCACGCGGTCCATCACGCCGCCGCTGTCCCCGCTTCTACCTCGATTGGGCGCCAACGAGTCCAGCTCGTCGAAAAAGACGATGCAAGGGGCCGCGGAACGCGCGCGCTCGAAAACTGTGGGACAATGAAAGTAGCTACTTGTTACTTTGCTCCTTGACTAAAGCGAATAATTCTTTGTTACAGGTTTTTATCATAGCTTTTTCATATATTTTTTTTCTAAGTAAACGTACTTTGTCTTACGTTCTTCTCGCTTTGACCGACGTACATATTTAGGACTTCCGGACCTTTAATCGACAAAAAGTGCATCTGATACTCCGTCGCTACTGCTTTAGCGAGAAGAGTCTTTCCGGTACCGGGCGGGCCATATAATAGTAATCCGGATTGTCCAAAACCGAAAGCGTTTAATAGAGGCAACTGAATCCTGCGCATAATCTCGTGTTTTAATTCTGCCAAACCGCCTATGTCTTCCCAGTGAACTTCCGGCACGCGTGGAGCGCCTTTGCTATCGGAGTATACGGACTGCATATATTCTGAAAATATATTTTCTATTATACTGTCCGCACAAAAAACAAAATGTTGTACTTTCAATTTTAACAAGATCAAATTCTGATTTTTCTACATAAAGAAAAGATATATTAAACATAATTTAAGAGTTCAGAATTTAGAAGAACGTTTCTGATCTTGTTAAAATCGATTGTAAGGTAATGTACCGTAAGCCCGATCGAAATCTTCTTGTTCCAGGGGAAATATGCACTTTTGACCGTGCGACGTTAATTTGCACCGAAATTTAGCTGCGTGCAGTGACAACGCTAGTAGATCCGCAAATTTAAAATCCGAGCAAAGACCAGCTACTTTTGATAGATCCGCGGTAGTTGTCAGATTCCTGTTAGACAGCAGCCAAGATATCAGTTCCGCTCGTTTGCTCTGATTTAAATGCTTCACGTGAATCGTCTCGATAAATATCCGTTGCAGTTCCGCGGGTATATCAGTCTCGTCCGACGCGGCTACGATAATCAGAGGAAATTTTCGGCGTCTGTTGTACAACGCGGTGATTTCTGCCGAGAAGGCAGATATGACCCTTTCATCCTTCTGGCCTTCGGCAGTCTTACCGAATACCTGCGAAAGCGCCGTTTAACTCACGATCAAAAACACAAAATAATTCAAAATTCAAAATACGATATTACTCTCTTCAACATACTTGAACATTATTTAAATATAGTATACATGGCACGCATTGTTGCGCATTTTGCAGCGTTATGCGAAGCTTAGCTTCGGTCTGCGCTGACGTTAAAGTCTGCACCTCCACGAAGTCAACATCGAGGAAGTTCAATCCCAATCTCTTGGATGCTGCTCGAACTAACTCGTGTTTACCGCAACCCCGCGGTCCTTTCACAAGAAATACCGGTCTCACGTTCAATCGGACATCTGCAAGATCCATACAACGATAAAAAAATAAGTGTGTCGATTATAGTACTCTAACATTATTAAGCTCTGTAAAGATTATTGTTTACCCTTTTTCAAAAACGGCGTAATGCAAGATTCTAAATGTTCCAAGGGTTCCATTAGAGCCGACGGATATTTGCGATTCAGCGATTTTTGCGCCACTCCGTTTCGCCGTAAAAGTGCGCTATCGGGAAGCGAGTAAACGCGTTCTCGAGGAATATAATCGTGAACTTGCGCTTCCTGAATGAGCGTTGACTCTCCGCGCACGACGTAGCAACTGTTAACGCTACTGCTGTGCCCGTTACGATTCACTTTTAAAGCTCTAACTATAAAATACATCGCGGAGATTCTCAAGGAACCAGACGAGTAAAATTGATCCTGAGCGTGTTCCTTCGTGTCGATCCTGAACATATCGTTCACGTGCAAAAATCGAGGATGTAAGAAGTAATTTTGTAACATGACGTCTAGCGTTTCGGTCGGGCAATCGTACGGATTGGCGATTAAGGATATTCTCGCCTCGGTCGCAAACTCGATCGCGTCGTCTTCCAACGGTACTGAAAACAGATCGCGCAAAGCATTAATTGTGCATCATCGGTTTAAATTCCGACTCGTCGTTGATCGATCACGACGGTGAGTTTGAGAATCGCGGAAAAAACATGCCAAACTTAATTCGCACGTCTCCACGTTTATGCCGGAGTGAAATTTTCACTATTAAATTCACGTTTCGACAAAATATTAACATAATATGGTTGAATCACAAAATTATCATGCGTAGTACGTTTATTCTATACTTTCGATTATTACTTTAACATTAATTACATTCACAGAATTATAAATAACTAATTATCTTTTTACGCATTTTTATATTAAGTTTGATAACGTTCAAGATGTGTTAGAAGATGTGAGCGATTTAAAATTTAAATTCGAAATCCGATAAGCTGTAGATTTTAGATTAAGTATTACTTCAATATTAATTATATTCACAGAATTATAAATGTTATCTTTTTACGTATTTTAATTAAGTTTGGCGGCCAAAGATGTGTTAGACGATTAGAATTAAGTTAACAATTTAAAATTTAAATTGAAAATCTAGTAAGCTGCAGGTACTTACGCATGAAACACGAGCCGTCCAGTTGTTCGCAGCGAAGAGCTTTTCGCAGATTGCGCTCCATCGTTTCAGAGATTAGGACAATGTTTTCACCAATATCCGGCACGGATATAATCATTAATTTATATTTCGTCATTGACGCCATCGAGCACACGTTGAACCAGGCGGAATTTGGCGATTTCCTCGAAAGCTGTACGTTTGCTACCGCACAGGAATCACAATCGACGTATTCGTTCCACGTAATTTCCGGATCGTCCAGTATACGTTTTAAAGCCGCGTCCGGCAATGTGGCCCACTCGAGATCCTGCGTGGACATTCTTTGAAATCTACGGTGCAGATATTCCAGGAAAATGTAGCTCAGCACGTAGTGCGGATTTTTTCGCATCGAGGTGTTCGTTATTCCCCTGACAATTCCTTTACGGTACAATAACGTAGAAAGCATCCTCTGACGTGTCGTCTTATACATGATTTGTACACAGGAATTTTTTTTGTTTAAACTATTTAGATTTACAACATCGCCTCGTGAATCCTTCGATAAACGAACCTGAGATTAAAAAAACATAATTAAAAAATTATATATATATGTTTTCTTTATACAATCATAGTCATGTGTCAGAATTGAATGATATAAATAAAAGTGCACATGTATTATTTTTATTGTGCGCATAAAGTCTAAAAAATTCTTTATTATCTTAGTTTTCTATCAAAGTCACGTTGGATTTATCGAACAAAAATAGATCGGTCTTTGCCGTAAAAAGTGCAGCTATTGAATTTATTTATTATTTTTATTTATTTTTTTAAATTTATCAATAATATCATCTCTGAAATGACAATTTTCAGATTGCGACAATCTGAAACAAATGCAACAATTTGAATTTTAAAACCTTTCGAATGCAAGCGAGATATATCGATTCGATATAAGACGTCAACTTCGAGAGTTGTGCAAACAAGGTGCGCGATACGAATTGTCATCCTGCGTAATCATTTTTTTTTTCAATTGCAGAATTACAAATAGTGCATAATTTTTCTTCAAGAAAGTTCCGTCGCGCGCAAGCGCGTGGCATTGTAAAGATTCCTCTTTTTCTCTCCCTATTCGACTCCTCCCTCCCATTGACACGTTTACAAATCATTCAAAATGGCGATCTTTCGAAAACCCATCCGCCCACCGAATCCGCCATGTAACGATCGGAGCGATATTGGAGGTTACGTTTAAACGCGTCGATCAGTTCGCGGTAAGAGAAACAGAGAAAGAGAGAGAGAGAGAGAGAGAGAGAGATAGATAGACACGAGTCGAAAGTGAAAATTGAAACCGATTAAACCTAACCGAAATGGTATAAAGAAAATTGGTATTTTCGTCGGAGCGTTATATATACGGAACGATGCGTTTTACGCATCGCCGCGAATAAACGATCGCGAAAAACGGTTTTCGCGCGCCGCGAAACGACCGTCGAAGCGTACGTCGCTCGGCGCTCCGCTCCGGTTGAGAGTCACTGACGTACCCAATTTCGGCACGATCCCTAACCGAGTTACTATAGGAGCAGGGAGCAGTAGCGCGCAGGAGAGCCGTCCTCCAGGGGCTCCAGGAGGATCGTCATGCGAGGTTCGTCATCCGAGGCTATCGGTAAATTTCGCGCGGGCCACGGGCACGACGGCTAAACCGCGGCTGACTTCGCGAGCCGCGAGCGCACACGTCGTCCGTCGATCGTGGCTCGATTCGCGAATCGAGACTCGAGACTCTTCGCCACCGCCACTTGCCGGCGCGAGGCGCGAGAGGCGACGCGACGACGCGGGTTGACGCGAGAGGCGCGGCGCGGGACGTGGCGGGACGCGAGAGGCGAGCGAGACGAGAGACGAGAGTATATCCGCGGCGGAGAGTGCACCATTGTAACCGAGGACAGTTAAAACCGTTGGTGGCGGTTCTTCCCCCCCTCCTCCCCCAACCCGCACCGCTCGAGCCGTTAAAGCGCCGAACCTAACCTAATCCGTGGCCCGATAGCGTCCTTATTGGAGTTTTTCGGGGCAGAGTTTCGTTCGAATTTAAAGGTCCGGCCACGGGATCGCGGGACTGTTATGCCAGAGCCGCGGTAAGCGAGGGTGTGCGCGCCGTCTTCCCTCCTCCTCCCCCCCCCACCTTTCCCCGCGCTCCCCGAGCACGGGCTAATTCCCCGCGCCCGTTACTCGGCTCCTCCGCCGATCCGTGTTATGCCTCTCCGCGCGACGTCGACGAGTGTCGAACTCCGCGAAACTCTCGGGGAAACGGTAATCCCGGCGAGGGAATAACAATCGCCCCCCTCCCCTCCCCCACACGTATCGCGCGCATCCCCGGTGTTCCATTGACATTCGTAAAGTAAAGGATGTTTACATTTTTATACGTGTATAATCGTATGATCAATTGGGATGCCGCCGAATATTCTCTGGTACTGTTTGCGTTAATTGTGGAACTTTTTGTTGTTTTGTCAGTGTATAAGGAAGTCTCTGAGCGATAAAGGCAACAGTCAGAGATGGATCCTGCGACGGTGATAGCACTGTGCAAGGAGAATATCCAGCCGTTGAGATACGGGCGGAATGCCACTCAATTGGGAACCGCATTGAGGGCGCAGGAGGACACGGATGCGCAGCAGTTGTTGCTGCAGGAAAAGCAGTGAGTGTCCTGAAACAGATTTAACGACGTTTGCATGCAGCTATAATTCTACAAAAACTAACAAATGATATCGCATAAATGAGAAATGTATCTTATAGGATTGCTAAAAATTATTATATATATATTTTTTTTTATTTAGAATGTATGAGGATGCGATTAAAAATTACGAAGGAGATGATCCTTTAGAGAACTGGTACGAGTATATTCTCTGGGTCGAACAGAGTTATCCAAAAAGTGGGCATGAATCCCATATTGGAAGACTCTTGCAGCAGTGTTTAGCGATATTTGAAAAGGATGTAAAATATCATCAAGATCGCAGATACATACGTTTGTGGATTAATTATGTGAGTAATATCTTACGCAAGCTCAATTGTGTATGATTATCTATACATGCTAATAAGACTTGGTTTGTAGATAAGCATGCAAAAGAATCCTTTGGAGCTGTATCAGCTGTTGCATAGCGGTGGTATCGGAACCAGAGTGGCAGACATGTACAGGGCCTGGGCTTTCGAGTTAGAGCAAATTGAGGATGACAAACGAGCGGATGAAGTTTACTTAATGGGACTGTCCGTTCATGCAGAACCATTTGAAGAATTGAGCCACGCTCACCAGTATGAATTACTATTTTTTATACGATAAGTCAATTAATTTGTTAAATACTATATGATAATACTTACAATGTCATTTTTTTAAATAGAAATTTCCAATTTGCTGTTGCGCGCAAAACACTCGGACGTATCGACGAAAGAAACGAAATTGCTTTATATGAACAACGTCAGGCTTTCAGTTCATTAAGAGCGATAAGATCTGGTAAGAGAGTCGGCAGCGTACGAACGGGTCATCGCGTACGCGATTATTATCCTGGGACCATACCCCAAATCTCAGCTTCTATGCAGAATACAAAGCCCAACTCTAAGATACAAATATATCAGGTAAGATAGCTGTATAATTAACAGTTGTAGTGCAATATAAATTTATTGTGTTTTACAAGTAAAAAGTAAATTGTAATAAAATATTAACTTATAATTTAGGATGACATACCTGGAGAGATAAAGGGTTCGAGCATATTAGATCATGTACCTATAGAGGACATGGTACATAAGGAGAATACCATCAAGCCTGGACCATGGAACAGTGGGAGCAAGAGAGGTCCATTAATAGCTCCTACCGTAAAGGCGGGCTTTAAGAGTAAGAACGATGATAATAGATACGTTTTTTAAATTTAAATCGACAAATTATTGCGGAAAAGCAATAAAGAGGTTTTCTTATTATTTAATTGCAGTTCACGAAGACCAGAACGATGACAGTAACATGGAGAAAATTAAATTATTCCCAAATCACGTACCTTTTTTTGACGGCAGTAAATATCATGACTGTTTGAGAGTGCCGGTGTATGTAGCGGACCCAATAGATCCAAATATTGTACAAAAACCACATTATCCCAAAGAACTAGTTTATGCCGATAATGTCGACCGTAGTATGGAAGAAATTAGAGCACAGCTTTATTTGGAAAGGTATTATGCTTTTTGTAAGACATAATGAGAAAATTATTTGATGTTCTGTATATCCTGTAAAAACATTATTATCACTACTTTGATATACGATCAATTATTGCATATAATAATTATATAATACGATAATTTTACACAGAAGAGCACAATTTCTGGAAAAGCAACATGAAATGCCGATGGTTTGTTTACGTGAAACTGGTGGAGAATCTCAGCTCAATAATTATGAAAACATGTATCATCTACAAGAAATAGAAGAGCAGAAGCAAAGAAGAGAAGTCGAGATCAGTAGGCAAAGACTGGCTGAGCAACAAGAATTGCAAAGGCAGCAATATGCTGCTGAGGTCGAGAATCAGGTTTTAGAGACTCAACGACAGGAAGCTGAGCAAAGAGAACTGGAAAGATTAGAGACCGAGAGAATTGAAGCCGAAAGACTCGAAGCGCAACGAATGGAAGCCGAAAGACTCGAAGCGCAAAGAATGGAAGCCGAAAGACTCGAAGCGCAACGAATGGAAGCCGAAAGACTCGAAGCGCAACGAATGGAAGCAGAATTGAATACACAACGGAAATTACAGTCGACGAACTTTATGCACCAGCATCACACTTCATCTTTACCCGTTGACACTGAGGAACATTTGCTCGGGCAGAGTCTCACTGTAAACACGAAAGAAGCTATTTCGGTTGTGCAAGGTCTGTGGCAATCCCCAGATGTGGCCGTTAATGCTTCACGCTTTCGTAGTCCTCCCGTCGCACCCAGAATGGTAGATTCGAGAAATAAGTTGTCGTTTGACATACACATGGATAGTTCTATGACTCAACATGCGATGGTCAGTAACAAACATCATCAAGGATACAATGTACAGGTTTATAACGATCAAGAGAATCATCAAAGTTATCATACGCCGCATCAAAGTTATTCTGGTCAGGATCAACATATTGGATATGGGAATCACAGTTTGCAAAACAGTTATCATTATCAGATGCAGGTAAAGAATTTAAAACATTTATATACTTTGTTTTCATATTAAACATGTATATAAATACATCTACAGTTTTTGTTTTGTATTAGATTTAACGAGAGTTTAAAGTAATAAAAGTAAAATGTGTGTGTTTCTGTTTGAAGAGGATCTAGTAGTAAGAAAGTAATGCGATTTTTTTTATTACAGCAACATCATGATCATCAAGTGCAGCAGCCGCATCCTCGGCAGCACCATCCCCAACATCAGCATCATCATCAGCAACATCAGCAATTAATTCCCTCGCATCAGCAAATGCATCCTGTGCATCATCAGTCTCTTTCTCATCCGCAGCATTTACAATCACCTCACGGTCAAATGCCGCATCATCAACCGCACATTCATCATCACCAATCTCCGCACAATCATCATCACCAGCCTCCGCACAATCATCATCAGTCTCCACACAATCATCACCAATCGCCGCACAATCATCATCCGTCGCCACACAATCATCACCAGACGCCACACAATCATCATCACCAGTCGCCACACAATCATCATCATCAGTCTCCGCACAATCAACATATTCTACATTCTCAGCAACCGCAACACGTGCATCAACATATGCAACATATACAGCATCCCGTTTACAGTAACATGTTACCCAATGATATCAGCTATCAACAGTATTCGCCATCAATAGAATCTCCGATGCTGCAGCAGAATATAGAACCGCAGAAACAGTTACATTTCCCTCCTTATACCGATCCTGACATTGAAACGAACAAACCATACAGAATGCCACCCGAATTACCCTATATTAAATCGCCTGGGATGAATCGTAAAGACATCAAATATCTTGAAAGCGCGGAAGACAAAGAGAACGCTATCGTTGTGGATTATAATGGCCCGCTAGAAGAAAATATGATGCCCAAATCAGACGAGAATAATCTTTATATAGACGAAAGCTTGGGTATAACTCCTCTCTCGACCGTTAACGAGACATGTTTTACAGAAGCCTTTAACACGCCATTAACAAGCTCTACGCCAATGACTAATCATTTCAAGCCATCAGAATACAGAATAAAAGATGACTCACAATTTTCAAGTCAGAATACTGTGCCCCAACCGTATGTATTAATCTGTTTTTTACTTTTTGGGGTACATGGTGATACATTTAATTTAAGTTTTATTTATGTTGAACAGAGTTGCAGAAGCACCTAACGTCGAAGGTGGCGATGATAAATTAAGCGTAATATTGGAATCCACACGAGAATATGTATCGAACAGTTCAGGGAACAGTAGTAATTACACCAAATCGACTGGATTGACTTTTGCATTGACGAGAGAAGATATGAATCCTTTTAAAGAACAACCTGTGGATACAAGTATGTATAACAATTTTGTTAGTAACAAGTGTGATATACTTTTATTTCTTGCATTGTGTGTATTTAAGATATAGTTTCTGAAACCCACTTGTTTACTAGTTATTAGTAAGTAAATGATTAAATATTTTATGCAAGCTTTTTATTTTATTGAAAAATATGAAAATTGTTTAAGTTGTAGAAGAGGAATCCAATGAATCTCTGCTGTCCGTGAATCAACCTTACGAACAGAAGCAATATGCACAAATCCAAGCTGTGCACGCTCAAAGTCCGCGTACAGTACAACGACATGTTGATCAAATTACATCTGAAATACAGAATAACTGCGATTTAAGAAAGTCCATAAATTTACAACTCAATGAAGAGGACAATTCAGAAAAAGTTGACACCATGGAGTGCGAGGAGCACGAACCAATGGAACAAGTGGAGGAAGAGATGTTTGAGCTCCCATCGAGAGATATAAATCCATTCGACAAGAACTTAATAGCTGGCCTATTGAAAAAAATTAAGTTTCCACAACCCCATCATGCAGATGGATACAAAAGAATAGATACCAATCTAAATAAGCTTGTGCCTTCTACCATGATTACGCTCGGTCAGTATTCAATTCATACCGTATTGTTACTGAAATATATTTACAAGCTTTTATTTTTTGCATTAACGCATTAATGTAATATTCATGCTTGTGATTGTGCAGATACTGAGGCGTATGATTTGGAAAAGTGCCTTGGTAAAGGAATGTATGGAACAGTTTTTAAAGCAGTCAATTTGCAAACACGCGAGACTGTTGCTCTTAAAACGCAAAGACCCGCTTGGGTTTGGGAATATTATATCGTACGAGAAATAAAAACGCGTCTTACAAATCCACATATGGTACAGTATAATACAGATATAGTAGCTCTTACCTTGATTCATTATTCATATTTATGATTTTTTTTACTTATCAGCAAATCAATTCTTCCATAACATTGTGATAATATTCTTTTCAGTTACGCGGCTTTATGGATGTGACAATGGCATATGTGGCCAACAATGGAAGTGTACTAGTTTCAGAATTTTCTAAGTTTGGAACATTATTATCAGTGACGAATCAGATAAAAATTGCCACTGGGAAGCCTCTGGTGGAAACTTTAACTATTTTCTTCACAATCGAGATGCTTCAAATTGTGGAGTACTTACATAAATGTCAAATAATACACGGGGACATAAAACCAGATAATTTTTTGTTAATGCGACCGTTAGTATTACCTCTTTTTCTAATAACTTTTTCTATTAGATAAACAATACAGTCATTAATTATTTAATATGTAACGTGATGTTTTTAATGTTAATTTTATACAAGTCATTTTTATTTAGTAATATAAAGCATCATAAGAACAGAGAGATTAGCTGAATGAAAATTTATAAATAATCGATAACTCTGTCACATATTAAATTATTATAATATCTCTATATAATCGCTTTATAATCCTCAACAGACCTACGCAAGATGTTAGGCCAACTATACAGTTGATAGATTTCGGATGTAGTATAGACATGAAACTGTTACCAGAAAATACAACGTTTACGCAAGTTATAAAAACGGAAGATTTCACTTGCATTGAAATGCAAACTGGAAGACCATGGACATATCAGACTGATTTGTATTGTCTAGCGGCGACCAGTCATTGTTTACTGTTTGGCAATTATATGAGAGTATCTAACATAGGCGGCCGTTGGTTTATCGTCTCGAAATTACCAAGGTAACAATAAGGCCAATAAGCATATGATTAATCCAGAAGAATCATATTTGTCGCGTAAGAAACTTTAATGCTGCGTATCGTTTTTGTGTTGCAGGTACGCCAAGAAAGCTGCTTGGGAACAATTTTTCACGGAGCTGTTAAATATCGAATCATGCGAGAAAATGCCAGATCTGGCGAAATTAAGGAACATGATGGAGGAGACACTGGCGCAAATGCCGGAGGTGCAAACGAAATTTCGGACTTTCGTCAACATTCTCAACAAACGATAACGCTTGCTGTATTCGATGATATGTCCCAATGTGTGCACATATTTTAGCAAAGAACCAACGTGTAATAAGAAACATTAATGTTATTGTGCTATTTATTATAAAAAAAGTTAATACTACAGTGAGATAAATATATGTATCTACACAGTTATAATACACGAGAATGCACTTTACGGCCTGCTTCGTGGAGGCTTTACCAATATTCGTTGCTTGCACATAATCAATATTAATTAGGACCACTATGCAACGAGTCTAACCCCTCCAAATTGTTTCAGAAACACGAGATATGTGGAAGATTTATACGGTAGAGATTTTGGAAATGTACTTGTTATCTCAAACACGTATGCGCTCGTTACAAGTTACAAATTGTACAATATGATTTAAAAAAAAGATCTTACAAAAATTTGAATCTGTAAAAATAAATAGTACAATATGCGTGTGATACAGTATGGATCCAATTTGCAGGATGGCATGCAGAAGTGCATGTATATTGAGTACTTGAGTACCTTGTATAGATAATTAATGTATATGTAATCATTGTATATTTAAAATAGATTTTGGCTTTAAGCCATTCGATTCTGTTGTCAACGGGTTCGTCTTACTTTCCAATATTCTCCGAAATGCACGAAATTATACCATGTCAATGATGTTAATTAACTATTTCGAACGTTCTTCCCAAATACACATCATTACTTATGCAGAACAGTGAAGTAATTTTATTGCAAAACTGACGGCACACAACGTATTTATTAAGCGATGCAATTTTAATTTGGATATGTGCAGGCTTACTTTCGAGTGTCCACTAAACAGGCCTTTTATGTAATATACGTTTAAGTTAAGACTTCCTAAATGTATGCGTATATGTATGACACAATTGACGGAAATGTCAAAGTTGCGTTTCGATCTTAGATTTTATAACGATACACAAGAACTTTTGGTTGTCTCTCTGAAACGTAAATATTAATATAAATTATATATACATACACATCGGGACCAGTGTATGTGTATGTTTAAATAAATTTTAATCGACAACCTATCGTTCTTGTTTAAAAATTAATGAGAATATGCCTTATCTTACTTTAACGGTGTAACGTAAAGAAAAAGGATAATGTTCAGAGATAAGAGCCCGTACAAAGCTTTAAGATTAAAAACAGTTGAGACATTGTAAGATACATTTATTAAAGTCGATAACACCAAGATATAGATGTATATGTATGTATATTCCGATTTATACCTTTGATTGTCGAAATTGCATGTTGCAACATTAAATCTACCTGCAATTTTAAAACCTTACGTTTATCATTTATCATAACTTTATATATGTGGATTTGTAAAATATTGCAAAGTTTTCAGTATTTTTTATTAGTTTTTATTCAGTATTATTCATATTCCTGTTATTCAATTCAATCAATGCTTATTTGCACAGTGTAAAGTTGCACACCGCTTATTTGCACATAGCAAATCAATATAACATTTTCTTTAATAAAAATTGTTAATTTTGAGCATGTACAAAAATGTCATTATTGTTACATATTTATCATATGATTAAGATCGGTTAAAAAGCAAAAAAGATAGCTTATACTTTTATAGCCTTATACTTTACTTCAAAATCGTATTTTTTCTCGATGAAATTATTCGGTATAGGGCAGTTTAGAAATTAGCGATCCTCCCGTGGAGTTTTCAAAGAAAATCTGAATTTCAATGGTGACATTTAGCGGAGTCTGCTTGCTGTGTATATCTATATACCAAAAATCAATCAGATTCAGTTACATCAAGTGAATAGCAGTTTAGTTGGGCATTATAGAGCAGATATTTGATAGATATAGCTCATGGCCCTATATAGAAAATAGAATGCTCTAGGAACGGAATCCACAACAGAAAGAAAAAAAGAATGCTTGCTCATATTTGTGTAATAAATTAGACCGTTACTTTTGCGATACCTAAATGTATTTATACATTTTATTTAGAGCGCATCAAACGTGAGAAAGCACATTAGCGTTTATTAGCTACGCTTTCTCATACTCACATACTTCCTTCTTTCTATATCTGCTCAAATATGCTTTATTTTAATTACTGCTTTAAAGAGCGCAGAGATAGCAGTTTTTTTTTTTCATTTCTTATAAATGAAAGCTTCAAGGATACGACAGCTGTGACATTTGATGACGGAGGCAGGAGGCTGCATAATCGATATCGTTGACGAAATGGTCAAGACATCCTTAAATTTCAGTCCTGTACTTCACGGGACAGAAGATTTGGGAATCCTCGAAGATCCTTGATTACCATAGTCGAGCATTGTTGAATAAATCCAGCATAGGCTGACAAAGGTAATATTGATTCGCATTTACAATCCGTAGGGATTCTCGATTTTTAGTTGATTCGTCTAATATGAAAATCTTATTCGATATCCCATGGTAAACTGGGAATTACATATTTAGCAATGAAATGTGGAATATATAGTGTAATATACAACATATTAAATATAGAATACAGATCGTAATATGTTTATCTTTTTTAATTATACTCTATAAATAAAATAAGACATACAGAATGCTAAAATCAATAAATGTTTCTATATAGACAAATGTTTTAGATAAAAATTCCAATATATGGAAATGTCGAAGATTATATAATAATTTTAAGATAATAAATCTTAAAATCTAAAAATTATACAATTAGTTAATTTCCACGATATCAAATACATCAATAATTCTAGTTACTCTTTGTAATCACTTGTAATGTAGGAAAGAAAGACAAGTAATTGCTACCATATCAGTTTAATCAATTTTAATATGGAAATAACAAGAAATATTGAGCAATCTGTAGGTGATTTGTGGAACTATCTAATAAAATGAAGAGTAAATAAATGTTTAGTGTAAGAGTGATTTTTAGTACAAGTACATTTGTCTGCAAGTTGCAAATGTATATACTGTCATATAAACAAAAAATCACGCTATAAAATATATAGACGATTGTTGAGTGCGGCAATGCAAGGTTAAATCCTGATTAAAACAAATAAATCATTTATATTCGACTTTTCATTTAAGTTATAACTTTTAATCTTATCTTTTATAGCGCAATTATGATGGTTAATATAGTTTTATCCCACTCATATACTCCTGAAAAAACGCAACTCAAATTGCGTTACATGATGTATCTTAGGATCAGAGACAATAAGTAATGTGCACATATATATTTTCCAATTGAAAAGATATGTCCAGAGCAGACATACAAAATACATCACAAGCCGTTAATTATAACTTTGATTGTGTAGAAGTAGAATAATCGCTAGATTATACTAAATCAAATGTATTGAATGTGATTTCCTGAAGCCAATGTACATGTGTTATTTAATCATTACAGTGTACAAGCGCAAAAAAGATATACAATGCCGACATATTCTTTGGTATAACAATTAGATATAAGCTCATCATTTAAGATGTTATTTATAATATCTTAAATTATTTTGATTACAAAATATAATGCTCAGAGAAGCCAATTTGTACTAATTAGATATATTATGTGTTTATAAATACGTCATAATTTCGAGAAGTATTAATATTAATGTATAGTTTTTTTCCTTGCCAACTGACGAATCTTTCAATAAATATAATAACGTGCACTATATATTAAAGCCTATCCTTAATTCATCATGTATTTAAATACCTTGTGTCTCATGTCTCTGTAAGTAAATTCTGAAATATTTATAATTATTTTTGTGAAATAAAGATAGGAATATTCATTAAAATGGAATTATTTTTGGATCTTAATAAAGTACAGGTAAAATTATCACTGCCATATTTGTATTGATATCTTTATCTATGGTCTACAAAACTTAAACGTATAACTCTTGTGTTATGTATTTGATATTAGGGGACTTGAGTTATTATAATATAAATTGTAAAAATGATTTTGATTCGTTTATAGCACTAATAACGTCTTCATCTTGAAAAAAAAACCATAAATAATGATACCAATAGCCAACATATGCAAGAAGAGATCTTTTGGTAAATATTATATAGATTATAAATCTGGTTAAATATAGGCCTTCTCGTGGCATTGATTAATATATGTTTTATATAATCATCATCTTATACATCAATACATACATATATATAAGGTAGTTTTAAGTAATTAGGTGTAAATCACGTCAAATCAATTTACTGGTACATCAGCGTCCATGAGCCATTACCATTAGAATGGAATTTTGATCATTAGTGCACATTATACATTACAGTACACAATACATATTAAACAAATATAAAACATTAAATCGAAGTGCCTGTCCTCTCCCGCTTTATCACTCCCGATAATTAATACATTACTTAATACAATTATTTTATGACGTGCTGCATAAAGTGGGAGACAAGCCTTTAGCTAAACTTTACAATGTAATTAAATTTAAATTATACTATTCATACTTTAAATAAATGTAAAAGTTTTTACATAAAACCTAATGGAATCTCACAGATACTGGTTTAAAATAATATTCCATATTATGCACAGAAAGTAAAACTATTACGTGATGTGCAAGAACGAAAATGATTATATATATATATAATGATTATATAAATAATAATTGTATTTCAAGTTGTAAAGAATGTCTGTTGCTTAAATCCGCCAGAAATATATTGAAGAATGATATAACTTCATTCGTATCTTTACGAGAATTTGTAAATAAAGACTTTATTAATGCTTCATGATTTTAGTGATGTATAACATTTTCGTCTTACAATAATCCTATTTATTACGTGTATAAGATTATTTTAACTAATAAATATACCACGTGTGTCACTTGTTACCTCATGACGCGATATGCGCAAAATTAAGTTGTACAAAGTAATTGTGTTCAGATTAAAATGAAGAGCAGGAGTAAGGTCAATTCAGATCGGAGAAGGATGAAGCGGTGGACAGATAAGCCCCAGCCCCTAGCAGCACCCACCACCCTGCGCACTACCTTGTCCACCAGTTCCTGCTAAACCTCCAGGACTTGTTGGCGAATGCTGTGGTCCAATCTTTATACCGTTTGCCTGTGCACGTCAATTATTATATTGGTTTAGAAACATCTTATTATAAAGCATATACATACACGTTTTATAATACAATATCTCTTTTTCTTGCGTCAAAGATATATCAAAGATATATTAAAGATGTATCAAAGATGTTTCCAGAAAATAATGCAAATATAAAAGAAAACGAGATAAATATGTAATTATATATTGTCACTGCGTATTTATCTGTCATTTCTTATCTTCTTTCACACTGACACGAGATAAACAAACAAAACATCTTTATATTTTGTGATTATATCAATATACAATACTATTTTCTTAATTTTCTTATTAAACAATAAATAAAAAAAAATCAGAAAAAAATAACGTTAAAAAATACAAAATTACGTAGAGATTTCGTTTATCTGACTTGTATATAAAATATACACAGATTAACTAGAAAGTGTCATACCTCATTATTAATGTCAAAGACTCCCTCTTGTATTTTTTCGTATATTTCTTTTGCCGTATTGATGAACGCTTCTTCTACATTGGCCGCAGTCTTAGCACTGGTTTCCATAAAAACAAGACCGTGCTCTCGTGCAAAAGCCTCGCCTTCTTCTCTCCTTACTTCTCTTCGGCTATCCAGATCACTTTTGTTGCCAATTAACATGATAACCATATTGGAATTTGAATGTTGCCTCGCATCCTCCAGCCATGTTGTAAGATGATTAAAAGTTTCCCTACGTGTAATGTCATATACCAATAGAGCACCGGCCGCTCCACGGTAATATGATCTTGTTATAGAACGAAATGCCTCTTGGCCTGCCTATAAAACGTAAATCAAGAAAACAATTAACAATCTATTCTTCCTAGTCATAGAAAATTAAATAGAAAGAGAAAGCATGGGATTTACAAAATTTTATTTGCATCTTGGCAAAATGTTAAAATAAAAAGAAAGTAATTTCCTACCAAGAATGATTTAAAGTATCTCTTTAGATAATTTAAAGCTATTTAATTTTTTTGTGCAAATGTGTCGACTTAAATATTTATTATTAATACAATTTCTAATTAAGAAAATCAATCGGGATCTTGTCAATAAATGTCAGTAATATGAAGCGTGATTTTAATTAAAGATAGTACGAGTTAATTAAATAATTACAGTGTCCCAGATCTGCAGTTTAATTTGCTTGCTATCAATGGTGATCATACGAGCGCCAAACTCGACTCCTATTGTCAGGTCATGGACTGGCTGAAATCTCTTATCCGTAAACTGAAGAAGAAGACAGGATTTTCCAACTCCTATGTAAAAATAAAGTCATATTTATATATATTACAATATAGTAGTGATAAAAAGTCCCATTATTATATATCCGATTAAACACAAAAAATTTCTCTATGCATATTATCTCGCTTTAATATACCCACAAGTTCTTGTATAATATATTCGCAAATATTGGGCTTATATAATATTTTAACTTTACGTCCATTGTGTTCGATACGGCGATCATTTGCAAAAATTTATCAATTTTATTACAGAAATAAAATAAAAACAATATTTTCATACGTAATAATAAATATATAAGATATTTAATTGCAGCAGGGATAATTATAAGATACAACGTATAACGCGCTATTTATAGACGTTAACGTGGAAATCGACACGATGGTTCGTCAAAGTTGTACAGTGCTCGATCGGGGTGTAGAGCGGCAACAATAAATTAAACAGCAATATGATACAGGACCAGGGAATACTCGAGATCTGTCGCGTCAAATATATGTTGACACGCGACGTATATATCGGAGAAAAGGAAGTAAATGCGCGTCAAAGGGAATCCTCTCGACGGTGGGTCCCGCCTCCGTGAAGCGGAACTATTCTCGGCGCTTGCAAATCAGGCGATATCAGTCGCGCACCACGGAAATGAAAACAATGGGTCCTGTCACGGACGACGTAGAAGGCGCCCACGGGGGGAGCGAAGGTTTCGCGGACGGTGTGCCCGCGCGTTGCTGCGCGCACGTCACACACGTTTTATTTACCTGTGTCCCCGATAATGATATACTTGAACAGGTACGCGTACGACATTTTGGCGATACGCGAGGCTGACGAGACGCGCGGACAATCTTTCCCCGACAGATGCTCCGAGACGAGAAACGAGACACACGACACACCAGGAAACAGAACTCGACTCCCTTCCTCTATGACCGTCTCTTATCTCTTCTGCTCCAGCATGACGTCACGCAGGCGCTTCGGCAGGCCTCGGATCGCCTCGCGGCCCCTTCGACTTTCCGATAACCCCGCCGTCGTCGTCGCGACACGTCGTCGCGACGCGGACGCGACGTCGATCGCCGATTGGCCGACACGTCGGGAATCGGGAATTAGGAGCGCGTCTCTCGAGGTCCACCGGAAGACGCGCAGTCGTTTGATTTTTGAAATACCATTGAAATGACACATAATTTCTCGAAATCGTACTTAAAACAATTTTAAATATAAGATCGAACTATTAATATCCGTCTTAAGATCCGGATCGCCATGTTTAGATATTACGAAATGACGAAAAGAGATATTCTGGATCGTTTGGCGAAATATAAATCTAATTTTAACGAGTCATCCTGACATTATTGACATTCAAATTAAATTTTGTTTTATATGTGTAGCTCTTAAAAATGCCGTGGCAATCTTTGTTTTATACTCGAGAAAATTACAGGACTTTACGATAAATTTCAATCTCCCTTCTTTCTGTCTACGAATCTCTCGTCGAATGTGAGAGTTCATGAAAACTGGTCTTAAGTAGAAGCGTTCTCGCAAATTAATGGACAACGAACATCAGGCTGATCTGTGCGCGACAATTAACCTTTAGAGCGCCGGCATTTGATGAGCTTTAATCCTCTTAGAAAGTCCTCAAATTGTTGTGCTTATATCTTATATATAACATATACAAAGTTCCGATCATACGTAGAGCCTATATTTAGGCTTTTCGGCGGTCTAAAGGTTAAAACTCTTCGAGGGAAATTGTGCGATCGCGTGCCCCTCGATCGATCGGTCAGTCGATCATCGCGAATATCGCGATGATCGGCGATCGGCGGCGCGCGATCCCATCGTAGATCTCGACCTCGTCGGTTGGCGGCAGTGCGGTCGCCGTCACTGCTTTGGCGCTCTCGCGCACGTTGCGCTGCGTCGGTTCGGTCGCGCGATTCGGAATTGTCGCAACAAGTATAACGGCGTGTGTGCGGTAACGGACATTTTTCACCACGGGGCTCCGTTTAGAAAGGCGCCCCGCTTGGAAATTTCCGTCGACGAGTGCGTCTCGCGCCGCGTGTCGACCGACGACGCGACGTTAAAATCGCGGCCGCGCGTCAACGCCGTCGACCCTGGTCAACCCCGTGGATTGATTCGCCGCTCGCCGCCCTTTCGCCTGGACACAGACGGAGCGAGGGAGACAGAGACCGACGACGCTGGGCACGTCGCGTCGGCTCGGGCTGTCGGCCACAGGGTGTCCGACTCCGAAACGTAAAAGCGCGCAAATCCGAGCGCGAGGCCGTCGACGAGTTCAGTGGAGTTCAGGTAAAACGTAAACGCCGCGGGCGAACGATCCTCGTCAGACGAGAGAGAAAGATAGAGAGATCCCCTGTCAGGGACGATAATCGACGTACGGTACCCCACGTCGGGAATTAACCTTAACGGAACGTGTGTGTTGCTTTAACAAATCGTTCCGCCAGACTCGTAGATCCAATCGCGTTCTCGTGTCAAGGCCGATTTTTTTTTTTGGCTTTTGCCCGAAGTCATACTGTCAACATTGCCACGGGGGTCCGTGACATTATTCCGTAGAATTCGATTTCTGTATTTCCAAACTAACCTTTCTCTCTCGGACGCGCCTTGGTTATGCCTCGTATATAGGTAAATCCCGTTTCCTCAATTTAATAAAATTACTTGAGAAGTTTTTATTACAAAGAGAGAGAAAGTTATAACGTAAGTGTAGGTTTTCTTGTGGCAAATAACCGATAGATATCCAACAAGTGGTTGAAAACGTTTGAAAACATTCAGGTGAATCCAACTTGGTTCTGAAAGAGGAAAACAATTTATTTCTTTTTTTTCTAGCACATATGCCAAAAAATGACAATACCAAGTTACAGACAAAGTAATGGACATTTATTCATAATTGTTAAAACAGTGTAACTAATCAGAAAGGTTAATATTTATCTGGGGTCTTTTATCTACATTCAATGTTTTTATATTCTGTAATAAGGATGCTATTATATTGTTTGATGACTAACTTGTGACTAATAACGTGTTTGTACAATGATAACATTTTACGAGTAACAAGTATCTTTATATCTTTGCTAAAAGGAGTAATATTCTATAATCCACCTGTTACGTTAAGTCTTAAATAAGTTAATAATCTAAGTCAATAATTTTCACATGTTAAATGTCGGAGACATTTACATCCAAATTTAAATTCAGTTTTATTCATTTGGAAGGCACATTTATTTGTAAATAACCATTTCCAAATTCTGTTTTAGGATAGAGAGATGTATCGAAGGAGGTAACAAATCTGGAAGACAGGATCATGGCAAACAGAAGGGACAAGCCTGCTGGCTTTGTGAGTAGAATTAAATCCTAACTTGTCTATTTAAAAAAAAAGTTAATAAAATTAAGGAAATAAAGCAAATAAAGTATAATGCAGTACGCTTAAAACTTTGATGTGGTATCATAAATCAGTACTGTGAATTGAAATTGAACAGGAAAATATAGATTGTCTAACTATAAGAAGAAACTGTCGTTAGAACGTTTAGGATAATTTAGATTGATTTAGCTTTAGATTTTTGTGTATACAGCAGTGTCCTGCTTCGAGATTTTACTCGAAACGTCCAAGTCCAAGATTGATTGTGATCCAAAATTGGAAGTAAAAACAATGAAGAAGCTATTCAGAAATATAATTGTATCTTATTTACGGTAGTGTTCTCAGACGATTCCAGGATGTGACCCGTATGATTTGATTACTTTATCACTACTTTTAAGTTGAATTGCAATATTAGGATAGTCCGTTCTAAAAATACATGCATACCTTTCTGCGCTTCTTATCTCTGCGAGCTTCGCAATCGTAACGTCGGTATCAATACTACACCATTTGCCTACGTGCGACAGTCGCGGTTTCAATACCACCGAGGCACAATCGAGAACGCTGTATTGATTCTCGATTTTTCCCTTCGTCGTATTATCGCGGATATCGGTCCATCGATTAACGTCATTTCTGCGCTGGATTAACGTTGATTTCGTGACGCGATAACACATTTGAACACGTAAACCGGAGTGCGTGCGCCGATAATGTTACAATAATGTATAAATTAGACGCGAAAGAACAGCTTCTAAGAAGTAAAAAAATGTCTGGCATCCAAAGAAGAAACAGTTGGTATCATAAAGTCGAGGTCGGCGCCAAGGTAGGGACGACGACTTTTTGGATCTCTTTATACTTTCGGGGAAACCAGTTTTCGATAAAACGAGAGAAGTTTTTCAACTGTATACATTTTTCTTTTTACTTAAAAGAACATAAAAACATTATAGATATATTTGAATTCGAAAATACGAGATGAGTCACACATTGTCGTGCATGACGTGTCGCAATGATAAAACGTCGTGATAGCTATAAAATACGCGCTTTTATTATTTATTAATAGACGAAAGTTATTATTGAAGGAGAAAGAGAGAAAAAAATAGGAAATAGCGCGCGAGAAACTTTTCACGCAACGTGACAAAACCTGCCAGTACATAGGAATTCCGTAGCGATACCCGCCATACGTGGGCATACGTCGAGTTTCCTGTTGTGTTATCGTATTTGTCACCATTTTCTATCACCGTAGTGAAAACATTTAAAATACTACCATTTACGTGGACAGCCGACCGTCCTACTTTTACGTGCCACTCTTTTTATTTTTATATCCAATCTTCAGCTTTTCTTATTCTCGCTCGAAGTACTCGCTAATGTTCTGGACGCGCATCATTGTTCCTTTCGCGTTGATAAGCACATTCTTGATAATCGTCCGCGATATCAAAACCGCTATCGCGCCAGCAGCGTTTATCAAACTCTGCGCTTCGCAGGAAACAGAAAATTTTATCTCGCGTTGTCGTTCGGGAAAAGTTAAAATAAACAGTAAAAATAGATTACGTGCTCGTTACGTATACCAGTTTCGTAAATCGCGTGGAATTAATTAGGAGCAACGCGCACGTTAGTGCTAAAGTGATACTTTGCGAATTTTTGCTCGTATAAAGTAAGTAGGTTGGGAACCGCTGCTTCGTGGTTTAACGCGATCCCTCAGTAAAGAACGATATACGCTCGATGATACGCGCAACACACGCTCGTAAACGATATCGTCAACCTTAGATGCAGCACAAAATTCGAGCCGCATTAGCTGGCAACTTACACATCGAGCACGCATATAAAGACCGTCGTGTAAGTTTGCGATTTCACGCCGCGATTAGGATTGTTAATTTTTATCGTTAACGTCATCCTTGCCCAGTCTACGATAGTATTCTTTTCTCGCGCGTTTGGTTTAGCCGCACGTTGAAAGCCTCTGGGTGCAAAAACCGGGTAACTGCACTCTTCGATACGTGGTGGTTACGTAGCGTTTAGTGTTCAGTGAATAGTGACAACGGTTGATGCAACAGTCAGACATGTATAGATAGCTTATATACAGTGCGCAAAGTAAATTGCATTTTTCCACATCAATTTTGCGCCGCGACTGATAAAGTTCTAGCTCCACACATTCCTGGTACAATTAACGCTTTCTAAATTGAAGCGTGTCGTGTGTACGTCTTTTTGCATGGCCATTAGTTTTATTCAGTCTCGCGTCTCGTGTCACGACACGCGAAATATTTTACAAGAGAGCAAGGCGGTTGCCAATGCATATTGATTTCTATTCGCAGTCATATTTTTTTTAAATTATAATTCGCGTGCCATGAAAGTCTTGTTTAACGAGGATACCACGTGAAAATAAAACCACCGGGATATCTAATTCTTTTTTTTTTTTTAAGCGCATATACAACGTGTAATTGTAGCTCCGTGCTATCGTACAGAGGCAGGGTACGCTTCAAAATCTGACAGACGCATTTAGCGTTAAGCGTGCGTGGAAAAACAGATGCGGAGGTGCTAAACCGGTATGCGTCTCTCGCGGAGAGACAAAGGCGCACCTTTCAGCCGCGAGGATCATCTTCTCGGCGCGTAGGTCGAAGGAGAAGAAAAAAAAGGGAGAGAAAGAGAGAGAGAGAGAAAAAGGAAGAATCGTGTTCGACCTCCGTGTGCATGCTGCATACCCGTCGGAATTTCGCCTGACACCGTTTCGGTCTCTCTCGTTCTCGCGCGCCGGCCGCGGCGCGGCGGCAGAAGGTCGCTCGGATTGCTGGCGTCATCGCCCGATCGCTTCGCGCGCGAGTGTGTGAGATCATCCGCGGCCGCTCGTTTCTTTTCTTCCGGCGTTAATTGAGAATGAATTGAAGCCGCCGATTAACGCGTCAAACGTATTAATTCGTTAAGTGGCTCGTCGAGAAGATTTTTCTTAATCGCGACTTAAGCGCGGTCATCAACGGCGCGGCCGATCGAACAGGTGGCCGTTTACGCTCGCGTATGTAGAGCGTTACGTAACGCGACCGCGCCGCGCCAAAATGCAACGGCAGCGGCATTTTGAGCATATCGAAAAAATTTGCGGAACTCATGCGAAGTTCTTCTCTTTTTTTTTTCATTTCTTAATTTTGTCAAGATTCGTGTCGCTTCAATATGTAAGTCGAAGCTCTATATAGTATAATCATTTATAACACACTTGTCTTTTTCTCACAATTACATCGTAAATGCGTATTTGTTCCGTGTATAAAATGTATGATACGTCCCTATATAACATGATGTAAACAACGTGACGCGAAGCCGGATCTCTAATTATATGAGAGTAACATGGTTAAGCGATCTTGTTGACTGGATCTCTCTCGCTGTCCGGAGCATATGTTTCTCGTCGTGTAAACATGCGGGATATTGCGGACGACAGACAGTCCTTAACGTCAAGGATCACAGGACGAAAAAGGCAGCTTTTTTTTTTATCGAGTACGAACGCCCATCTACGGAATATGCGTGTATGCGACGGCATCTGAGGACATCTCATGTCGAATTCGTGTCAAGTTTACACCGAGCGCGATCGCGGTCCACAGGGGAAATCGAGAAAACATGTATATCGATCGACACGTCGAGAGGCAGAAGCCCCCAGCCATATGTCAATGTCGATGATAATCGCTGAATATAAATCCTTGAAGTACTTAACGCGTCAATTATCACATACATTAACCAGCTGATACAGATAAATAAAATTTCTCTAAATTGTCCGAAATCGTAACAAACACGAAGTGTTAGATCTGCAGTTAAGAAGCCAACAATTTGTTACTGTTATAACTTTTACAAGATATATGTAATTTTAATTAACTTATTTATATATTATTAAGATTATTACAATTAAGACATGTTGCGAAATACACGCGCACAATTGTTACATTGTACTCGTAGTATTTGTACAGAGCAGAGAATATTATTTATTTAATGCTGCTCGTATCTTGTTATCAGAGATAAAGTATTTCTCCGATATTGGCAAAGATATTATTGGCAATGACAGTTAATTACTGCTACGGTAAAACAAAGTATCATCAAAATTATCCTTTAAAGGCGTAAGTCGCACACAAGCCGTGCTGTTTGAACAACACGTCAGACGATGTGCCTCTTTTTATCGAATCTGTCGGAACCTTGTCTATTCGGAGCTATGACGTAGTCGGTCGGGCACATTCCGCGATACGCAAGGATCCGCATGATTCACGACGGCGATCTATCCTTTTGGTCGGGGTCAACCACATGATTGCCGTGAAAGGAGACGGGAAGTGTGGGCAGACGCTATTGAATAATCTGAAAGCAGAATCCAATGCGTGGAGAAGAGAAGAAGATAATACAATCGGAAGATAATAATCTCCTCGAGTTTCATATTATATATTTCTTTTTTGAACGTTGAACGATCTCGGAGCGGGATAATTTTGGAGTAAATGAATTTGCGAAGGTCGAGGCAAAACACATCCCGCCTCGCGGGCGAAAATATTGTGACAAGACGATCACGCGAGCTCATTTTCTTCGAGTATCGAATTCGCTGTCAAAACAAAGAAAGTTGAAAACACAGTGATATTAAGGGTCGGGGGATATCTTCTCATTGGAAGCATGACGTCAGCTGCGCGAGAATAAACCTACCGCGTACTGGAATTATAACCGTCAGTAGCGAGAAAATAAAGGAGAAAGTTTCTTGCGAGTTATGTCCAAAGAGGTGATCTCTCTCTTCCGTCGAATAGAACTGTCGCTGTTCGAACTGTCGCGGCGAACTCCTCATCATCATCCTGTCGCGGAAATTTGAATTGAAAAGAGAAACCGAACTGTAGGAAATCAAGACCCTAATGTCTCGGCGAGTTACGTCAATTGTAATAATGCAGAATAGCGAGAACGTAAAATCGAATGACGTAATTAGAAGCTGAAATCGCCCGTAAAAAATTACAGCCTTGATTGAGGTATTGATAGAACAACACGGGGGGATATCGTTTACGTGCATCGTGGTATTAATGACAGGGATTGCACGCGAGCAGGATAGACTAGATTATTACGATGCTAATCCTAATCCCCTTCGGCACGCGCAATTTATACACACGCGACCTGCCGTCGTTGGCCGACATCGGTGAATCGGTCCGAGCGCTGCGCGCGGAAAAGAGGGCCCTCGAAACTGGCACACACCTCTCATATACGAATCTCTCGGACCTGTTCGCTGATAAGCGGTCAGCGTGGAGAAGACACGGTATCCGCGATACGGGCGCGTACCGTAAGTGTACGCGCCGGGACGTCCGACGCGATCTCCTCTCCATCTCCTCTCCTTTTGGTTTCTTTAATTCCACGACGGTGCCGTTATGTTAATCTTATGTTACGGCCTAACTGTACCGAGGCTGTATAACGCACGCGCGCGCGCGCGCCTGGTGGGCGCACCTTCACGCGGACGAGCGAGCGAGCGAGGCGGAATAACGCCGAGATAACGAGTCATCGATCAGCTATTATGAAATCGCGATAGCGACTCGCCGAAATTCGACACACGACAAATTGCTTGGACTCTGCCTTTATCTTCTTCTTCATCTTCTTCTCTTTGGATTCTTCTTTTTGGATCCTTTATTGCTCGACCACACAATCGCGGTTGGGCGCCGAAGAGATTCGGGGTTTTATATTTTTTTACCCATGGTTTTTTTTACCCAATTTAATATTGATTTTTTTTAAATGTAAAATATATTTAATTGTTTTCGAGTAACAACTAATTACAAAGTTAGTAATGCTTATTTCAAATTAAGTTTTAGGAGAGCAATTAATTTAAGTATAAACTTTATTTTTAATTTTTGTTTGTTCTTATTACAAGGACATTTATTGCTAAATGTTGAATAATTGTAAAAAAAAATGAGTTGTCAAATATTTTGTAAGAAAAATTGACTGCAGCTTGACTCAGGAATTGGTAGGCGAAGGAAAATTTGTGAAACTTGGGACATTCTTCGGGTTGTGCGGAAATACACAATGTAGAATGCGTCACGAGCGTGAAGGCACGAGCCGTGACGGTAATCTTTTGCGAAGGATCAAAGAAGTTTGTCGTCTGGATTAGCCGGCGAACTTTCTACAATTGCGGTAATTCCGCGTCGCGAATCGTTTCGTCGTGTTGGATTTAATCTGGAATGTGTCACTATGAGCGATTCCTTGTATCAAAGATAATCCTTTTTTACGCGGTGATTGTGCGAAAAATCTATGATAAGAAATTGCTTGATTTTTACTTCAAGTTAAATAAAATGTAAGATTTTATTCGTACGCCTAATTCGTAGAGATTATTAGAGGATAATGACAACCGATATTAATTATAAATGAAACGAATGTTGGTAATAGCCGCGTATGTTGCGAGGTTTATACTTCGGGAAAAATTAGATTGGAGTTTCATGTAATTACGCGGCAGCAACATATTAATTACATTAATTAATGAAGAAAGTGAGAGGGTTGCGTGTGTGCCACATTCCGCGCATAGTCTTTAATACGAGGAAATACACTACGTGGTCAGTTTGCTTTATCACTTTTCGTGAGTTGCGCCATTATCGTGCCGAACATCAGGTAATAATTTAATAAATGATCTCGTCCGAACGCTAACTCACGGTTTAAAATCGGAGCGATGGGGGAAGGGATGGGTACATTCGAGCGTCGTGGACCGGCGATAATCGCCGCAGTCAGTTTGTTGCCGTTCCTCTCTAAGTGCAGTTCTCTCGTCGGGGAAGAGGTCTCCCTCTTTCCCCGCTCATTATTCGAATTCCCCGATAATCTGCGGGTGTGTGCGGTAGTGCGTTACGTGGGAAAGACATTATCGTGAGAATTCCTCAGATAAATAAGCTATTGTTGTTGGTGAACACGATATTAAGCTTGAAATTGATCGAATAATCGCAAACGCGAGTTTCTCTGTCGTCGCGATTGGAGTCGCGTCTTTCATAATATTTCTCCGCAGAATCTTTGTTTGTCCGTACATATTCTGGATCTTAATAATATGTTACTGCAGATTATATTTGGATAATATGTACTATATTCTTTTATATATTGTTAACGTGATGTGCTCTGTCTGATTTTTTTTTCGATAAAACGAGGAGGTATTCTTTGAACCCTCCTGGATTCTTCTCTCGAAGTTCATCAATCTAACATTAGAGATAGTTACGACGTTCATCTGGCACGACAATCATTTATCGAGAGGCCACTCTGCCCACGTTAATTTTCCCCGCTGGAAACGACGTACAGCTATACGTGTGTATGATCAGTGTACACGCGTGGATATACACGTTCATTTTTCCCGTACGTCGCTGTTCGAAACGCGCGTGTTCGATCGTTCTGTTTCACTGCGAGCGGCTGAATTATTCCGCTGGTTCGTGAATGCGGATGCATGGATATACAGTGCTACACGGTCGTAGGCGCCTGTGCGGAAACGTCAGCCGGTGTTTCCGCCGCCGAGAGGGACTAGCGCGACAGCGTTTCGAGGCTGGCTGCTGGGTGCGCGGAAGCCGACGATAGCTCTCATCCCAGAGGCTGGAAAAGTCGTTTCTTTTTTCATCCCGTCGTCCTCGAGGCGTCGTAAAAAAAAGTTGCGAAAAACGCGTGATTAAGTGTCGCGTGCTTGCGTGGGTTCGCCTAAAAATAAAGGTGCGTCCGTCACGACCGACGCGTCCGAATCCGCTTGGACTCGCGAACCTTACGCGCGTGTCCGATGTGAGTCACTCGTCGAAGAATTAATCGTCCTCGAAGTGTCATCGCGAGCACGTCGCAATGATCACGGACTGGGTAAGCTCTCGTACTGACTGATCAAATCGGAAAATATTGGCAGTTCTCACAGCTTGTATTTACTTTGTTAAATTCGTAGTGTCAAATTATACTCCTTTTGAGTTATTTTTAATCATTTCTGTAAGTCGCCATTGCTCCTATTCATATATATAGATATATGTCGTTAATTTAACTAAAATAATATTAATTTAAGACTAGACCAATGGCGTTAAAATAATACTTGTTAAAATAATAAATTTTGACACAACAAAATGTTATTTAATTTCAACAAGGTATTCAAATTTCATTCTTTAATATTTGACAGTGTAGCTCTCGCATAAAAAAAGAGGTGGCTTTCGTATTGACATTAAATCGGAAAATATTGGCAATTCTCACGCAGCTTTGTATGTACACTGTTAAATTCGTATAGTGTTAAATTATACTTAATTTGAGTTTTCAACCATTCCTATAAGTCGCCACTGCTCTTACTCGATATGTTGTTAATTTAACTAAAACAATGTTAATTTAATTAAACCAATGGAGTTAAAATAATACTGTTTTGTGTTAAAGTAATAAATTTCGACACATGGTAGTTAAAAATAACAAAATGTTATTTAATTCAAGATATTTAAATTTTATCCTTTAATATTTAACAATATAGCTCTTGCAAATTAAGAGTTTAAATTATTTTAAATTAAGATTTTAAAGGCGGTCTGCGTTCGTTTGCCTCTATTTACCGAATGAGCTCAAGACTTGAATCTTGGACATGTTTAATGACCGCGTTGGAGGGAAAGAAAATAATGAAAATTAATAAGGGGAATCTTGACACATTAATGTCTGTCATCATCACTCGCTTGGCGTTTTCAGTTTTTGCGCAATAGTCATGACTATATATTAGTTGTGCAATTAATTGCATGAAGACGCTCTGTCATCCTCGACATTACGTGCTATTTTCCACTGTCTAAATGAAAATTATAACTTTTACATTTGCGCGGGATCGACGTCATCATTTATATTGTAATCGCGTTACTGCTGTAGGCCTCGTCAATGATAAAATATTTTACGGAATTTTTGCAACATTGTGTGCCGCGAATTTGTACGCCGAAATTCCACGTTGACGTGCTATACTCATTAATTTAATGATAAAAGTTCTTTTTTCTCGTATGCGACATTAGCGAGGAACGTTAACGTTTACCGTAATCACTTAATGATGATCTACGCGTATACGTGGTCGTCGTTATTACCCAACGTTCGGACAGCCGAAGAATCTATAATGATAGTAATTAATTTCTCACGCGTGTGCTACTTCGTGTCACGTCCTGCCTGCTTATTACGATTCGTGGCCTCCGGTCACGCCGATCGGGTCTCGATTTCGGGGCAGAATTAGCCTTCGGAGTTGAACCGCGGTGAAGAGGAGACGACCAGACGACGACGTGGCAAATCTTTCGGTTCGGTCGCTTCTTCCGCAACGCCGTCGCCGCGTATCGCGTAAACGCGTGTCCAGTTATCTCGCGGTAAGCGGACGGGATAATTGCTTCCAGCTCCGGAACGCGCTCCAGCGCGAGATTTCGCGTCATCTCGAAAAAATTCGATGTGCTTCCGAGCACGTAGCTTATGAGCCATGAGCGAGCATGAGTCGCCGCTTGGACGGTTATATCATCGTAAAACGCAAACTCGTTTCCGTTACCGCGCGAAGGAAAATATTTACCGTCGGACTCGGGTATCGGAATGCAGTTTTATCAGAAACGATCGCGCGGACCGCGATCGAATTTGCGCTCGATTCGAGGCCGCGTACTACTCGGATTCGTGTCAACGTCGGCTTTTACGGTTCGTCGCTCTCTCGTTGAGGCTTTGAAACCCCGAGCTCCCGTGGATCTTCCAGTCTCAAGGCTCTCGTGTATTCCGCATACGATATTTGTTCCCACAGATAAAAATTCTTAGATCTTCAATGAGCGCTCGCCGAAGTTTCTACGTTCCATAAACCTTGTTTTACATCGAAGTTTTCATCTTATTATTATGCAGACGCGTTTGCTATTGTGTGAAGAAATCCGAATACTGCACATGCGGTGCTCTAGAAAATCAGTATAATGATAGTGAAAGCGATATTCTTCCTCGAAGACAGCTTTTCCTTTCGCGTGAAATTAAAACCAACGGTCTGATTCTGATAAATGATAAACTGAAATGCGTGTTAAAATGATTGTTGCAGTTGGACACATGGTTCGGCCGGCCGAAGAAGCCCGGGATACGTGGACAGCGCGGCTACTCGGGCAGCAACACCATGCCCAGGCCGCACTCCGGCGACGATATCAACGAGATCGAGCAACAGCGTTGCATCATCGAGAGGATGGACGAGGAGACGGTGAACGATAGATTCGAGGAAATGCTGGTGCGTACACGCCGCACACATGTGTTTCATATATTCCGATAATTTATAGACATATTTTTTCTCGGTAGCGTTGAGATATGCAGTCGATTCTTCATTTCTTCGCTATATGCATTTTGTGTCGATAGGACGCATAAGCAGGATGTTCAACAATTATTAAATAATATGAAGCAATTATGTATGTATCTTGAAAGAGTAGAAGATTATCGTTAATTTTCTGTTCAGGCCAATATGAATTTGACGGAGGAGAAGAAGGAGCCGTTGCGCCAGCAATCGGAGTCGAAGAAGAAGGAGATGCTGGTGTTGCACTATAAGGGTAGCATTCAGGACAACCGATCAAAATTCGACAAACCGGCGGACTACATACAGTACCTGGCGCAGCCCGATTTGAGCGTCAACAAGATCTACAGCTGCATCGAGTCCCTCAGGATCGCGCTCACTAATAATCCGCTTAGCTGGGTACAAGAGTTCGGCACCAAGGGTCTCAAGCAGGTTCTGGCGACTCTCAATGAATGTTACCGAAAGTAAGTGAATTCTATATAAAGCGCTCGAATAAAGTGTTCCATAACGTTTAGGTCGTCCCTTGAATGTACAATTTATTCTAACATTGATATTATTCTATTACAGTGCCTTCATATATTACGATAGGTAATTCATGTAAGAGTACTATTAGCTTGAATGTCATTTTGCGATATTTATTATGTTGAATATTTCTTAATCGCTTACATTATATATGAATGAAATTTTGTTATGTAACAATATAAATCGTTTAATTTTATAAGATTTTTATATACTGCAAAAGAGTTTAATTTGAGAATTACTTTATTTACGCTGCTCAGTATAAGACATTCTTATTTTTTATTTAATTATTACTTTGGTTTTGCATGATGCTTATGGCAGAATTTATTGCGAGACCCATACTGCTTATGACAGAATTTATTACGAGACCCAAGTTATTCTTTATTAATGAAAAATTTGTTTTCTTTTAGTGACAACCGTTACGAGCGGATACAATACGAATGTATTCGCTGTTTAAAGGCTATCATGAACAATACTGTTGGTATAAAGGAGATGCTGGCGCATCACGAGGCTCTTACTATCGTGGCCAGATCATTGGAGCCGACGAAACCGTCCGTAATGTCCGAAGCTGTAAAGTTACTCGGCGCGGTATGCCTCATATCCAGCGATAGTCACAAAAAGGTTTTGGACGCGGTTACTATGAACGGCGAGTTCAAAGGTCGTGAGAGATTTCTGCCAATCGTACAGGGTTTGATGAACAAGAAGAATGAGAATTTAAGGGTACGTTTTGCTTATTCCATTATCTATTCTTTATTAGAGACTCACGCGATTTCAATCATTGTATAAATAATATTTTGCTTTTCTACAAAACGGATAAATAAATTCAAATAAAAAACGCAATGTTTTACTTTAGGAATACTATTTTTTTATATGCACAGTTGAAATGCAACAATAATTTTATTACATTGTCAAACAATATTTGTATAAATGATCAAATCAAGTAAAAAAAACTAAATTTGTAATGATTTAACGACGAATTATCGCAATATGTATATGTAAAAATCCTTGACGAGTCACTACATGGCTCTTTATAACAAAAAGTCTAAATAATTAATTTGATATAAAAATATCTTTTTTATTTTTATGCTGCAGGTAGTATGTCTTCAACTCATAAACTCGATAATATCATCCGCGGAAGACCTTGATTTTCGTTTACATCTGAGGAACGAGGTAATGCGAGTAGGTCTAGCCGATATTCTCGAGATGTTAGAGAAAGATGAGTCGGAAGATTTGGCAACGCATTTGAAGATCTTCAATGATCACAAAGAGGAGGATTATGAGGAATTTGTACAGAGATTTGACAACGTACGCTTAGAATTAGACGACGTTAATGATTGCTTCGAAGTAGTAAAAAACATGGTAATGGATACTTCCGCTGAGCCGTACTTCCTATCTATACTTCAACATCTTTTATTTATTCGAGATGATGCTCTAGTTCGGTAAGTATATACACGATTACATTTACTTTTACTAAAGCGATTTTGTCAATGAATAATTATAATATTCGTTTATATTCCTAATGACTAACTTCTTGTTTATTTATTTTTCGTTTTCTCTTATTATTTGTTTTTTAGACCGGCGTATTATAAATTGATCGAGGAGTGTATATCGCAAATTGTGTTGCATCGTTCAGGCTGTGATCCGGATTTCAGCGCGACAAAGCGCTTCCAGATTGACGTACAACCGTTAATCGATACCCTAGTCGAAAAGTCACGGGCTGAGGAAGAACGCCGATTGGTGGAGGTGACGCAAAAGTTAGAGGAAGCTATAGCTAGTAGACAAGAAGCCGAAGCGAAGCTTCAGCATGCAGAAAACAAGATTAAAGAACTGGAGCAAGGAACGGGGAAGCCTGGTGGTCCCGTAAGTATACATATCTACACCGATTGAATCTTTTTTTTTTTTTAAGACATATGTGCACTTTCATAAATTGAACAATCTTAACAATAATGTTTTATTATATGATTAGAGGTCTGTATGTCCGCCTCCACCACCTATGCCCGGAATGGGCGGCGGACCACCGCCGCCGCCACCTCCTCCTCTTCCTGGCGGTGGTGGTCCACCTCCACCACCGATGCCTGGAATGACATGTCCACCTCCGCCGCCTATGCCTGGCTCAAAAGGACCTCCGCCTCCACCTATGCCTGGTATGGGAGGGGGACCTCCACCACCACCTATGCCGGGAATGGGCCCACCACCGCCACCGATGATGGGGGGATTCTCTCCACCACCCCCAGCGATACAAGTTTTGCCTCATGGGTTAAAACCGAAAAAGAAGTGGGAAGTAGACGTTCCACTCAAAAGAGCGAATTGGAAAGCGGTATGTGTAATCTATTTTGGTCAAATTGTTATTGACAGAAAATATAATATTGATTTAGATATTAACTATTTTTTTAAGATAACATATTTTTTACTATGTAAAATTTAATGATGTTTCAGATTTTGCCTCACAAATTGACACAAAAGTGTTTCTGGACAAAAGTACAAGAAGATAGATTAGCTAGTCCGGAAATATTGGATGGTCTTGCGCAAAAGTTTGCATCGAAACCGAGCGGGAAAAGAATGGATGATGTAGTTGATAAGTAAATTCAGTTTCAATAATTACATTTTTATATCATGTATATATATAGGATATATAGGATATAAATCAATTTTTCGCACACGTAGGTCAGCCCCAACGAAAAAAGTAAAGGATCTTAAAGTTTTGGACAGTAAAGCAGCTCAAAATATATCGATACTTCTCGGTGGGACGCTAAAGCACATGCCTTATGTAGAAGTGAAAAGATGTTTATTTAGATGCGAAGGACCAGTTATTTCTGATAATATATTACAAGGGTTAATTCAGTATTTACCACCGCCGGACCAATTGTCGAAGTTACAGATGTACAAAGATCAATACGATGACTTGACTGAAGCGGAACAGTTTTGTGTTACGGTAATCTTACTTGACTTTTTCTACAATTTCTACATTTTTATTTCATTCTGAATATGAAATTTACAAACATTAATGTCATAGATATCTACGATAAAAAGATTATTACCCAGATTGAGATCATTAAGCTTTATGCTGCGATACGAGGAGTTGGTACAAGATATAAAACCTGACATAGTAGCGGCTACAGCGGCATGCGAAGAAGTGAAGAGTAGCAAAAAGTTCGCACGGATTCTCGAATTAATATTGTTACTCGGAAACTATATGAATTCCGGTTCGAAAAATGGTCAAGCGTTCGGATTCGAGATTAGTTTTCTTACAAAGGTTTGTTCTGTAGTATATGTAGCGCGAATTGCTTATTTTCTTCATGCCGTTTTACGATATGTTTGTTTCTTTTTAGCTGACCAGTACTAAAGACATTGATAACAAACAAACTCTTATGCATTACTTGGTGGATACGATAGAGAGAAAGTTTCCGGAATGTCTCAGCTTCGTTGAGGAACTAGCACACGTAGATCGCGCCAGTCGAGTGTCTTTAGAGAACGTTCAGAGAACGTTACGTCAAATGGAGACCAATATCCGTAATCTCGAACAGGATCTCACGAATGCCAAAGTTCCGCAGTGCGATGAGGACCTGTTTGCAGATGTCATGAGAGTATCCTTTACTAATTCTTTCTTAATTACGATTGGTAACATCGCCTGGATCCCATATTGATCAGACAAAGGTATTTCCTTGACGAAGCTACTTTACAGCCATTCGCCAAGAAAGCCAGGGAATCTTACGAAGTTCTACAGAATATGTTCAAAAATATGGACACTTTGTACACGGACATCTCAGAATTCTTCTCCTTCGACAAACAGAAGTACACCATAGAGGAATTCTTCGGCGATATCAAGACGTTCAAAGACGATTTCTTGGTAAATACGCGCTAATTCGGACTATGTTACGCCGCAATCTATCCACTCGCTATCTAACGCGATTATATATTCTCACCGTAGCAATCGCAGAGGGAGATAATGAAGCTGAAGGAGGGCGAGGAGAAACAGAGACGGGCAAGAGAAGCACGCGAGAAAGCAGAAGTAGAAAAGGCGGCGCGAGCTGCACGTAAACGCGCATTGGTCGATATGAATGCGCACGAGACGCAGGAAGGTGTCATGGATAGTCTGATGGAAGCGCTGCAGACTGGATCGGCCTTCAGTCGACCAGACCAACGACGCAAACGACAAACCCGCGTAGCTGGTGGTAAGTTGTATAGGACGTACATCGAGAGGCAAATGGTGAAGAAGGACCAAGCAGCTCAAGCATACATATTTAGTAATACTTTAGATAAATCTGCTAAGCTAATAAACAGATATGAAAATTTAACTCCAACTGAAATTATGCGACGCGATATGCTTCCGAGCAGGATTATGGCTGGAATACGCGCGGCGGACGATTCATCGAACTTCCTTACGCCAGAAGAAAATCAAGAAATGTACAAGCGAATACTGATAGACGAGGCCAAAAAGACGCCTAGGCAGACGAGGCATTCGTCCAGAGTCACGTTCTTTCAAAAAAAGAAATTGTGCAGCCGCTGTAATCGCGCGTATTACACGGCAATGCCGGTGTTCGAAGAGACACCGAAAAGAGATATTTTGCTAAAAACATTCAGGAACTTGGAGTCCAGATGCGTTAATGCTGAATCGGACTTGAGTCCGCTAGTTGATGGAAACGTTTCTATTAATCGAGCGTGTATACTTAGTCCCGTTAAGCAAAGGCGCGTTGTAGTCAGCAAGATACGTAAGAGAAACAGCATTGTGCGCCGCACCATATCGAATCGCAAACGTATACGTGCAAGCAACACAGTCACAAAGCGCCGTAGGCTGCACACTTACTTGCAAAGTCCATCCAGTATGAGTATCACTATGCCACCGATCGTGAACACGCCTGGCGCGAATTCTGTAGATGAAAAGATGTCAAAATCGATCGATGATTTTCGTACTAAGACACTCAGACCGCCGTTCGCTCCGATGAGACTTTTAAGATCGAAAAATTTCGAAAATCTGACATATGACGAGAATCATAATATACGGGATTTGAGAAACTCAAGATTTTTTAACTCAAGTATATCTACTCAGTTTCCGAGTAGCGATTCGATAACTAAAGCGCAGTCGCCGCTAGTGACAGAGATAAGTGGAGTTATGTTATTATCGGAAAATAGTCCGTTGCATTTAATAAACGTCTTACCGTCAAATTCTGTTCGTGCTGCTGGAAAAGGTTTAAATGTGTCCGGGGAAACCTCTGGACTACTTGCAAACACATACAAGCAATTCGCTCCGGAAAATAATTCAGATGCAAATATTAATCATAATACATCGAGAAAATCAAAGGATAAGTCATGGAAAAAGAAATGGAAGTTTTGGCAAATGCCGATAAATACTATTTAATAGAATTATATGCTGCTTTGGTATTCACACAAGACTGATGCTGAAAATGGAAAGACTGACGAGAAAAAAAATCTTGTTAACTCTATTGTTATGGAGGAACTTGCTCTAAAAAGTGTTAAAATGCATATTCTAGAAGTCATTTGATTTTTTTTATTAAAATAAGCGACGTTCTCATTTTAATATTTTTTAAATATAATTCTGCGTGATTATATATTTAAGGATACAATGTAAGAATTATTTTGCACTAGTCATGTTAATTAGTGATTTTTTAAATACTTTTTTATTTTTGAGACTAGGAAGTTGATTCAAGTATAGTTTCGATGCGATGTACACAATACATAAAACTTCTGCTTACCTATGGATTTGTAATTACATTTTACGTGCCGTACGAACTATTCAAGACTGATAATTATGATATTTGTGATACTATAAAGGATCTGAAAATTTGCAATATTTCATAGAGCGTATAAATATTTTTACATAGGATTTTATTTAATTAATATATCAAATTCTTTAAGCAAACGAGAAATGAATATTTGTAATGAAAAATATTTAGTCTTGAGTTTTAAGTACGTATTTGACGCACGCAAATATATTCTATTGATTACTGCAGAAATAGTAAGATAAAATCAAAATGCTCTTCTGTCATGTCGTTCCGATCACTTAAGTATGTATCTAGACTACAAAGTTCAATGAGATGTAGGTGAATATGTAAACGAAAATTTTACAATTTTTCGTGATACTGATGATTGTAATGTGATATTAAAATTAATTTTTTTTTATTTTCTTTAATACGTTGCTTTGTAAAAATTTAAATGATTATTATGATTATTTATGTATTTTCGTTTTGGCTTCAAATTTTAAGTGTGACACAAAACAATCGAGTTTTCGATAAAATATGTAGATTGTTTTGTATAAAAATACACATATATATTTTTTTGCAATTAAATGCAGTAACGAGTTCCTTGCTTGTCTTAATCTTGTTTTCCTTGCTACGTTCAGTGTTGTAAATTGTGCTATTTTAAGAATATATTCTTGGAGTGTTGGTACATGAATAATGTATAAAATAATGTTCCGTTCCTGTTTCGTGCAGTAATTATCGAGAAAACAAACGTCTATCTTATAAAGCGCATAACTTCTTTTAAAATACATTCCACTAATATGGTGCAAATTTCTCTCAAACAGTTATCAAGCCTATTGTAACGAGTTCAATCCTGTTTTAATTTTACAGCGGAAAGGAGAGCGCAACTGAATAGGAGTCGATCGCGTACTGGATTAGTTGGAACTGGCTTACTAGGGAGGGAACTTTCGACGTAAGTATTACCATATTAATCGCAAAAGGAATGCCGCGAACGAGACACGCTCCAATGGAAACGCCTGATTTCTTACCTGCGTATTACACGCACGCTAGGAAAATGTAACATTTGCTCGAGGAGTCAACGTTTCCGGATAATGATCGCTGCCAATTTAACGTTGAGTTTTGCTTGGTTTATGAACAATTTGCTCGCTTACCGGAAAATACATAACGACCGTATAGGAACATCTAATTTTAATTTCACTAGTTACATCCATACGTCTCTTATATATGCTTATAATAATTTTTTCACACGTACGAGAGTACGTGAAATAAATAATAAGTGAGAAATAAATAACGGTCTGCGATAATTTTCAATCGGGTAATAATAATCAAATTAAATAATTTCTTTTTGAAAGTATTAAATGTTATAATTGACTTTGCGTACTTCCTGTCTAATCGCTGGTCTTTGTTGACTTTTTAAATACATACACGTATACACCCGTCACCTTACCCTTAACCCATTGTTGTTGCAGAGAGCTTTTAAGTTCGGCTTAACCTACTGGGAATACATCCTATTTCCGTCCTAAACTCGTTGCTGTGATGATTTTACACGCATCGTATTGGAACAATAGTGAACAGTGAGAGCATCATGCAGTACGGTGAATCAATATTCGGGAGAGGAGGCCGAAGAAGAGCGAAATTCCACGTCGATGATCCTCCGGCCTAGAACGAATTTTTTTGCGATTTTGAACTGAATAACAGAGTCTTCCTTACGTAGTTAAATATTCGGTTTGTAGGTATTTTGTACTTGTACAAATATAGAGTTAACGGATTTGTATAACGGAACGATACTCGCGCTGATACTCGGTAAAATAAGCGCGAGCATTTATTCCGTAGACGATATTGCGAGATGACGCGACAAAAGAAATTCGTCGCCAGCAAACGCATTTGTAAATAGGTAAGTGCTGGTGACGAATTGGTAACTCGTTGAAACTGATGCCTTTCGGCGCAGTTCGGCGACACTCTCTCATCGCACTGTAAGCATTTTTACTGCCGTCTCCGTGAAGGCGGTAGACTTCGCATTTATTTATGTACGTAGCTGTAAATATCTTTCATCTCGAGAATCGTAGATGCACGTAGATGCTTGCGATTCGAAATTATTCCGACATTACGAGATACGTATTTGTAAAAATTATATATTTATTTCGGAAGCAAGTAACTTTTCGGTTACAAAGCGATGATGCGCCTTTTCGATATTTTTAGCGAAAATATCTCGTACGCACGTACATTGTACGATGCGACGAGCAGGTTCGTAATTATCATTTATTTCGACGTTACGAAATGGAGACGGTAATAGTAAATAATTTATCGTGATTATGCCCTCGTTAGTTCGATAAAACGACCGCAAAGCGTGCATAACTTGACGTTTACATCACCCGTTGCTCATTTAATTCACAATAAAAATATTTACAGTAATAGTTCGTACGAAACACTTTGTCGTATAAAGAAAGATTTATACACCAAATTGACGCACAATTGTGCGGCATATTTTTAATAATGGCTTTACCTCGTCTATCTTTTTTTTTTTAGAAAAAAAGGCACTTATATTTGCATTTTTTATAACAGAAAGTATTTCACTATGTAATAGAATTAATCTAGGAGCAAAAAGAACTGAATTACTTAAGGGAAGCGGCTTATTCGACGCAACGTTCGCGTTTTTGTGATAATTAACGAGCCCGGTAACAGGCTCACGATATTCGTGTCGATACTTTCAACGGCGGTGAAAGAAACTCAGGGAAAGAAAGAGAGAGGAAGAGAGAAATCTCCGAAAACAGATACATGGCGATGCGAACACTTCGAATCCAGTTTAACATTTGGCACTGCCTGATAAAATGGCAATAGATAATAGTTTTACACATGACATTGCTTTGTTATCGCCTTTATACGAATGAATAAAGATATGATTGTCGGCAGGTCAAAATCGCACGTGAAATTATCAAATGTAAAAATATGTAAATCACACAGAAAAAAGGAGTGTCAAATCAAAACTTATGTGTGTACTCAAATTAACGCGTTCATTGTTTCGTATATACACAAAAATCTATAATCTTATAAGAATTTCAACTTTTTTCTTGGTTGAACGATATAAAATGACTTTAGTCAAGCAAGTTTTCTTCATTAAACGCAATATAATCTCATTTCAAGGTTTTTCCATATTGAAACTAAAGATATATTTTCAAATCACGAATATTCTTTTTTTCTGTGTAAGATCCCAGCAGGAGATTTCCGATACTTTTACGTGAAAATTGGATTCGCGGTGTTGACGGAAGCCCAGTCATCGGCGACGGATATTCGAGTGTTCTGGTGTCACGCGTGTAAATAACAATCCCGGATGCGTCCGCGACGATGAAATCTTGCCGTTGTGGGATGGACGCGACGTCGTGTCGTTTAGTTAGCCAACAGGTAGCTGGGTGCCGCGCGGTGGGGCGGCTATGCCAGGCACGCTCGAAATGTCTAGCGAAAGGCGACGTAACGAGCCGGTTCTCGGAGCTGCAAAAATCGCGGAAGTATCTCTCCGCGCGGCCGATTTTTGGACGATCTAGGTACATTCTAGCACATGCCTCGATACGTATGGAGCGATTTTCCGCAGGATAGAATAGAGATGGAGAAAACGTCAGCCGTTTGTTTCCCCGAGGTGATCGCACGTGCCGGTACAGAAAAACTTGAGCGGAAATATATAAATCGCGTTGCCTACCGATCGAATCTCGTAACGAACGAATGATTTGTTAATATTAGTAATATTAATATTGTAAGAATTGGATACGTAAGTTAAGATCCTAAATTAAGGACTAATTGTATCTATACTGTGAATACACGCGGATCTAAATAATATCGGTGCGTCTATTACTATTGCCTGGTGCCTTATTTCTCAATATTCACCATGAAATATTTATGGACGTATTCCACGAGAGTAGAAAATCGCCTATGCATTACCGTTGTACATTGCGTTCCCAAGTTTACAGACATTCCTCTAACTAAATGTCACTCGCGGTGACAACCAAATATTTTCATTTATTTTCTAGTAGGACTAAAAGTACCTTTTACTTTTTTTTAATGATGCTCAATCTAAACATGTTTGAAATTTTTCCAACTGTGACAAGTCCAGCAGTTATGTCTGATAAAATACGCGTAAAACGCGACTGATTACATCTGTGAAGATACGCGTGAAACCGACAGAATGCAAATCTCGGAATGGAGCGGCAAGAAATCGAATTTGTTTATTTTATCGTTGAATTCCTGCGATCGTCGGTTCTTGCGGACGCAAGGCAAAGTCCGTCGCGGCGCATCGAACGTGTTGACGCCGTGAATATCAAGAGAAATCGAGGGGAGCCGAGGATCGCGAGTCACACCGCGACACGCAGTCACGCGTAGATTACACGTGATATCGATCGGTTATGTTTAAGAGAGACATGTCTTTATCGCCTCACCCGCCAAGGCTCTCCCATTTCGCGATTTTTCTCCGCGAAGGCGAGGACGTGATCTAGTTTCCCTGTTCCGCTTGCAAAATCACTCAACGTGATTTGCAAAATGTTTATCTCTCGCGCGTCATTGAAGAACGCGTAAAATCCCGAAAAAATAAAATTATATTAAATTAAAAAAATTTATTTAATTAAAATTAATTAAATTGTATGAAATAATATATTAATATCAATAAGATGGCAACAAACGGCTTTGGATTTTACTTCAAGCTGAAGTTTTCCCCATATAGTACATAATAGTATAGCAATATTACTGGAATATCTTAAAGTTACTACGATATTGCTGGAATGCTCTATGCTTTAAATGTAAGCTTATATTTAAATGTGAAATATTATAAGAACATTGGGAATCCATTATTGAAATACTCGGTCAGTTTTTCGTACGCTCCGTTGCCGAGAAGGATATATACTTCAATCTGCGCGATACAAGATTACACGCAACGGCAAACGCGAATATTACAAGTGCGATATGATAAGTAAGATGGATGATAAGTCCGCATTATACCGCATTATTCGCAACATCCATCGTCTAAATGCAACGATCGTACTAATTGCACGAAGGTAATTATGTTTTGCCGCGTATAACCGACGATAATATAATTCGCCACGATGGCGGCAAAACAAGATGGATTCGAGCCGCGCGGACCGTTCTTCGAACGGCGAAGGCGAGCCTCGGCATTATCAACGCGTATAATAATCCCCGGGCCGTTTTCCGAACAACAATCATGAATTAGCTGGACGCCGGCCGTCTCGCGTCGTTTCTCCGCCGCGTGGAGTCGTAAAGCGACGTTACGCAAACTCACGCGGGACCACGTTCGGCAATCTCGTCCCGGGGAGCGTAACGCGCGTCTAACGACGCGGCTGTCGAAAGCGCTTTTGCCCTTTCACCAAAATTCGCGTTCCCCGGAGACCGCGTCGGTTTCGGGAGACACGCGTATTTTTTTTCCACGCGACGTGGAACACACGCCGTGTGTCTCGCTTCGGCGACGCGGCGACCTCCGCCTCGCCGCGTTCCAACGCGCGGCGAAAGGCCGCGGCGAGACCTTTCGTGCTCATCCTCGTGCGGACTCCTCGCCCGATTACGCCATCGCGGGGTAACCGCGGCACAGCGTGTCGCATATATATATTTCCTGGTATATATTTCTAATTACCTATGGTATATTTGTACGGTCTAATCGCCAGAATTCTCGAAGAGGAAACAGCGAGGAATCTTTTACGTTATTTTTAGTGCCTATTTATACGCTCTTATTATTTGCACTTTAATAGAGTTATTATATTATTATTTCCCATCTACACGGTGCTCAAAAAATATTAACGCTTATATGGAAGTAACTTTTTTTAGAGATTTGATAGCACAAAATGGTAACAAAGGTATATTGTCTTCAAAGAGTGTCCACTTGTTCATCATCGCAATGTGCAAAATCTTCGACAGAAAGTTGCAAATGTGATTGCAACACTACCTAAAGAAATAGGCTCCGGAGGCCACCGGAGAAGAATCCAAGAAGGTACTGACAATGATGAAACAAATAAAGACTCTTTAAAGACAAAATACATTTATTACTATGATATCTTGTGTTATTATATTTCTATTTCTTAAATTTAAAAAGTTACTTCCACAAGTTCCATATAAGTGTTAACATTTAACATTTTTTTAAGTACCCTGCATATATGTTTCGCTAAGCGTGTCTGAAAATCTCGAGGCGTTAATTACCGGAATATAAATGTCTAAATATTTTATTTCTGTATTTAAAGTAGCGACAAATACATTAAAGTCTGATATAACCGCCCTAATGACTTCATCGCGCGTTATATAACGAAGCTCTGAAAGAGTGTACGTGTTATGAAATTACACGTCCTTAAAAATTGTTTCAATCAATCCTTCCCATGGCGCGGAAGATATGAGTATATATCATTTTCAATAGATCACACGATGTTATACGAGACACGAAAATGTCAAGATTCTCTCTTAGATTCCTCCTCTAACTTTATGCTTCGAAAGATCATTTCTCACGCGTGGTTTACTTCAGACGATTCTCTTTTTATTTATTGTATTATTATATTTATCTTATTTGTATATATTTGTAATATACGTTAGCGTTAAATTGTCTTAGATTTCTGTCGCGTATGAGTAACATTCGGGGTGAAGTCGCCACTCTCTTGTCTGCCCGTTTTGAAAAATAAAAAGGCGACTTAAAGTGATCCTTGAAAGCGGATATACTCCAGGTACTCAGCTACTAGGAGGATTCTTCTAGGTACGGATACAAGTTGACGATGAATTCTACGATATATGATGACTCACGCCGCTGAGCAGTTTATATGCTACGTGTGTATATGTACTTTCATATAATAAATCTATGCGCTAATGCGCCCGACCGAATTCCGCAACTTCAACCGAGACACGCGACAATCGTAATCCACGTTGCTCCGCGAGTTGGCGAGGTAACGTTAACGTTAACAGTTGCGAATCTTCCGTTGTCAATAACGGTCGCTGGGAGAATCCTAATAGTGCTGCAGATGATTGATGGTGCTAAGTACCATTCGTGACGAGGGATGCGCAATGCGTACTCTAGCTGTCTACGGCGAGGCGCGAGAGCATCCACGAAAACTGAAAGAGAATAACGGCGTGTGGAAAAAAACGATATCACGTCCTAAAAGGGACTCGTCGAGATCCATGGGGGAAGAAAAGAACGGACGTCACCCTGAGAGGCGTCAATTTCGATGAAACTCCAATTATAATTTAATCGGCGATTAAATTCGACCGGTAGAATCGTCAAATTTCTAAACAGATATGTAATTTCTCTAATCTAATCTCTTTTCCATATGTTAAACAAAGTAATTATAATTCTATTCATGTTGATAAAATATACAGATATCGCTTGATAAGTTAATCATTGATTAATCGAACTTTGATCGAAGTCACTCGTAGAGTATTAAGTTAATCAGAATTTGATCGAAATCTCCCGTAGAGCGACTTCGATCAAATTCAGATTAACTTAATCAGCGGTTAATTCAGCCGGTATAGAGCCGCGTAAAGCCGAATTTCTAAGTATATAATCTAATGTCCCTAATCTAATCTCTTTTTCCACATGTTAAGCAACAATAAATAATTATAATCGATAATTCCATCCGTATTGATAAAATACAGATATTGCTTGACAAGTTAATCCGCACCGATTAATCGGACTTTGATCGAAGTCACTCGTAGAGCATTAAGTTAATCGGAATTTTATCGAAGTCAATCGTAGAATGACTTCGATTAAATTCAGATTAATTTAACCGACAGTTATAAATTCAACGGAATTACCCGAAGCGAAATTTCCAATCATATAACTTGTCAAAACAATTTGCCATATGTTGAACAACAAAACATGAAATCCCTGTTAACAAAATAACAGACGTATTGTCTGCAGATAAGTTAATCATCGATTAAATTCAGATTAATTTAACCGACAGTTATAAATTCAACGGAATTACCCGAAGCGAAATTTCCAATCATATAACTTGTCAAAACAATTTGCCATATGTTGAACAACAAAATATTAAATCCCTCTTAACAAAATAACAGACGCGTATTGTCTGCAGATAAGTTAATCATCGATTAAATTAATCGGAGTTCGGTCCAAGTCCCTCTAAAGGTACAGGGTACAGGTACCATCGGGGCGACCATATAGCCGATCCCCCATCAAATTGTTACCAAGGTGTACCGTGCCCCAGGGAGCTACAACGGGCCCCCGCGTGCTCACCAGGCTGTACGTATTACAAACATGTGTGCGCGTGTGGTTTGTATACTCGCGCGCGCGCGCGGGTGTAGTACCTTCGCGCGCGTTGCAGAGACTCGCAGCGTTCCGAGGAACAATCCGAGCGACAGTCCGACACGAGCGTTCGCGTGGTACGTGACCGTCGCGTGTGTACCCTCGTCGCGTACGCGTAACTCCGACTCCCTCGGAACGATCGGCATACGGCAATCAATCGTTCGATCGCTCACCGTGTTCCGCGGAGTCGAGACCGTCGAGAGCGAGTCGGATCAGCGGCGGCCGTGCGGCGTGCGCGGTCCCAGTTGTCTACGCGATCGCGTCGATCGATCTCCCCGTAATAGCGGTCGGTCGGTCTCGGTGGCTCCCGGTTTAGCGCGTCGACCGACGAAATCGAGAGTCGCGCGCGGACCCCCGTCCGGAGAGCAACGCCGTCAGAAGCGGAGGAGTCACGCGCGGTCACGCTGACGGTTAACGACGGTTTCGCCATTCGAAAAAGGGGAACCCGGGACACCCTCCGCGATCGTGTTTGTAGATCGGATCGGCAAGCTTCCACTACGTTTCGGCGTCGTCGCCCGAACACGAGTGTTTACACTGTTTACGTACTAACGATGCTCCAGTGCTCCAGTCGCGCGACGTGAATCCAGTGCTCCCGGCGCGGTGAGACGGTGATCGGCGTTTGATCGACCAGCGGCGATATGTGATGCCAGGACGGCTACAATGAACGTACCGATCGTGGCAGGGGACGTCGTCGACGATGGCGGCTTCGATCGGCCGCGATTCGTTCGGGTAAGTCGATATCGCTGTCGGTTCCTGTTCCTATCGAATTTCACGGTCCCGCGGCTTCGAATTAGCGTATGTACTTATCGCGCGCGCGCGCGCGCGCGAGAACGCTCGAAGGACGTCCTGGACGTCGAGGATGATCGTCGAATTTCGCCTTTTTATGGCGCGAGTTACGACGCCCGCCGGTCCGTCGTGAGATTCTTTCGGGATTCCGGGACGCGATCGTCGACGTTCGGCGACGCGCGTCGATCTCGATACGTTTCCACCGCGATCGGTCACCGAACGGTCTCGCTCCGTCAAAAGCTCGTGATACCTACTTTCACTTTCGCTTCTATCTGGCCGATGCATTCAGGGTCGCGTTTACCGCTAAAATGCTGCTGCTGCCGCCTCTTACCGAACTGAGTTTTACTTGCGTTGCACTCGTATAACGTATCACGTTTAGCGATATGCATCCGATCCCTTGATGAAAAGCAAAACGCGATTCGTGCTGAAAGACGAGACGGAGAGAGAGGAGAGAGAGAGCAGAACGTTGAAGCTGAACGTGAGAAAGGTGTATTAATGGGAATGTAAAATGAATGTCGAATAGCCACGAGGACGGAGTGAAATTAATGCGAGTTTACAAAGAGTTGGGAAAAAATTGATTTGCGACGTCCCGCGGCTCGTGCATAATGAGAATGAGTATTCTTTATACGCAGGTGTGATATCACACTGGGTAAAGGAAACGTATGAAATATTAAAGCACACGTGTGTCGCATGCATATGTTAAAATTTCGTCGCGACGGACTGCCGAATGGGAAGTTACGTTATGCGTAGAACCGGCGACAACAACACATTCCAAGTGGAGAGTAAATTAATGAAAGAATCATTGTGTTTTTCATCGAGAATTATAGCCCAGAATATATCTCTTTCCGGAAATTTATCTTAGAGTCTCGCCGCTGTCTATTAATCAATTTTTTATTTTAGTAATGCATTCCAAACCAAGCGGAGTAAATTTGAGAGAGAGAGAGAGAGAGAGAGAGAGAGAGGCAGACGCAATAAAAGGAATTACCATGCCTTTCATCGAGAGAGAATTATAGTCCAGAATATATCTCTTTCTGGAAATTCACTTTCGAGTCTCGCCGCTGTCTATTAATCAATTTTTTATCTTAATAACGCATTCTATAAACCATGCGGAGGTTGAGAAACAAACTGGCAATAAAAAAATCATAATGCTCATTCTGGAAGGGAATTAATTCCAAAATCTCGCTGTTGTCTATCGATAAATTTCTTTAAATTTTTGTAACAAAATACAACATTTGGTAACATTTCAAATTATGTAGAAAAAGAGAGACAGACTGACAAAAAGAGAAATTACAATATTTATGGAGAATTATGTGTATTCCAAAAAAAATATATATATATATATATCTTTCCGGAAAGGAATTTATTCTAAAATCTCATCGTTGCCCATTGATATCAATTCTTTATTTTAATAAAATTTTTTTAAACAAAGATTTTAAATAAAATACAACCTTATTTAAATTGTTAAACGCCAGGACCTAAACTCGTTTAAAAAATAACGGTCACGCTCGTATTGCGTGTTCCGGTGATACCCTATCTCTCAGTCACGAGATATATTCTCGCGTTGAGAAATGGTTCTTACCTGCTCCACCGCAAGCGCGAGGGAATGAGCGATATTCAGTTCATTTTTTTTTTGTTTCTGTTATAAACTCGTCGGATATTATTATGTATACTTTACACACGAGCCTATCATCCGAGCCATATGCGTCGCGGGATATCGAGTGCAGTCGCGCGTTGAATCCCCGACGGCGTTTTCTAGGAAGATTCCACAAAGGTACTATACGGCGCACTATAGCCATTATCATCGTGGAAATAAAAGATAACGACACCTGTACCACGCATTCAAAGTAGCAACGCATGGAGCTTGAGGATACCAGCGTTACATTAGTCATGCGTGCTCGTTAACGTCGCATTTTGTCTAATTGCTTCATATCTATCGCGTAAAGTTACGGAACTTTAATTGCGGTCGCGTTTGTTTATCAGAACTATTGCCGACGAACGTGAAGATTGTGAAGATTTCGTCTGTATAGATTATAGATACGGATATATATGTATATCACGTCGATTCAAGGATTTTTTATTTATACCTTACTTATATGTATATTTAACATATGCGTGCCGCGTTCGTTTAAGTGTATTATGCGCGCTAATTTTTTTAAACCGATAAACGAGCGACTTTTACGAAATTTTTTTATATTCTCGAACGATAGGAGAATTCTTACCTTTCGCGCGAGCGCGCGCGACGCGGCTCTTACCTCCGTAGGCTTCATCCAATTGGTATAATTGCTTTAACTAGGTACATCGTAAAAGAGCACGTGCCTATTGTTACCTCGCGTTCTTAAGAATGCGTGCCTTTCCGCTCGGCTTCTGAATGTATTAACGATATAATCACACTCGCGTGGATGGCGATTACTTTTCGATTAAAGCGCCAAGCGCGATACACAGTCTCTCGTCTAGCTCGAACGTTTTAAACTCGAACGTAAATTTAGAACTGAAATTGTTGTTTGAATTGCTACTTCTCGATTAAAATTGTAAATTTTATATTTTTACAAACGCCGTAAAAATTGCATTTTTTTAAATGAAAAAATAAATACGGCCTTGCCTTAAAGACTGGCTTATAAGCTAAAAATTTTGCATTAATTTTTATAAAAGTACGACAGTGCTGTTTAAACAAAATCCAAGGCGTTAAATATTGTTTTGTCAGGAAATTGTCGGCTATCTTGCGACGCACGTAGGACATGGGTTTCTGTCTCATTATAATTCTAATCAGACAAGGAATTATGAATTAACCGCGAAACATGAATTGCGGAATAAGTTATTTTTACTTAAGCAAATTGGCAAGTAATTTAGAAATAGTAAAGTTCCGTTTGTTATGGAGATGTACACGTGAATCATTATGAATTATCATCTTTTTCCTCACGAGAACAAGTCAATTTACGTCATACTCTGTGTCGCAAAGAATAAATTGTGAAACTGCGCGATGAGGAGAACGGTTGCATATATAACGCGACATTCATGGTAAAATGCTGGGACACGTCATCGTCATGCATTTATCGAGCTACTTATGTTTATCAATACTTTTAACAGGTGCTTGTTTTTATCAAGATCGGTGAGTGCGCTATCACGCATCCACGCAATATTATCTGTGTCGCCACGAGAGAGAGAGCATACATATTTTTAAGAAGTACGCAGCAAGTCACATCGTTCTCGCAATTAACATTTTTACGCGTTCGACGATTGAGAAGTATAAATTTAAAAGTCGTTTATCTTAATCTTTAAATGCGCAACTTTTCGTAGCATTTTGAATACTTTTTCTGAGTATTTTCTGAGCTTCCCCACCCAGAAGGGATAGAAGGGTCACAGAAGGCCCTTTACAGATGTACAAATAAGCCACGTGTTTTCAGTTCGAACTTTATAAGAGAGAGTACATGGAGCAAAGTTGCTTCAGGGTCAATCTTCGAAAACGATTAAAACAACATTTCCATACATTAGTAGCTTCATATTCCTCGAAATCTATTTTAATCCGTTAAACAAACAAGAACCACCTGTAACACCTGTAAACACAGCAAGGTTTCGCAAATGAGAGAGAGCCAAGCTTGCTCGTCGTATAGCGACAGATTTTATCACCATATGTTTTGGACTGATAAAGATTATTCGAAAAGTGGAAAAAGCTAAGTGACGCGTGGCGAGCTTTAAATCACAAAGACGTCAGTCTCACCAAGACAAACGACTCCTCGCGCGCTCGCGCTGTAACATAAGTCATCGCGATGCACCTGCATTCCACTGTGAAAACAGAAGTGTCCGCGGAGACGCGGCTCGTGTCACGCATGAGAGGGCTAGAACGTGCTGCTCGCGCGCTCACGTACGGCCTAAACGCGCGCGCGTCAAGCGGCAAGACGAGGCGAGGCGAGGCGAGGCGCGTATACCGCGTCGCGGTGCAACGCTCGCCTCCGCGGTTAGCCTCCTTCGAAAGTGGAGTAACGCGCGCAAGGTCGGCGCGGCCAACCGGCAGCCGCGTGCCTCGCTCTACGTCGTGGCGTCGTTTTACGTCGTGGGTCGCGTTCCCGGGTCGCCGCGCTGCGTCGTGCCGAGAGCGTGTTGCATACACACGCCCTGCGCGCGCGATCTCGCCCGCGCCGCGCCGCGCCGTGTCGACGTCGTCGCTCGTCCGTGTCGAGAAAACGGGAGTAAACTCGGGCAACGATCGCGCGGTTAGGTCGCTCCGACCGCGACCGGAATACGCGCCGCTCGAGCGGATACGCTCGGTCCGTTCTCCGCCGCGCGTTACGCGCCGCACCTTCGTCTACCGTACCGGAAGTCGCGAGATGCGTAACGCACCTGTTTCCCTCTTCCTCCTCTTTTTTTTCAATCTGTCTCTCTTTCACTCTTTCTCTTCCTTTCCGCTCCTCCGCGGACCTCGATCCGCACCACGCGGCGTATAATCCTCGCAATTTTTATTTAGTTGGTAAATCGTTGCTTTTCTGCGATCTATCGATGCAGGTGTGCGTAAGCACTGGTCTTTTATTAAATAATTGCGATTGTTCTACCAAAAAGTATGCGCACTTAATGAAACGGTTAAAACATGACGGCTTACAATTTACAATTATGAATCCAGATATATAGCCTTAGAGATATAAGTCTAATATTATTATGTTAATATTAATTACAATAGGTGTTATTTAAATAAATAAATCTTATTTAAATAAATACAGTAGGGGTTACTTAAGATAAATATTTAAATAAGAATTGTCTTTTTCAGCATCGCGAATAATACCATAGTTTTTCGTCATCGAATCCTTAATTTATCATCACGTTTTTTATTCATTATACTTGCAATCGGATAAATATGTTAATTACTATATCTTAATTACCGCGCTGCTGCTCTTAGCTTTTCTGCCTATTACACTTTGATTATACAAGCATGTTAATCAGAATTACGTTTGCATTCCCGAGTTTTACATAATAAAAAATTTTATCGCATCTCTTGTCCGCGGATTATCTTGAACACTTCGCATGAGATTATTCGTTACCCACAAATTTTATCGTTTGTTCATATTACAGACGGTAATGTAGAAAAATTTTATTAGGCATCGTTGCGTTAACATACCGGTCTTTCCATATGGAAGGGACATAAACAAGACGTAACGACGGAGAATCGCATTGCGATACACGTGAATAGATTTTGCGTACATTTCGCGTGAAATCATCCACGACCTATAGAATTCGCGAAATGCCATATACGTCGGCGAATCTGTGGCACGAGTTGCTTCGTCATGCCACGGATATAGAAACAAACGTAAGAAAACAACCCTTTCCTATCAGAAAAAATCTGTGTAATCAGAAATGTACAATCGAATGATTCACTCATGCTTCCCGGATCTTATCTCATCAGACAGATAATAATCCAGTCAATATATTGCTTGTAATTTATAGCGTGAAAAGAGATTGCGATATTAAAATAAAAATTTTCGATATCTCCGTAGCGTTGTGCAGTGAAAAAGACTTCTTTTCTTTTATTCTCTTCTATCTCAGAACTACAACTATTCCTTTGTTAAACTTTATCGAGCAACTCTTCGATACTTAATTCTAAACTTTAAAAGGATTCCATTCTTTATAATGAGAACGATTAAGAGAGAGAGAGGGGGGCAGGGGAAGTCTTAAGATTAAAAGTTTATTAAAGCGAGCACATGCACAAGATTAAAAGAAAGATTGGAAAAATGGAAAGAATTACTTGTAATCTTGCGCATGTCGATATCACGTAGAAAAAAAGACCTGACCGGGCACGTTCTTTGTTATCTGGCGCCTGCCGTATGTTGTCCGGCACCGAGTCATCAAGGGACATGTCGTGATGGCAATTACTAACCGATGAGCTGGCACGTGCTTCCCTTGAACAAGTGACTCTTTTCCCCAGGGCGAGATCGCTAATCTCAAGTTTGTTGTTTCCTCAACCGCGTTTATTCCTTGAAATTTTATTCTTTCCCGTTTCTTCCTTCGAAGTCTGAGCGTGGGAAAGAAAGTGAAATCGAATCACGTTATACTTAAATTATTTTGACTCGCTGATACTTCTACTTTATTTTACATTTTTCTTTATTTTGTTTTAAAAGCACATCATTTAAACACATTTTTTTTTTAAATCGTAGCGCTAAAAGGAGGATAGGATTTCAGTAAAACTGAAATTCACACGATATGAGATTCGTAATAGTATAAGGTGTTACAAACTTTACGTGAAATCTATTTTCTTGTCTTTCACGATTTGCCCCAGTAAAATACCTTATAAAACAAGATTATCATATTACAATTAATTAATCACGTTTATCTAATTAACAGACGGTAATGATTATTATGTTTCGAGAAATTTTGATTCTGTGGGTTTTTATATCGGCGTGTATGCGCGAGTCAATAATTCTCCTCGACTAACTATCGAGCCCGTCATTGATCCCCAACTTCGCATCATCGGTTTCGTCCACACTGCCAGATAGCACGGCGCGCACACAATGGAAAACGAGACGACACTCGAGTGCCTTAATAATGTATGCCGGCGGTGTGCTCGCGTGAGTCACGCCGCGCCGCCGTCGCAGCTGTCGGCCCTTCCGGTGCTCCCGAACGACACGGAGACGTTGCTTCCTTGCGTTTTCCTCTTCCTCGGCGGGCGCCATACGAACGATGGGTCCTGCATGAGTCACGTTGCACTGTGCGTAATCGCACGCGCCGGCGACACGCGGCGTGCCTTCCTTGCCTCTAAACGTGAAACACAATTCGCGTCGTGGCCGCTCGTTAACCTTGCCACGGTCCCTGATTTTATCGCACACTTTAAGGACCTCGAAAAAACAATACGACATTCTGTCGTCAACAAAAAATAATCTTTATCCGGCATGCAGTCGGAATTGAAAATCGTTGGACCTTTCGAGCATCATTTTGTGATTAAAATAATGATCTCTATAATTGTTAAATGTTAAAGGATGAAATTTAAAATAATATTATGTGTTAAAAAACATTTTGTTATTTTTCATGGTAATTATACATGGTAATGGGCGTCGAAATTTATTATTTTAACACAAAACAGTATTATTTCAACTCCAGTTTTAGTTAAATTAATGACATATTAAGTATAGGAGCAGTGGCGACCTATAGGAATGGTTAAAAATGATTCAAATTGAGTATAATTTGACACACGAATTTAATAGTGTAATTGGCAGTTTATATAACGAAAAAGAGCAATAGCGTCTTTCCAACAAATTTGTTTGTTATCTTTGATTAGGTTTGTTTGCATCTTCTCAGAGGAAGGCTCGCTTGCTTAACATTGAATTGGGTAACAAAATGCGCGTGGATGCGCGAGTACCGATACATCAATATATTAATTATTATTAATATAATTTTCGCGTTTTTTATATAGGCAATTCGAAAAATACATTAACGAAGCAAGAATTGATTAATATCGTGTGTGTGTCTTCGGAGTTCTGTACACTTCGAGAATTCGAAAGTATACTAGAATTGACTTCGCAGAGCTCTTCAACCATCAGCATTTTCTTCAGCGGTCGGGGAAGACGTGACCATTCGCGGTAAATCAGCGCCTATAGATACGCCTCACGTAGAACGAAATCGAACGGATGCGCTTGTTTGCATATGCATCGCGCTAAACTGCCATAACGCCGCTAATACGAAAAAGTAATCACGCAACGTGCACGTAAATCGCAATATTCTATCTCGACGCCGAGGGCCGTGTTATTTCTGCATCACGCGAGTCACTCAGGGGGGTGCGTCCCATTTTTACGCCCGAATACGCGTTTTGCCAGGTATGACAGGTAAAAGAAAAACGATTCGGTTCTTTCGCAATCGATTACGTAAATAACGCTCGACCGCGCACGTGTTCCCTGAAGCGGCAAGTGTACCTATACGCGACTTTTTCCTCAACACGGAAATTTTCCCGGTCCGGTCCGGAATGTTCGAAAAGATCGCGTTTCCATTAACAGGTGGCGGAAAAGTCCCCCGGCGGTTCCATGCCCATCTGCGTCCGTGAACTAATCATCTCGAGCGCCTTTCTCTCAGCGCCGTTCTCTCGGCGCCGACGACGTCGGCTTTCCATCTTGCGACTTTCGATTTGCAGAGGAGATTCCGCATTCTAAATTTTGCATTCGTTTTGTTCCAATCCGTAATCCGTGAAGCAGACCTCACGTAATTTTCACGTAGGTCGTGAAGGTGCGCTGTAATCGGAAACCCAACCCCGGAAATGAAACGAGAGCTCGATTGTCGTCGTTAGACATAATGGATTTATGCACACGAAGAATGAGTTGATTGACATTATCATCAAAATAGAATAACTTTAACAGATTGCGATTTAATTGGTAATAAGAAGGTGAGACGTAAAAAAAAGATATAAATGTTAAATTCAAGCTATGTATGATTAGACATCAATATAAGTTATCCGTATAATTTTACACGTCGCAGTTTGTTTATTTTAACGAACCGATTTTGCTGCATTTCCAAGCTCGACGTGTATAAAAAACGTCGACAATCTAGTCTAGTCAGCTTGGAATGTCGAAGTGCAAATACTTCTAAGGTGCTACCTCAAAGAAGAAAAGGCCTTGCGACCATCTGTCGCATTCAACTCAATCATCGCAGCGGTCGAACAAGTATGTGACATGTGAGATCGCGATCGACAATGTGCATCCCTAAAAGCAGAAGTAGAAATCCGAAGCTATTCTGAAGTATGTTCAAAGTTCCCCGTCTTGGACGATTTATCAGGCTCAACATGATCTGAAAGTTATTTGAATAACATAAAAATACAGAGAAAGAGAGAAAAGCAATATGTCTTTGCATTGTAATAAATCATTTATCATTGAAAACAATCGTTGAACATTTTACACGCGAACGTGTAACAAATACAAATAGTAAATATTTATTATTTGTTCTTGTTATGACAGAAATATAACTTATGAGTTTAAATACTTTTGGACACGATTATACCTGCCCCGAAGTCCTCGAAGACCTTATTGCAATTTCAGGGATAGTTCACGTTCGCATGACATTTGCAATCACGACAACGTTAATACTGCGAGTAACCGTGTCTGTTTTATATCATATGATTCTCTGATTAACGACGCGATAAATTGGCAATCAAAAAGTAGCGCCACGCGTCATCATTCCTATCATATTTTCCCACAAAGTGGGAAACGTGTCATCTCCCCCTACTGTTCTCCAGTGTCACAAAAACATCTATTCGAGGCTGTTGAGAATTTAATCTTTAAAGATCACCCTCGATGAACCGAAGTTCATTATTACTTTCGCTATAAAATCGTCAAATGATCAAATTATCGCGTTCCGATACTAATTATCAGATTGTCGAAGGATGTTCGAGATTCCCGTCGAGAAATTTATCACGGTTTCGCGGAGAAACACGCGATATGTTTCCCTCCTCCTATCCTCCCTTCCTCTCGTAGCACGGTGGTGGGCCGCATAGCAGGCCCATCCTCGCGACCGGGCCCATCCCTACTCTTCTTTCTGCTCACCCTTTCTTTTTCCCTTTCGCCGAGCTACACCGATCGCGGCCGATTCCAGCCGAGCTCTAGGTGCCGT